>NW_024425230.1:9183755-9370233 GCF_017311325.1 Ursus maritimus | reverse complement strand
GTGTCTCGGCGAGGGGGCCGGGTAGGGGCTGGCGCTGGGGCGGGGGGCGGCGCGGCCGAGGAGGGGCGCCCGCGGGGTTCCGTTGATGGTAGGGCAGGGCGGCGTCCGGCTGGCAGGGGGCCGGGGTCCCGGGCGCGCGGCGGCTGGGCGGGTGGGGTGCGGGGAGGCGGCGCGGGGTGGTCGCGCAGGGTCGGCGCGGAGGGGCGAGGCGCCCGCGGTGGTGGGGGCGGGGTGCCCCGAGGGCGGGCCCGGGGTCTGACCCATGTCGCTGGCTCTGGCGGCGGGAGGCTCGGCCGCGCGGACTCCGCGCGAGGAGCCTCCCCCGGCGCGCACCGCGTTTGGGGCTGGGGGGCGGTGGTGGACGACGCCTCTTTGAAAGTTGAGGGAGTTCCCTGGGGGCCCGGAGCCTCTCCGGGGCGGAACGCCCGAAGGCCCTTTCCTCCCTCCTGCTCTCCGCGCCTGGGTCTCTCCAAAGGGATTGACCCTTCGTGCCGGGGGCGCCCTGCGCTGTGGTTGGACTTGAAGAAGTTCCCCCACTTCTGCTTTGGGAGAAGGTTGGTCGAAGCGGGCGGAACATTTAGGTCCGAACTCTCGGCGCGTGTGTGGAGATGTCAGTGGCGGGGTCGGTATTTGGGGCGGGCCGGGACGTGGCCCGGGCTGGGGGCACCTGCGGGGTGCGGACGCCCTCCGGTGCAGGGAGACGTCGCGGGGAAGGAGGGGCTGCAGCGGGAACAGCTAGTTGCCCTGACATCCCGGTAGATTCCGGCTTTCAGGGAAGGTTTTATGTGGTACAAACTTTGCCTTTTAGTTCGATATTCTCGGTCTTTGAACTGCGAGGATTAAATTGGTAGGTGAGATAGTGCAAACAAGTTTCGAAGAGGTGAGCATCCCTGAATTAGAAAAACAATGCTCCCCCCCGCTGTGAAAGCGTAACTATAAAAATATTCTTCAGACCTGAAGTATGATTTCTGGGATACGAAGCGAGCCCCCTGTCATGGTCCAGTAGGGAAACCGCGTGTAGATTGAAGAAGTGAAGCATAATGTTGACCTGCATTTTAGTTTACAAGATTGGTATTGCAATTAGTGTGCCATTAGAAAGGCCTGCTGTGATGTGTTAACAATGATAGAAGTATTTTTAAACAAATGTCTAAAGTTTTTCAAGTTTTTTTTTTTTTAAGCACAGCATGTTTCCCCTGTGTCTCGTATCATCTATTACTATATGAAGAGAAGGTTCTTCAAAGCCGTAATGAGGTGTACATTACACAAGAGTACTTTCCCTTTAAGAATCCAGCTGTGTTGTTTTGGCAACTGCCAAGTACTCCAGTTGTCAGTTTTAAAATCTGTTACCTTGGCAGTACTTGAACAGTCTGTGGAAAAGGTAAACAAAATACCTTAAAAAATATTTTTTTGAAAACGCAAAAATGGCACTTATTTAATATGAATGTATAAGGTGAGGATAAAATAGCTATGTTGTGCTATTATGGCTTTTGTATGTACATTTTTGTTTTGGGTTCTTTTTTTCCGGTATATTTGTGGAGGGTTCAGTCTTTACTCTTATTTTTCCTGTGTATGGCAACTTTTGTTTTAGGAAAAAAGTTGAAAGTGCTTTCGTTAAAAGTCGATGCCTGTTTTAGTTAGACTTTATAACAAACATAAGGAACACATGTGTCCTACAGAATATTAAGATTAATTCTATATGATGATGCACTAGTTGAGTCTGGACTCACTTTTCATTCTCAGTGAGCATTGTAAAAAGTTGTGGTAATGGTGTTATAACACTGTGAAGAGCTAAAGCTAGTGATTTACTTTGCAGACCTAGTCCTAATTCTGTTGGAAGAGTGCTTCCAATAGAAACTTACTTGTTAAAACAGTGATGGTGAAGTAATAATGACTTCTCTAAACATAATTATTTGCATGTCGATTTCATTTAATTCACATTGTTACATATAAAACCATGGTTTTATTCATATTGGAACAAAGGTGATAAAATTATGTTTAACTCCTTATATTACTTCCCAGCAAAAGTTTATGTTGAGGGGATGGGAGGTAGGGGGTGTTCAGTGGAAGGAAGGTTGCTTATGAGAGCACAGAAATAATTGTAATGTCACTGTGTTGAATTATGATTTGAGAATAATCTCTTTTCAAATTCTTTGAGTTTCTGTGTTTCTTTAATGAGTATGTGTGTCAAAGATTGTTTTTTGTAAATGCAACCGGAAATAATCTTTGAAAGATACATTGAGTTGTTTTGAGTGGTGATGTTTTATTTTTCAAAGCAATTGCATTATTGCTTTGTATTTCCTTTTAGAATGCAATATAGGTTAATATTAATTTTATTAATATTCAAGCAATAGCATTAATTGGTTACCAAGAGAGAAATATTAGTGTATTTTGAGGGTGGTTAAGTAATTATGGAAGTGTTTTTTATTAGAATATGATTTTGAAGTTTGAAATATTTCAGTTAAATCTTTCAATAGATTTGTGCTCTGATTTAGGAGGAGGAAACTGTAAGCCAGTTTGTTTTTGGGAAGTAGCATGCTTGTCAGTCAGGTTTGGAAAGCCTTTTTTTTTTTTTTTCCCTTTGCTGCTTCTAAGTCTGGCAGAGAAATTTAGTCTAACATACAATGATGATGGTCTTGAATTTTCTGTGGGCATTTCCAATTTCATGTATTTTGCCTTTCAGTCACACCATACTCTTTTTTTTTTTTTTTGGAAACATGCTCATGGTACATATGAATGCTACAAAGTCTAGCTGAAGTCTTTTATTAGTGATAGAACAATGAAAATACTGCCTTTGTGGGTTGAAAATGATCAGTATTGCTTTTTTCTAGATTAGAAAGAAAATCTGTGAACATTCTTCGTAAATTGAGAAGTGAGTGCCTTCTAATGTTTGAGTAATAAGAGAAGTGTAAATATGAAAAATCAAATCAATCTTCCAGTTAGATAACCTCCTGCAAAAGAACACTTTGACACGTCCTGCTGTGTTTGCAAGACTTTGTCATCACATCTTGGTTCAGATCCCAGCTCTGCCACTTATGAAGTTATGAGACATCTTCTACAAAACGTGAAGGAATTACACTACCTGCCCTATGGAATTGTTAGCATTAAATGAAATAATGAGTGTGAGAGTTCCTAGCACACTGTCTGAGGCTTAATGTCCAAAAATGCATATTGCCTGATCTCCCTTCATCCCTTCCTCCATATATCTATTCCTCTATACATTCCCTTATTTCCTATGAAGACTATGTATATACTCTGCCCAGTACCTGAATGTTTAGTGTCTGTGACCAAACGGATTTCATATAATATATAAATACAGGAGAATGCTCATATATTTTTTTAGGTGTAAAAATCCCAGCACTTTAAATTCATTGTCACATTATACATTAATATGTTTATTTGACTGTTCTATATGAGGTTATTGATCTGCAGTCATTGATTGTAACCTCCAACAGCCTCTCCAAATGTTAAAAAAAAATTAGAATTTAATGTAAGTATTTTCCCTGCTCTTCAGTGAAATATGTCTTTTAGGGATTATCTGTAGGAGTTGTCTTCCACATACAATATTTAAAATTTGAAGTTAGAAAAATATTTTTATTGCCTATCTGGAATAGGTATATTTTAAAAATAACTTTTCTGTAGTGGGTAATCTTTAAGCTTTTATATGTCATTTTACTGTTGTATGGAACTAACTGATTTTGTCTGTGTATGCTTTATCTGTGTAATCTGTAGTGGACCCTGTCCAGTTTATTATAATAAAGAATATAAACTCATTTATTAGTCTTATCCATAGCATATGTGTTGACACTTATTTAATGAATACTCTAATTTTATACAGATGTTATTTACTTATTTTAATAATTGTATTTACTGAACATAATTGATATTTACTAAACTTAATATTTTATTTAATATTAAATTGTCATAACAATCACTAGAAATCATGAGCTTATGAATTAAGTAAAAATTAGCTGATTTGTGAGGTGGATAGAATACCAAATATTTGAACATGGGTGTATGACAGCAGGTAATTTACTTCATCTGTTTAATAACTGATGATGCTGAAAGCCAGAGGAATTGTTAACCTAGGTGAAAAACAGACACTAGTTGATCAGACTTCTAATAAATATCAACAAAGGCACATCTTTTAATGGTTGTCTTGAGTCAATACTAATTTTATTTTCTTCCTTATACAAAAATATAAACTTTATGAACTTAAAAAAGAATTCAACCATCAATAAAGTTATATGTTTTGAGAAATATTTGGTAGTGGGTGGTAAATTTATACAGTATAAGCTGGACCTTTTTACCAGGTTATTTTTGTTACAAGGAACATGTTATACATGTTGACTTGGATTAATTTGAGGTATGATTTGTGACTGTTGGAACAAAGGGATACTCTTCATTTAACCTGGTAAAATAACTTGTAACTGTTGGTTTAGTAAAACAAGGTGCTCTTGCATTGACTAATACTGTGTTTGCTTGTCTCACCTCTTGTCCCCTAGCAATTCACCTTTTACATGGAGACTGGAATTGTATTTATAAAATTCACATGTAAATGTCATTCTTTTAAGGGAAACTTTGAAGACATAAAATCAGTAGAGAGGCAGTAATTTAAGGAATAAGAGATTAGCATCTAAAATCAAGATTGCCTAAGCTAGAATACCCACTCTGGCACTTTGTGTTCTTTGGCAATTTCTTAATCTTCTTGAGGCTTGGTGTATAAAATAGTGATTATAGTATCATCTTTTTCATAGAGTTGTTGAGAGGATTAAATGAGATGTATGTTATAAAGCCTTTGGCACAGTGCTTGGTACCTAAAATACAGTAATTTTTCCCCCTACTGTTATTATCACTGTTGCTTCTGCTATTGCTGTTATTAGTCATGGTTCACTTTATATGATTCTATCTGATCTCTTCAGGCTCATTGTCAGCTATTACCCTTCAGTTTCTATGACCCAGTTAAGGCCAGCTGTTTGCTCTTCCTTGAAAATGCCATGTATTTTCAGGCTGATGACTCCCACTTTTATTTTTTTAGCCCAGAATTTTCCTGAGCTCGATATCCACTTGGAAATCTAGCTGGAATCTCAAACATAATATTAGCCATATGACTGAAATATAGCTATTTTTTCCTCTCCCCCATCCTTCTTCCTCCCTCCTACCCCCAAACTCTGCTGTCCTCACTCGCCCTTCCCATCTCAATGAATGGCAGTACTCATGCCAAAAACTTAAAAGATACCACTCTGGATTCTTTTTCTTTTCTCTCAGGTCTAATCCATCCACACGTTCTCTTGTCCTTCAGGATTTATCTTGAGCCAGTCTACCACTCTTAGTCTTCACTGCCACCTCTTTATTTCAAGGCATTATCTCTTAAATGAATTGCTGCAGTAGCCTCCTAACTGAGTTTGTTCTTTTCTTGCTCCTCAGAAATTCGTTCTTCACAGAGCAGCTGTAGGGGTCATTTTATGATTCCAAATCATGTTGTTTCTCTGCTTAAAATCATCCAGTGACTTCCCATTCCTCTTGAAATAAAGTCTGTACTTCTTTCCCTGGCCTGAATGGCCCTGAATAATCTTTCTACTTCTCATTGTTCTTCTCCTCATTTATTGTATGCCAGCTACACAGTCCTTTTATTGTTCTTTAAATTTTCTGTGTCCTTTCATATTTTAGGGTCTTTAGCGCTTTTTGCACTGCCTGGTTGAGATGCTGTTCATAAGGCTGGTTGGCCTACCCCTTTGGAACTTGACCCAAATCTCACTTTGTCACTCAGGCCATCCTTTTTAACGTTACACCTCGTTAGTTACTCTCTTGTGCATCTTACCTCTTTCAAGACACTTACTATAACTTGTACACATGTTATTTGTTTAGTTATAGCTTGTTTATTGTCTTTTCCCATTACCTGAATGTAAACTCCATGAAGGCAGAGGCCTTGTCTATCTTGTTTACAAAATCTTCCCAATCTTAGCCCACTGCCTGACAGAAGACAGAAATATTTGAATTAGTGCTTCTGTATCTTTGTTCATATTTTTTCCAGAGATTGGAATGCTCCTACCTTTAAGTTGTAGCTCAGGTGTCCTGTATGATACCAATTTTAGTCTCTAGACAAAATTTGTCTCCCTTGCTCTTGATACACAATTTGAAGAGTAATTCCTTTTTTAGAATATTTAAAGGATTGTAATTGATGTCATTTTTCTTCAGCTATTCAGAGTTCCTGTGTCCAAGGCTATTTTGTTCTTTGTGTATGCTTAGTACCTACCAATCTATCTTGTTGCATAGTGAATGCTCAGTAAATGTTGAATGGAAGGAGTCCTAATCAACTAAAATGACCAATCAAACCAGTTTACCCAGGTCAGACTTTAAAAATTATGAAGGTACTTTTCAGACTATAAAATACTGCCTCGTGCATTTTCTATACATATAAATATGTTGTCATCAGCCTTCTGGGTCAGGGCAGGAATGGCAGAGCTGTTTAGCCCAAGTGGCATTTCCTGAGATTCCATTTTGCCTTCTTTCTGGGCATTGAGTAGCCATCTTGTGTGAGGGCTCTATTTCCAGTTTGAAATGCATAACCTAGTAAAAATAGTGTTAGAAATTATAATTAGTTACTGGTTGTTCCTTACCAACCAACATTCCCTCCCTTCAGCTTATCCAGTTGATTTCACGTTGTTTCAGAAAGGCTAGGGGGATGTGCAATTTAACAGAGTATTTGTGAAATACAATA
Organism: Ursus maritimus; assembly: GCF_017311325.1. Taxonomy (NCBI): domain Eukaryota; kingdom Metazoa; phylum Chordata; class Mammalia; order Carnivora; family Ursidae; genus Ursus; species Ursus maritimus. Next base: position 9,363,515 of record NW_024425230.1, on the reverse strand, counting down.
CTAATTCAACTGTATTGCTAATGAAGATTTATCAAAGAGCTTTTGTGGCCAACATTAGGAACTTAACCACTATTTGTAATAGTGAAAATCATCCCACATTCTGCACACCTGACTTGCAAATGGGCTTTTTAAAGATTTGGGGACTACTTTAGCAAAATGCTTATCTTAATACTGAAAATCTTTTTTGTAACGGTGTTAGACTTAATTTGACATGGATTATGAAGGGAAAAGGAGAAAAGAATCTAGGAGTTAAAATTTTGTTTTTCACAAGTGGCTCTGTTCCCCAAAGTAACATTTCAGCCTTGACAGGTTTTTTTGTTTTGTTTTGTTTTTAAACATTTTGTTTTTGGAAAAAAACTTAACAGAAAAGTTACAGGAAAGTACAGTGAACTCTCATATATTGGTCACCTAGATACACTAATTGTTAATGTTTAGCACAGTTGCTTTATCATTTTTTTGTATTTGCAGAGTGGTCCCAAAGTCTGAAAATAGATATTACTATTTTGTTTTATTTATAGTTTGAAGCTCCTTTATTACATCTTTTGGAGTATGCCAAAGATGCAACTTTATTCAGTTAAAATCAGAGTCAAATCATTTGAGGTAAAACATTCCAGATGGGTACAAGGGATAGTTGGAAATGCTGCATTAATGTACTGTGTACTTTGCTAACAAGGAAACCACATATTAAGCATATTATATAATGTCATCGAACTTAACATTTATTGTAATAGCTGGAATTCACTCTGTTGGTCTCTTTTTCCTTCTCTTCTGCCTCCTTTTCTCCCCCTTTTCCCTTTTCTTCCTCTTCCTATTATGATTACTTTTATTATTGAACCATTTGAGAGTACATTGCACACATCATGATCCTTAACCTTTAAATGCTTTAGTTGATTTCTCTTAAGAACAAAGACATGTTCTTACATAACCACAGTATGATGGATTCAAGAAATTTAATATTGATACTGTGATGTAATATATAGTTTATTTTGAAATTTCTTCATTTGTACCAGTAATATCCTTTAATAGCATTTTTTCTAATATTATCTATTGCATTTTAGTTTTCATATCTTTGGTCTCTTTTAATCTGAAACAGTCCTTCAACTTTTTCTCTTTTTTCCTGACATTAATAGTTTTGAAGAGTACAGGCCCTTTGTTTTGTAAGATGTCCATTAGTTTGGGTTTGTCATATAGTTTCATTGCTGTTAGATTCAGGTTATGCATTTCTGGCAGGACACCCAAATAAGTGATGATATATCCCTCAATGCATCACATCAGGAGGCAATATGATGTCAGTTTGACCCTTTGTTGGTGATGTTTACTTGGATCACTTAGTTAAGGTTTGCCTGCCAGTTTTCTCCATATAAAAGTTATCATTGTCCTCACTGTTATTGAATAATCTGTGGGGAGGCACTTTCAGACTGTGTAAATACTCTGTCCTCCCAAAAATGTTCACATAATGGTTTTAGCATTCATTGTTGATTCTTGCCTGAGTCCATTATTACACAGTGGTTCCAAAATGGTGTTTGTCTAGCTATTCTCCATTTAATTGTTGGCAATCTGTTGTAAAGAAGAGCTTTTATTTCTCATTTGCTTACTTAATATCAATATAAATTCATTGATTCTTTTTTATTAAACAGATTATACTTGATTATCAGTATTCATTTTGATGTTCCAAGTTAACTCTGATTTGGTCAGTGAGAAATCCTTCACCTTACTCATTGATTGTTTTGACATGTTTCTATCATGTTTGGAGCACCTCCTTACTTTTAGAACAATAAGATATTCCAGGCTCATCATCTGCTTTTCCTGCTGCTGTCCTAGAAGCAGCCATTTCTTCAAGGAGTCCTGGTTTCTCTTATTGGGTAAGACTATTTAGAAACCAAGAAATTGGCTGTTGGTATGCTCCTTGATAGTGGACTCTCATTGTTTTAGAGCCCTGTCAGCTGACCAACCTAAGGAATTTTGAGTTTATGCTGATTTCTCGGCCAATAGAGTTGTCTTTACATTCCTGAAACTCTGTAGAAGAAAGTCTTTTCCTTTGAAAGTGTTAATAATTTAAGTGATTCCTTTTACCTAATTTTTATGTTTAATTCTATAATGGTTAGTTCTTGTTTTCCTAAACATATTGTATGCTTCTTGGGAGTTAGGAATCCTGTTTTATATCTCTTTGTATATTCAGTGAATGTGTTCCACAGTGCCTTGAACACAGTTGATACCCATGTGTTGCTTATAATATATAATTATAATAATGACTCAGTATTATCTTTATTACTCTTACACCATAATTAAATATTCTTATGTTTGTTATAACATTCTAGGTAATTTTGTGGAAACTTTTAAGTGAATTGGTGATTCATTTTTTCTGTTTTTAATAACATTGCTATCCTAGAAGAAATGAAAAACTTTAAAGTTTTTCAATTTTAAAATTTTAAAAACTTAATTCCTTGAGATTAAAGTATGTAATTAAAGAACATCAAAATACCTAATGTTGGCATTGCTGTTTAATAGTGTTTTGTTCTGCAGCAGGTAATAACCTTTCTGGGCATCTCTTTAATTATAAAATGAGATGATATCTAGATCCTTTTAAACTTTGTGTTATATGTCTTATACCTAATTAACATCGAATTGTTTATGAACATAAAATTAAGTCCACAAAGTATAGTGGGAAGAGTATTGTGCACCTGGGCCAGGAGTTATCTTTGTAAGTATTCTTTACTTTGTCAATTTATTTCACAGTTTGGTCTTTATTACCTTATTCAGTCCATCGGCCTTGGTAATGAGGAATATAGTGAACAGGCTTGGCTTTCATAGTCATATGGGAGTATGGACATATATGTGTTTATCATCCACTTTGCTACATGCTTAATATGTGCCATGCAGAGTGCTGTAGGAGCATATAGAAGGGGCGATTAACCCAGTTTCAGGGAGGCCAGGAAAATTTATCTCGGAGAAGTGACACCTTTAGTTTAGGTTGAAGCCTCAAGAGGACTTAGCCTTGTGAAGAGGGTGGGTAGTTTACCAGACCTGTGTTAAGGACAGGAGATACACTTAGAGAGTTTGGATTGCTTGGAGAAACTGAGTACAGTATGGATGGATCAGGCAGTGTAAGAGAGGACAGGTAACGTAGGAGTAGTGAAAGATGAGGCTGAAGACATAAATCGGGGCCAGATTATGAAGAGCCCTTAAGCTGTGTTAAGGAATTTGAACTTTATCCTAGGGAAAATTGAAGTATCTTAAGTCTGCGAGGAAATTAATTAAAAAGATAATACTGATTGCACTGTGGAGAATTCTTTGGAGAGACTTAAAAGAGGTAGGCAGGAAGAATAATTAGGAGGATGTTCCAACAAATTAGTTAAAAGAGGTAAGGTGGCTTGGACTACGGTGCAGGATGAGGATGGAAGAAATAGGTGGATTTGACAGATATATAGGAGGTAGAATGAAAGGATTCAGTGATGGAGGGCATACGGAAGGTGAAAGAGAAAGTTAAGAGTGATGACTAGGTTTATGGCTTGGACAACTGAGGGAATGAATGGGTAGTTTACTTAAATAGGAAGCGCGGGAGGAAGAGCAGGCTTGAGGGAACTAGGATGAGTGTACTTGTGAGAGAGTGCCTGGAAGGATAAAGAGGGGTGGTCAGAAGTGGGAGACTTCCTGGTAATGACAAGGCCTTGGAATTTGGCCCTGGAAGTGAAGGTATGAAGTGATCTCGAAACAGAGGATTTGTATATATATCTATAAAAAAAGCCAAAGGGTATGTCTGTCCTAAGGCAGAGGACCCTATTTTAGATGATCTTAAGGTTTTCATTGTTTGGTTTGGAAAATAGAAATGAAAAATTTCAAATATGGTCTTCTTATTAAGATTGTCTTATTAAAACAAACCCCACAACAATGAAAACTTTTTTTTTTTTTTTGTAAACAACGCGGAAGACTGTTGCCCCAGATAGCTAAAAATCTCAGTGCTTCTCAGTAGTGGCTAAAAATTATGAAACATAATTGGCATACAAAAATTAGAGTGAGTAATGTAATAAATACTACTAGCAGGATGAATGTAATGGATCTTTCTCAGTCCTGTTGCCCTCTTTCCTTCTGCAGGGGTAATCATTATCTTAAATAAGGATTTACCTTTCCCATTCAGTCATTTTTTTAAGACCGTATATCCATATATATTGCTAAACTGTTGTGTTTTTCATGTTTTAAAGCTTTATAAAATGATACCAAATTTGCATATCCTTCTGCAGTTTACGTTTCAACAAATAATCACATTGTAGCATTTATCTGTTCTTTCAGTATGGTGAGTTGGATATTAATGTTGGAACAAAATGATGCGATGTCATTGGTGAATTATATTTTGAATTGCCATGGGAATTATCATAATTTACTTAGTAAATTTTCGTAAAGACTAATTATTTTGTGGGTATTCCTTTTTTTTCATACTTTACTAAAAAAAATTATTGCGGAATAATGTTAGAGAAAAGTTGCAAAAATAGTATAGATTGTTTCCCTAATGTTGGACCACTGTGGTATAATAATCAAAACCAGGAAATTAATATTAACATACTATAAACTAAATATTTGTGCTTCATCAGTTTTTTTCCTAATGACCTTTTTTTTTTTTTTTTTTTTTTTGGTCCTGGGATCCAGCCCAGGATCCCACATCGCATTTATTTGTTGTATAGTCTCCTCACATCTGTGATATTAATTCATTCTTTTCTTGTTGTTCTGACCTGGATGCTTTTGAGGAGTACTGGTTATAATTTTGTAAAATGTCTTCCATTTTGGATTTCTCTGATGCTTTCTTACGATTAATTTGAAATTTTGCGTTTTTGACAATAACACCACTGAAGTAATGGTAGCCTATCAAGAGGTACATTTCATATCAGGGGTACATGATGTCAGTATCTTATTACGAGTGATGTCAGTATCTTATTACGAGTGATCTTGAGGATTTAATTAAGGTAGTCTCTGCTGGTTTCTCCATTGTAAAGTCACAGGTTTTCTCTTTGAAAATGATACATATTTTGGAGATACTTTGAGAGTATGTTAATTTCCTGTTTCTTCTCAAACTTTCACTTGTTTTTAGCATTCATGGGTGGAACTTAACCTGCAACAATTCCAGACTTCCCCCACTATCTGATAGTAGAGTGTTCCTGTGAAACCTTCCAAAAGCTGAACTGGTGTAAAGAAGCCATTACCATTAATTTATATGGAAAATTTTTGAGGTTTTTGACTAAAAAAAACCTCTTCAGGCTTTTCTGATACTTTGGGACACAGCATGTTAATGGACGCACACACTAAGTTGAAATAAGCACAGATGCTCACAAACAACATTCAAAGCTATGGCAGCTTGAAATTACACTGAGGCGCTGAGGGTAGTTACCAGGGAAGGAGCTTGGTGGTGCTGCTCAGGGCGTGTGCTGTCTCTGTAATGGCTCACTGCAAAATAAAAGCTGAATGCTATTTCTACCCCTTCCCACTCCCTCTTTTTGCCTTTTTTTCTTAAAAGCAAAAATCCTTTCCATATTTCTTTCAGTTAGAAAACAGGTACTATTGTGGGTCTTTCATAAAAGTGAAGCTACTTTAGTGTGAACTTGAAAAAAGCGGGGGATACCTGCATTACTGTAATAGTTACCTAGTAGCCATTTTGTAGTATTTTTTGTTCCTTTCTCATTTATCATTTGAAGTTCCTCTGTTTTGAAGAGATGTCACTTTTCATTTATTTATTCAGTTATTTGTATCAGTATAGATTCAAAGGCATTTATTTTGTGGGTTATAATTTGATGCTATCATTACTTATTTTATCGCTCAGAGTATCCAGCTTTAGGCATTGAAAACCCCTCCTGTTCGACTCTTGTGTCCTTTTGACATATCTTCGTCCTTTTTTCAAGAACTTCCCTACTTTCTCGTACTGCAGGAAACTCCAGGCTCATTTATATTTTACCTGTCCCACCTCTGGAATTATCCTCTTTTCCAAAGAGCCCTGATTCCTTTTATTGGAAGATGACTTTTAGAATCTCAGATCTGGGTGCTAGATGTGCTCATTGCTTTTGGGGTGTCATTGTCTTTTCAGCAGAGCTAAGAAATAAACGCATGAATAGTAACCCACACATACACTTCTACGGTCAGTCCTACTATGACATAGTATACATGTTCCTAAAAATCTAATGCTCTGCGAACTCATGCAATAAAAACCACGGGGTTCATGGGAGGGGAATAATACTCAAAAACCTTGTCAGTGACACACTAAAAAGAGGGACCGAATATATTTAAAATAACAGCATAGTTTTAGATATGTTGAATGTTTAAGTAATACATAGTAAATCTGGTACTTTAGTATGGAAAAGATACGAAGTTTCCTTATGTGAGTTGGAAGGGTTTGGCTTGTGAGTGATTGTGAAGTTGGTGGATAGACAGTTACCTGAAATCAGATGAAAAAATAACACCGAATGTGGGTGAATGTGGCTCCTAACTCTTGTGGTAGACTGTGGTAGCTCATTTTCATTTGAGTCAATTCTCTCTTGCATGCCTTGTAACTTATTCTGCATTTCTGTAATAATTTTTTATTTTTTCCATTTTTTTTAATTCATTCACCTTTTAAAATTTCTCTTTGTATTTTGTCTATTTTTGTTTTTAGTTTTTGAATTTCTGATTCAAAGTGGTTTTCATATCCTTAAATGCTTGTCTGAATATCTTTAATTCTATTTGGAGTATTGACTTACCTTTTTTTCTGCTTTGTTGTTGAAGTTGTTAGAGGTTGTTTTTGGCAGGGGTTTTTCCTCAATATGTGTCAAATTCAGTTTCCTGATTTTCTGGATTTCACTTTTCTTTTGTTCATTTTTATGGTATTGGGGTATTTTACAGTATTCCTAGTTTAATGGTGCCCTCTTCTGTTAGTACAGAACAGTCCTGTTCAGTGGTTTTGGTTTTAATGGTTGGAGAAGGGATTGTGAGGCTTCCAATTTTATAATTCTCTTTGGTCTTGCAAGACCCTAAATTTTATCCTTTTTCTTTTTCTCTTTACTCTCCAGTTGCAAAAGGGCGCCCCTCCCTTCCTTTTGCCTGTTTTCTCTCCCAGAAGCTATGTGTTTCAAAGTTGTGCCCCTTATGTGGCAGCTAGTGCCTTAAATGGTACCTGTTCCTTTAAATCACCAGAACTTTGAACTTTCTTACCTAGCGCCAGTGTTCTGATCTGCCCAGACACTTTCAGTATATTCAGATTTTGAGTGAGTTTCATAGTTTTCATTGTCCTTGTAGATGACCCTAGCGCTCCTTTGCTAGCCTCCTTGCCACCAAGCCCGTGTCCGAGTAGGGGTGGAGTGACAGCCTGAGAGATTAAGTGCTAGGATTTGGTGATTTTTCTGTTTTCAGTCACAGTTGTTTTGCAGTATCAGCATTCTTCGTCTTCAAGGCTATGCTGAAAGCATGGTTTTGGGTAGAATTTCCTTTTCCTTTCTTGTTTTTTCATATGGTTTGGGGGACTGTTTTTTAGAGTCACTTAGATATACCATCACCGTTGTTGTCACTGAAGTCTCTACTTTTGGGGGAAGGGAGCAGGAATCTAGAATTATGATAGCTGTCAATGCTACAAAGCCTTTAGTTAGGAAGAGACATAGGCAGTCAGCTTCCATGGGTGAGCTTGGAGACTCCAGAAAATACCTTGTAGGAGAGATTAATTAAATTCAAATACTCTTCATTCTTTTAGCATGCAAATGTAGTTTCTGGGTTATTGCAAGAGTCTTAAGTGCTTTTTTTGTAAAGCAAAGTTATTAAATCAAAGGTTTTTTTCTAGAATGTATATAGGAAATGCCTTGGTTTTATTATAACATGAATGAGTTATAGACCTATATTTAGCCAAGGGCTTCTTGGTACTTGTTTATTCCAATGGCAATGTAGTATGTGAACTTTTTGGAAAAAGTAACTTTTAAACTTGGGAATTGGTCTGATAGATGTTAATTTCTTTGAAAGTTGAATTACATATACTTCTTTTCATTCTTTTTCTATTCTCTTTTGGTTTTCTCCGTTTTATTTTATGATCTTGACAGTTGTCTTTTGATTACAATAAATAGTAGGTGTGGCATTATTCCTTGGCTACACACTCATTATTATGTTTAATAAGATGGCATTGAATCTGTTTACTGTAGGTAACATTAATTGGTTCTCTGTTTTTTATGCTTTTTATCTGTCTTGTTAACATGAGAATTTAACATGAAGTTGGAATTATGTATGGAAGTTCTTTATGCTTGGTTCTAGAATTTAGTCATTTAAAATATTTATTGCCTTAAACATTTCTTTCCCTAGAATTAACAAGTTTTTTGTCAGTGTTTGAGGTTGTTGGAGTAGAAGTTAACTTGTTTAAACTAGTCACTGTACACTTTTTAAAATAAAAATACCAACCAGGATTGAAAAGTATATTGACTTTAAACATCAGAAATCTTTCATAATATAAATTAAAAATTTTTTTTTTTTTTTGCTATTAGTGATGTATTTTTGGAATTCTCTACCTCTTTCTAATGGGGTTTAAAAGTTAATCAGTACCTGTGCCTAGCTGTCTTTGGGTCCTCATTTATAAGCTTTCACTTCTGTTTTCATAGTTTCCAAAAACCTTAAATAATACTTAACAGGCTATTTATACATTTTCTTTTTATTGCCCTCCCATTTTTCTTTTTTTTTTTTTTTTTAAAGATTTGATTTATTTATTCAACAGAGATAGAGACAGCTAGCGAGAGAGGGAACACAAGCAGGGGGAGTGGGAGAGGAAGAAGCAGGCTTCCAGCAGAGGAGCCTGATGTGGGGCTTGATCCCATAACGCCAGGATCACGCCCTGAGCTGAAGGCAGACGCTTAACACTGAGCCACCCAGGGGCCCCTCCCATTTTTCTTTTGACTGGTAAATATGGTAGCCCCAAAGCAATGTCCGTGGCTCTGCTCCCTCACTCTCTCTTTTGGACTATCCCTTACCTATTTTCAGTGCTTTAACTATTGGTTCTGAAATGAAAACACCTATGAGATATAGCTCTTTGCTTCTTGGAGGTAATGGCTTAAGGAGGGTAAAATTCTTGTTAATTGCTGTGTTATACTAATTACCAAGTGATGTATAAATCTTAGACATTATTAATGGATTAGGGGAGTTCAGGGAAGGAGAGTTCAGAAGTGATAAGCGGCTGCTTCATGAAGGAATTGGTATTTGAGTTGAATGTCAAATTTTATTGTCAGGGATGCTGAAGATATTCCACATAGAGAGTATAGTTGGAACAAAGGAGCTAAGACAGGAAAGTGAGAGGTATGTAGTCGACACAGTTTGGCTAGATTGGAGGGCTTTTCAGAGTGAAGTGGGAAAGAGAGCTTGAGGCCAGATTTCAGAGCACCTTGAATGTTGCAATTTTATTATCCAGGTAAGGATGAGCTGTTGAAAGTTTTTAAGCTTGGAAGCGACCAGTGCCTTCCTTAATATGCCCATACAAGATAACGAAGATGGTGTGTATGTCCTTTCTTATTAACAAAACTTAGTTCCTTAAAGGATACTCCTCAGCACCACTTTTTAAAAAGCACAGCGCTAGGCTCATTCTTTAATTTAATTATTTGAAGGGAATTGTAGGGGAATACATACCTTGCAAGTGGAAGGCATGAATAAAGATAGATTATCCTTTTCTCATTCTCTGTATCCCACTTCTTAGTCTCCTTTCCCAGGCCAGACCAAATGCTGTGCTCTTCATAAGAAATGGATTCCTTCCAGTTAGAAGGTGTTTTTTGTTTTTTTGGTTTTTTTTGTTTTTTGTTTTGACATCCAGTAGTATTTTGTGTCTGTCTTATCATAGTTACCATGTTTGACATTATACTAAAGGCAGTAGACTCATGCACACTGCATTGGAGGCATTTATGCTTGTGTGTTAGTTCTTGGTAAATATAAATTAATCTTTAAATTGCTGTCTCTCAGTGACTGTAAAGTGCAAAATCTAGGATCTGGACTGAGCTAATAAGGTTTTGAAAAGATGATTTTAAGACATCTCTACCCCTGCTGATCTAGCTCAGTATTTCTTAACCTTTTTTCTGCTGTGAGATGAAATTTTGACACACGTGAACCGTGGGTCTACTTAGCAAAGAAGTAAAGTATTACAGTAATTTATAATTGCCACAACTGTCCTAGGATATGTTGTAGATGTAACAGGTAGTAGATAATGTGCAGTTCTTGGGGCAGTAGTTGTAACTCTTCCCAGTTCTCTTTCTCGTAAGAAAGAGGTATCAGATTCAGTCACTTTAGAAGTATCAGATAACTTGCAAGGGAAATCATAAGTTACGGTATTTGAGATAACTTTAAGACCTTTTGGATTTCTTTCTTTCTTTTTTGCACTGGAAACTTTAAGTGTAATTCACATACAGTATTAGCATCAGATGTTCAGTTCTATACATTACTCAGTGTTCACTGTGATAAATGTAGTCCCTGTCACCAATGTTATTACCATCTTCTTGATATCTTATTCCCTGTGCTGTACTTTTCATCTCTGTAACTTATTTATTTTGTAACTGGAAGTTTGTATCTCATAATCCACTTATATATTTCACCCTTCTGGATTTCTTCTTTTCCATTTGTTCAGGTGTTTTTGTTGTTTTAAATAAGTAGAACCCTATTTTAATAGTGAATTAGGTTGGTAGTCTGGATTTTACTCCTGGATTCCATTTCGTTTTTATAAGCTTTATAATTTCTGTCCCTAAAAAGGCCTTTCTAAGGCCTCTTCCGGTTCAAAACTGTAGGAAGTTGCAGAATATCATGAATACAGTGTTCAAGCTTTTCTAGATTCTGGCCAACATCCTTATTAGTATGGACATCTGTTTGACACACTTTGCCAGTTTACCAGACTGTTTAACCAAAGTGATGTATGTTTGGCTATTATGTTAGGTGCTTAGTGTCATATTTTAAAGTGTGCCCATCTTAAAACATTTTTTGTTGTTGTTTTGGTGTGTGGACAAAATGTGCTTCTTGTTATTGGCGTTTGGGTAGTTGAGGCTATTGGTTCAAGTAACTATATGCCTGAGAAGGAATACTGGGAGTATTAGCCCCTAAGGTCAGGTAGAGGGGTAGAATAAATGGAACTTCAGCATTTCAGAGGTCACATCCTCCACTTGAAGAATGACAGTATCATCAGAACTTATAATAAATATTAAATATTGTGAAAACTGTAATCTTGCTGATTATAGATTGAGGGGGTTGATAAATTATTTGGGAGAATAAAATAGGTCCTACTAATTTACTTATAATGCCTAACTTATACCTGTGGCATAACAATGGATATGTGTATCACTGTGGGGAGGTGTTGTATATGGTAAGGAAATGAGATTATAGAAAAGAATATCTAAAGACACAATTTTTTTAAATTATAAGAACAGAAGCTGGAAACGCACATGGGTCCACTCAGAAACTTGTATACCATTGTTCATAGTATTATAATAGGTAAAAAGTGGAAATAACCCAGAGGTCCATCAACTGATGAATGAATAAATAAAATGTGGTATTTCCATACAATAGAATATTATTTGTCAATAAAAAGGAAAGAGAAATGGATACATGGTACAGAGTGGAAGGATCTTGAAGATATTGTTGTTGACTTAAGTCAGCCAACAAAAAACCATGTATGGTATGGTTTAATTTATGCGAAATATACGAAATAGACAAATCTATAGAGACAAAAAGTAGATGCTCCAGGTGTGGGTGGAGATAAGGAATGGGGAGTGATTACTAATGAGTACTGGGTTTCTTTTAGGGTGATGAAAATGTTCTGGAATTAGATAGTGGTAGTGGTTGCACATTCGTTTGAATATAAATCATTCAAGTGTATACTTTAAATGGGTGAATTGTATGGTGTATTAATTATTTCTCAAGCTCTTTTTTACTTATTAAAAAGAAAAAGCTGCATGAAGAGGTATTTTGGTTCTCATGGGTAGTTTGGGGGATCTAGATGAAGGTGGAAGGGCATGGGAAAAATGGGCATTTCTTGGCATTAGTATACTATTACATTATGACACAATGCTATCTTCTTGGTCCACTAGCTAAGAGTGTAATAAGTTGTGTTTTAGTGGGGATTGTATGTGAACCCAGCTTTTTAACGTTACCTAGCACTAAGACTAGAATTGTGCATTATTCAACTTGAGAGGATAGTCTTGCCTTTCTCTTATCTTTTCATTTTTTCCCTTATTAAGTTCAAATGCTCGTGTGTTTTCAAGGTAGTGCATAATTGTGTTCTGCCCATCTGTCCATCCTACACTCTGCTTTGCTCTTTTTGTTCACACCTACTCAAGTTTATGTCATCTTTCTTTCTTAGCTCCTCTAATTGGAACAGTCCCTAGTTTCATGTGTGCTTAAAATCCCTTTCTTCCTTAAGTGCTTGCTTCTGTGAAGTTTTACTGACTTAAAGATATTGTTTCTTGTGACTTAGTATCAGTGTGTTTAGAAAAATCTATTTTTTAAGGCCTTAGTAGTATTTTTTTTTCAATTCTAGTATCAGATATTAAATGATACTAGTGTCTGGCTTTTTTTACCCCCTCACCAAAATGTTTTTGCAGTTCATCCATGTTTGTATCTACTAAGTAGTGTTTTTAGCGTTGCCTAGTTTTTCATGTTGCCTGGTGTTCCATTGTATGTCTAGACCAGTTTCTCCGTTCATCTTGCATGGACATTTTGGTTGTTTTCAGTTTGGAGCTTTTGTGAATCAAGCTACTCTGTGCATTTGAGTACAAGCTTTTGTGTGGACATATATTTCCACTTTTCTTGGGTAAATACCAAGGAATGAGATTTCCGGGTCATATGATAAGTGTATGTTTTACCTTATAAGAAACCGTGAAATTGTTTTCCAAAGTAATATGATTTTACAATCCCACCAGCAATGAGAGTTGCAGTTTCTCCATATTTTCAACACTTAGCGTTGTTAGCCTTTTTAAGTTTAGCCATTCTAGTAGATATATACTGGCATTTCATTACAGTTTTATTTTGCATTTCTCTGATGAGTAATGGTTTTAAACATTTTTCATTTGCTTAGTGGGGTATTCATGTGTCTTTTTTGGTGAAATGTTTGTTCAAATCTTTCACTCATTTTTAATTGGGTTGTTTGCCTTTTTACTACTGAACTATAAGAGATTGTTGTTTTTAAAGATTTATTTATTTGTCAGAGAGAGAGAGAGAGAGAGCGTGTGCACACAAGCAGTGGCAGGCAGAGGGAGAAGCAGGCTCTCTGATGAGCAAGGAGCCTGATGCAGGACTCCATCCCAGGACCCTGGGATCATGACCTGAGCTGAAGGCAGACGCTTAACCGACTGAACCACCCAGGCGTCCCCTGAACTGTTAAGAAATTTTTATATGTTCTAGATAGAAGTCTTTTTTTCATTTTCATTATTGTATTTTGAATATTTTCCACCAGTATGTGGCTTGATTTTTCTCTCCTTAATGTTGTCTTTCAAAGAGCAGAAGTTTTTAATTTTGATAAAGAACTGCTCGTCAGCCTTCTAAAATTATCAATTTTTTCTTCTTTTTGTGGCCTGATAATCTTTGCCTTACATGGGGCAGTGAAATTTTTTTTGTCCTGTTTACTTTTGGAGGTTTTATAGTTTAGCTTTTACACATAGGGTTGTGATCATTTTGACTAAATTTTAGGGAGTGATATGAGGTAATAGCAGGATTCATTTATTCTGGTGCCATTTGTTGATAAGGCTTCTTCCCATTTAATTACCTTAATGCCTTTGTTGACTATCAGTTGACCGTGTGTGTGGATTTATTTCTGCATTCTCTATTCTGTTCCCTTGATTTAGGGGTGTGTGTGTGTGGGCTGGGGTGGGTTTAACCACATGCTGTATCTTCCAACTTTTTTTTTTTTTCAAAACTGTTTTAGCTATATTATAAATTTTTAAATATCTTTGTGAATTTCTACAACCTCTCAGTGTTTTAGATCAGTTTGGGGAGAATCAGTATCACAATAGTATTGATTGAGTGTACAGATCTGTGAACATGATATATATATCCTTTTTGTTTAGGTCTTCCTTAATTTCTCACAATGTCTTCTAGTATCCAGGAAAATAGTCTTACACATATATTGTTAAATTTGTCTTTAAATATTTAATGTTAAGGTGAATGGTATTTTTAAAAAGATTAACTTTGCATTTGTCTTTATTGGTATATAGAAATTTGACTTAAAAAATACTGATCTAGGGCTGGCTCAGTCGGTAGAGCATGCAACTCTTAATCTCAGTGTTGTGGGTTCACGCCCCATGTTGGGCATGGAGCTTACTTGAAATTTAAAAAACATATTAAGATCTTTATAAAATATATTGATCTTGTATCCTATATCCTTGCGAAACCCACTTTTTAGTTCCAGCCACTTTATTGTATATTTTTGGGGATTTCCTATGTATATTGTCATGTCATGTGTGAGTAGAAGCTATTTTATTTTTTCCTTCTAATCTGGAAACCTTTTTTCCCCCTTTGCCGCATTATTGTGATTGTTAGGACTTCTAGTAAAATGGTGAATAGAAATAATGAGTGTGCATCCTTGCTTTGTTTCCAGTTGTACAGGAAAAAAAATCAGTCCTTTATCATTAGCTGTAGGTTTTTGTAGATGCCTTTCATTAGGTTGAAGGAGTTTCCTTCAAACCTAGTTTGTTAAGGGATGTCCCCCTCCACTCTCCCATAAATGGGTATTTTATCATGCATAGATGCTTTTTTACATCTATTGAAATTAATCATTTTTTTAGTATGTTAATGTAGTGAGTTACACTGATTTTTAGAATGCTAAACCAACCTTGCATTCCAGAGACAAACCCATTTGTACTGCTGTTTAACTTTTTATATATTGCTGGATTTGACCTGCTTATATTTTATTAATGATATTTGCATCTATATAGACAAATGATATTAGTACACATTTTCTTTTTCTTGTGGTCTCCTTGCCTTGCTTTGGTGTTGGGATTATTCTGGCTTTATTAAATATGTTAGAAACTATTACCTCTTCCTCTTTTTCCTAAAAGAGCTTGTTTAAAACTGATACTGTATCTTTTTTAGATGTTTGAAGAATTCACTAGGGAAGCCACCTGGGTCTGGAGTTTTCTTTGTGAGAAGCCTTTAGATTTTTAATTACAAAATATCTGAATTAGGGGTGCCTGGATGGCTCAGTTGGTTAAGCATCCTACTCTTGATTTTGGCTTAGGACATCGATCTCAGGGTTGCAGGATCGAACCCCCTGTCAGGCATCCTGCTCAGCAGGGAGTGTGCTTGAGATTCTCTGTCTCCATCTCCTTCAGCCCCTTCCCCTGCACATGGGGAATTTTGTCTATTTCATTTAAGTTGTTAAATTTATTGGCATAGAATTGCACTTAACTATTACCTTAATATGCATTTAATGTTTGAAATTTGTAGTAATGTACTCTCCTTCAATTAAATGTTGGCAATTTGTGTCTTCTTTTCTTGAACAGTCTAGCTAGGGCTTCTTTTTAAAGAACCAGCTTTTGTTTTCATTGGTTTTATCTTTTGCTTTTTTTGGTTTCTCATCTATTTCACCAATTTCTGCTTTTATTATTTCCTTACCTCTGCTTTTAGCTTAATGTGGTTTTTTCCCCTGGCCTCTTAAGGTGGAAGCTAATTTAGAACACGATTATTAAATCTTTATTCTTTTCTAACATAAGATGTAAATTTCTAAGCATGCTTAGCTCCACTCTACATAATTAGATAATTTATTTTTATTATCATTCAGTTCCATGTGTTTTTAAATTTTTCTCACGAGTTCTTTAACCTGTGGGTTATTTAGAAATCTGTTAATTTACAAATACTTGGAAAATTTTCTGATATATTTTTGTTATTGGTCTTTTATTCTTTCATGGTCAGAAAACACTTTCTGGGGAGTTCCTCTCTACTTGGTAGATGGAATGCTGCCTGATTCATGAATCCTTTAATAAAGCCAATTAGATCTGCAAAAAGAAAACCATTCTGTATGATTTCACTCTTTTTAAAAAAATATATTTTATTTATTTGAGAGAGAGAGAGAGAGAGAGAGTATGAGCGGGGGGCGGGGATGGGGAGGAAGAAGCAGGTTCCTCACTGAGCAGGGAGCTGGGTGCTGGGCCCTATCCCAGGACCCTGGAATCATGACCTGACCTAAAGACAGATGCTTAACTGACTGAGCCACCCAGGTGCCCCTGATTTTACTCTTCTAAATTTATATATGCCTTGTTCTATCGTCCAGCATATATTCTTTCTTGTTGACTATACCAAGAGATATGAACTGGTTCATAGTGTTGTTCAGGTTTTATATATCTTTACTGATTTTCTGTCTGCTTGTTTTACTGATTATTGTGAGAGACTGTAGAATTCTCTAGCTATAATTGTAAATTTATTTCTCCTTTTAGTTTTGTCATTATTTGTTTTGCATGTTTTGAAACTCTGTTATTGGCTGCATAAACATTTAGGATTATTTTGTATTTCTGATAAAGTGACACTTTAAGCATTATGATTTATGTTCCTTTATACCCGGTAATATTTCTTCTCTTGTGATGTACTTTGTCTGATATTAATACAGACATTCCGGCTTTCTTATGATTAATGCTTGTATGGTATATCCTTTTCTATTTCATGTTTAATCTATCTATATCATTATATTTAAAGTGGGGTACATAACTTTATCCAGTCTGACAGTATCTGCTTCTAATCTAGTCTGATAGTCTGTACCTTTAATTGGAACATTTACACCATATATATTTAACATAATTGTTCATTTAATTGAATTTAAGTCTACCATTTTTTATGTTTTTTTTTGTTTTTTTTTAAATAATTTCTACCTGTTTTGTGTTTCCTTTTTCTTTTCTGGGAGGTTGCTTATTTTTTAGCATTCCATTTTACTTCTTTTCTTGGCTTATTAGTTTTATTAGTTTCTTTTCTTTTTTAGTAGTTGCTCTAGGGTTTTACAGTATGCATCTTGAACTTATCACAGTCTGCTATCATCACTTTGTGAATAATGAATGATCCTTACCACAGTGTATTTTCAGTTTTTTCCCTCTTCTTCTTTTTGCTGTTTTTGTGATTTTGTTCTACAGGTTATTATATGTTATTGCCACTTTTGCTTTACACAATCAGATTATCTTTTTAAAATTAAAGGTAAGAAAATAGGTGGTAAACTCACATATTTACCATTGTTGTTCTTCCTTTGTGTAGAAGTTTCTGCTATTTCTTAACTGATAGGCTTGTTTCTTAGAACAGTTTTAGGTTTACAGAAAAATTGAGCAGAAAGTACAGACTTCCATATATTCTTCTCTTNNNNTCCCTGTTCTCCCTCTCACTTTGGCCCCCAGTGTCCACTATTATTTAACAATTTGCATTGTTAATTGTGTGATATACATGTTACAGTTGGTGAACCAATATTGGTAAATTTTTATTAACAAAGTTTGTAGTTTACATGAGGGTTCACTCTTGTACAATTCTATCCTTTTTCTTCCTGAAGAACTTCTTTCAATGTTTTTGTAGTGCAGACGTGCTAGTCATAGATTCTCAGCTTTTGTTTGTTTGAAAATGTCTTTATTTCCCCTTCTTCTGTGAAGGGTTTTATTGCTCTTTGTAGATTTTGCTTTGCAGGTTTTTTTGTTTGTAGCACTTCAAAGGCTTTGTTTCTTTGCTTTAAACTTGTTTGTATTATTTTTGACAAGGAGCCTGGTAATTCTTATCTTTGTTCCTCTGTGTAATGTGTCTTTTCCCCAACTTTGGCTGCTTTGACTTTCTCTATATTATTGGATTTCAGTAGTTTGATTATTAATTATATGACTTGGTGTGAATTCTTTGTGCTTAACCTGTTTTTTGTTCATTGAGTCTCTTGAATATATGGGTTTAGTTTTTGTTAGATCTGGAAATTCTTTGGTCCTTATTTCTTCAGATATTTTTTCTGTCTCCTCATCTTTCCAGGACTCCAGTTATACCATTTTTAGACTGCCCTTGATATTCTCACAGGTCCTTGATACGCTTTTCTTTTTTTTTTTTTTTCTTTCTATTTTTATATCTTCAAGTTAGGGATCTCCCCCCCGCCCCACTGTTTTAATCTGTTGCTAGGTCTATCCACTTGATTCTCTGAGATACTACATTTCTCATATTAAAAAATACATTATTTTTTTAATAAGATTTTTATTTAATTGAAAGGGAGAGAGAGAGTGAGTGTGCACGTGTGCACAAGTGGGGGGAGGGGCAGTGGAAGAGGGAGAAGCAGACTCCCAACTGAGCAGGGAGCCCAACACAGGGCTCCATCCCAGGACCCTGGGATCATGACCTGAGCCGAAGGCAGACACTTAACCGACTGAGCCACCCAGGTGCCCCCATTCATTCTTTTCAAAATAACTGTCTTTTGTTTTTGTTTTTCTTTAAATCCTCTAACATATTTGTAATATTTTAAAGTTTATGTCTTTAGATACATCATCTCTCTTGGTTCTGAGTCTGTTTCTTTTGTCAGATTTTCCCCCTGGTATGGGTCACACATTTCTCCATTTTCTTATGTTTGGTATGTTTTGATTGACTCTTGGACATTCCTCACACTGTTGTCTGGATTTTGTTGATTTCTTCTGGAGAGATTTTAATTTTGTTTTGGCAGGGTGTTACATTTCTCGTAGATCTGTTTGAACTTTTTGAGGCTTGTTTTTAAACTTTGTTTTGGCAAGTCTAATGTAGCCTTTACTCTAGAACTAGTTTAGCACAGCTACTAAGTGATGATTCTGATTCAGTTTCTACTGATTTCCCCAGGTTTCAATGAGGTCTTTCTCCTTTTTGTTTGAAAGTTGCACATTCCCCCCCCCCCCAATCTACGTAATCTCGAAACTTTTGAGCCTGCTTGATCGTTATTCCTTGCCTGGCCTTATAGAGTTTCACTTAACTCACACACAGTTTTATATTTAAGAAACTGCATTGTCAAGTATATGGTAGCAGTTAGCCACATTGTGGCTATTGAGAGCTTGAATTGTGGTTAGTTTGAATTTAAATGTGCTGTAAGTATAAAACACACCAAATGTCAGAAACTTATTATGGAAAAAAGAATGTAAATACCTGTTTTTTACATCAGTTATATCCTGAAATGATAATATTTTGAGCATATTGGGTTAAATGAATTATGTTAAAATTAGTTTTACCTGCTTCATTTTCCTTTAAAATGTGGTTAGAAAATTTAAAATTACATTTCGGGTTCATGTTGTTTCTTTTGGGCAGAACTACTCTAGAAACCTCAACAGATTCAGGAATGCTTTCTCTTCTTGAGCTCCATCTTCTCTGCTCCTCTGCTGTACAAATTCCCATTACCTCAGCCTCCCTAAATTTTAGTGTCTGTCTCTTTTAATCACTGAGTGCATCATATTCTGCTTGGCTTCCCATTCCTGCATTGCCCTCTGGACTCTGCATACAGAGTGTGTAGGGGACACTTTTTTTCTCAGGTATCACAGTGCTCAGCTGCTTGGTGTCCAGTGTTTTTAAATTAGAGCTTTATATATCTGATCAGTTTTCTAGTTGAGTTCATTGGGGGAGCATGTCTGGTACTTAGTTACTACATCATGGTTGGTACCAAAAATCTTTTTAAGGCATGAGTAGTTTGATGCCCATGTGTGAGAGCTGACCCTCCCTTGAATTAAAAACACCATTGCTGGTAAGCCTAAGTTTTGATTACAAAATGAAATTAATGTTTGAGGAAATATGCACCATTTATTGTGTTTATAGACGGTTTTTGTTTGTTTTTTGGTTTTTGCATGTTTAATTTTTCCCTTAATCTGGATTGATTTTAAAAGCTGTTTTCATATAGAAACCTCTTTTCTTTGACACTGCATTATGCTCAGGGCAGAGGTATCCCGTGAAATTTGGTAAGTTCAGACATAAAGCAGAAATTTTCTTCATAATTTTATATATATATATGTGTGTATATATATATATATATTCTTTTTTAAATCAAGACTTGAGGAGATGCTTAGGATTTTAGGCTCTTAAGACTTGAAACTAGAAATGTTAATACCATGTCAGGAGCACTTTGTTTCATTTTGCTTTCTCATTTATTGGCATTCACTGATGAAGCACATAATTAACAAGCTAATATAGCAAGAGAAGGCATTAGGGAGCAAATTATCTTGGGTTATTCAGGTCTTCAGTTATCATCAGCAGTTGTATTAGGTGTTATCTATTTGCTTCCTAAAATGTAGTTGAGATATTTGAAAAGAGGAGTTCGAATCTCAGTCATTTCATTTAACCCTTGTTAATATGGAAAATTGGAAGTTGATAGTACCTTGTGCCACAGTATAAACTGTGATATTTTACATTTAACTTTATTGAAATGATAGCATTTTCAGTGTTTTCATTTGTTTCAGAGTACTTCTTTAAAACTTTTTTTTTTTTTTAAATGACCTAGCCCTGTGATTTTTGTGATATTGCCGTGTGTAATTTTTTAGTTCTGGTAATTGTCATATAGAAACTTAAAACTTATTTTAAAAGTTATTGAGAAATTATCAGTGTTTATCATTTTTGTTCACAGCAGGCACTCACCTGTTATTTGTCAGGGTATCTATCATATATAGGTATTGATGTACTGAAGCTGCTTAAATGTATCAGTCTTCTGAGACTGAGATTTGCTTTTCTGTCTTTTGAATCCATTGCTTTAGTATGCATTCAGTTTTTCACATATTTAATTCATTAACAAAAGCATGAACTGGGGGCACCCGAATGGCTTGGTCAGTTGGCTCTTTGGCTCAGGGCTCATGTCATGTTCTTGGAGTCCTGGGATTGAGCCTCCCGCTCAGCAGGGAGTCTGCTTCTTCCTCTCCTTCTCCCTCCCTCTGCCTCTTCCCCTGCTCATGCTATCTCTCCCCTTCTCTCTCTCTCTCTCTCAAATAAATATATAAAATATTAAAAAAAAAACAAACATGAACTGAACTGTGGTAGTGCATAGCTGTTAAAAGCATGCCTGGGTTCGAATCCTGGCTTCACCACTTTACTAACTTAGCTATGTGACCTTGGCAGGTACCGTTTTAGTATTTCATTTTCCTTTTGAGAATAATAGTGAGATTATTGTTGGCTTTACCTTTGTTGATGCATGTAAAACAGGATACTGGTTAGCATATGATAAAATGCTGTTGTTACAGTTGCTCTTATTATTATCATCTCATTAGGTCTTTCTCAAATCTTAATCCTCTATGATAGTACTTACTTCCTTGCTCTATTTTTTTTATATTAGGACTTTGTGTAACTACTGTATATATTACATGTTCCTCATTCATTGTGTGATGTAGGTATCCCCCACTAGCATGTAAGCTCCATGGGGTCAGTCATAGATATAGGGACTTATCCCTAGCACCTAGAAAAGTGTCTGGAATACATTGGATACTCAGTAAATATTTTCTGAATGGACTATATTGAATTCTATTCCAGATATTAACTAGATATTGGGACTATAAAAATGAACAAAGTTCTTTCTCAAAAAAAAAAAAAGCATAAAGTATAGAGGAGACTCATACTTACAAAACTAAGTATAATTTTACAGCCTCCCCCCACCACCCCAAAGTGATTGTGATGGTAAGAGTATTCCTGAGGTTACTGTCACAGAAGGTGCCATTGAACTGGGGAAGATTGTTTAAGAGATGGGGGAACATTGTTTCCAGCATAGGTAAAAACTTGAACAAAATTATAGAACTTGACAGTTTGGTCAATGGCTTGTTGTCTAGGTTAATGACGATATAGGTTGATAAGAAGTAGAGGGACTGGGTGACTTGGTTGGGTGTCCGACTCTGGATTTTGGCTCAGGTCATGATCTCAGGGTCCTGGAATCAGCCCACGTTGGGTTCCATGCGGGGTATGGAGCCTGCTTAGGATTCTGTGCCCCCCCCCCCCCGGNNNNTTGCTCATATGCACACGAGCTCGCTCGCTCTCTCTCTCTCACAAAAAAAGTAGAGGGAGCTGGCTAGGAGGTTGGTTGGGATCAGATTTGGGAGTAATAGCAATTGGAGGTATAGGTTGTCTAGCTCTTGCCTGGACAGAAGCAATGAGATTTGGAGATTTAATGTGTGAAATTTAATGATAACTAGATGTAGCACTAACATTTTAGTTTTGGTTTTATTTTGAAGGTGAGAGTATGTTTCACTGTAGATTATTATAAAAGAATTTGATTTTTAAAATATTTTCTCTTCTAAATTATTTGAGAACTATGTACAAAACACAAGTTGTCAATAACAGTTCATTTATAGAACTAAGAATGAATTTTTGATGTAAGAAAATATACCAGGATGTATCACATTTATTTTTTTTTTTCAGATTTTATTTATTTGTCAGAGAGAGAGAGAATGCACGCACAAGCAGGGGAAGTAGCAGGCAGAGGGAGAAGCAGGCTCCCTGCTGAGCAAGGAGCCTGATGTGGGACTCGATCTCAGGACCCTGGGATCATGACTCTAGCTGAAGGCAGAAGCTTAACTGACTGAGCCACCCAAGCGCCCTTCAAATTTGTGTGTAATTGGTTATTTACCATGGGTCAAATTGCTAAACTTTAATTCCTTCTGTGACACTGACATAAAGCTGGTGTTAAAATACATTTTGAGTTTTGTTTAGATTGAGAATCCATGAAAAACAGTTTCACTTTGAATTACTGGATTTTAGAAGTTGGTATGAAACTGTATTTAAGGAGCTTTTTTCTTTTCTACATTTCAGTATAATTAGATTAAAAACTGAAATTGGCAAGTTCTTTTTAACCTTGCAAAAAAAGCTTATTTGTGTGTATGTATGTCTTAAAGTTCAGGCTTTTAATACTTAATTCATTAATACAAAAAGAACATTTGGCAATTTGTGTTTTTTTCCTGCTCTAGAGAAGGTGTTCATTTGAAATAGAGATAAAATTACAGTATCACAGTAATTAATATTGCTGAATCAGATTCAAAAGACATGGAGAAATTACCATTTTTATTTGATGTAGCAGTTTTACTTGGGAGTTCGTACACTTATCCAGTCATAAAATTCTAAATTATTGGATTAACGTCGTAATTGGTCCTGGCCAATCTGGGTGAGGAAGGTCCCCACCTTTTACCGGGCTTTTACCATCTTTCCTTTTTACCTAAATGCCTTAGTACTATTCCAAGCAAACTGGATTATTCTTTAGGTACTAATCCATTGGTTAGTATTCACCAGTGTTTCTTTTTTTATTATGAATTATTGACATCAGTTTTGTTCATTTTGGGGATCTTATGTTCATTATTTTCATTTCATTGTTACCTTTAAAAGATAGTGAAAGCTACAAGTGTGCATATTGTATTTGAATACAGACATATTTTATGGCAGTGCAAATCACTGACTCTCTGACAATTTTCTTTTCTAAATGAGAACATAATACAGTGAATACTTTCAGTTATTTTAGCAAAACCTACATTCGGTAGGCTGTGTGACCCGTTAAATGTAAAACATATCACGTGATGTAGAGGGTAGGAAGATGGGACCTAGGAAGCCAATTTGTGAATCTAGGAGTATATAGAATATTACTGAACATTTAAGTAATACTTCCTAAAAAAAATAGGTTAGTGACATTAGAAATTCTCCATTGGCTAACATTATGTTTTTATTAGGCAAATACCACAAAAGACTTAAAAAAATTTTTTTCCCTATTATTCAGCAAGCATTTGTGGAGCTGTCAGGCATAGTGTTGAGAGTTGGAATTTATAATGACAAAACAGGTATGTAATTCTGTTGTAGAGTTAAGAACACTTACTAACCCATCTCATATTTTTTTTCTTTAGGAATTGCATTTTGTGAAAAAGGAACAAAAAAGAATTTTCTGCAAGGATCATATTAAGTGCACTTTTTTGCTGATAACATCATTTCTAGTAAGACATTTTTCATTTTTCTTTGTTATGAAGTAAACAATGGAAATTTTTTTTCTTTTTTAAAAATCAGACTGTCTTGTGAGCCTGAATAGTAGTAGTCTTCTTGGAGTTTATTTTGGGGTTTAGTGTAGATTATTTAAGGAAATTTGTAAAGTCCACTTGAAGTGCATTCTATTGTATACTGACAGTTTCTCGTATATTTTGTCTGATATTGCGAAGATAATCCTAACTTTTTCATCTTTCTCACTTCATCTTCCATATCATTTACCTTTATTTTAAAAAAAGAAAAAAAATCTAAAGTAAGTAGTCCATATTTACTGTGACAGTAACATAAAGTGTTAGAGGAGAAAGTGCAGATTTGAGGACGTGAGTTAGATATAAGCTGAGAAAGATTTTCAGATGAAAGATGAAGTGGACAAATATTTCTTGAAATACCTTAGGAAGGGTCAAAGAAAAAAAATTAAACAGAGTTAAGAGATTTTCTTAAAAATGTAGACTTGTGTTTGTAACTTGAATTTGCCACCTTAAATCATAGGCGCCATATTTGCAAAGCCCCGGAGTAGGCTGTTTGACTTAAAAACTTAAAATGGTCTAGGTTAATGGTTCCAATTTGTAAGACGTATAGTCCTCTTCAAAAGTTTTCGTGACTGAAACTTTGTCTGATTTTCTCCTTGTATTCAAAATGGAGAAGTTAATTATATTAACACCAGAATATTTTGAAATAATAAAATTTTGAAAAATGTTAGTAGGGGATAGTTTTTGATGTGTTTTAAGTTAACATTAACATTTTAAATATTAGACATCATTGATTGTGCCTTGTGATTATATCAGTAAAAAACGGGAATGGTACTTGACATTTGTTTTTTTTACTTGTTTTAGGAACAGTTCTATTTAACATAAAGTGTAAATTTTTTTGAGTGTTAAGTGGTATTAAAAATTTATGAACTTACAAAATGAGTTCTTCGTTAAAGTACTTTATTCTGATACCAGTTTCTTCTTTAAAATTTTTTATTTTTAAATTTTTTATTTTTTCGAGAGAGAGGGAAGGGGAGGGAGAGAGAGAAGGTGAGAGAGAGAGGGAGGGAGGGAGTGGGGAAGGGCAGAGGGAAAGGGAGAGAGAGAATCTTAAGCAGGCTTCACGTACAGTGCAGAGCCCGATGTGGGGCTCTATCTCACAACGCTGGGATCATGATCTGAGCCAAAATCAAGAGTCAAGAAGGATGCTTAACGAACTGAGCCACTCAGGCACCCCATGCTACTGGTTTCTTATGGTTATATATTTTTCTTTTAAAACCTTGACAGAGGAAGAGCCCATTTTATGATATCTTTCAGTTTGGGGAACTAGGAGAAAAGGCATTATTTTTTCAGTTGAAGCAAAGTATCCTTCAGTCCAGAACTTGTATACCACAGGCAGGATGGGAATAATAAGAGTCTCATTCCCATTTTTAAATATAAACCTTGGTTAGTGTTCTGTAAATCTTTGAATATTTATTTTTTCTTTTTATCTTATTGACATTTCTTTTGTCCAGTAACTGTTCAAAACTAAGTGATTTGAGTTAAAGCACTGTAGGAATTTAGCCATTTTGATGCCCATAGTTCAGAACTCTGCACCTTCTGTGAACCTCAGGGATGGCTGTGGGCATAACTTCAGCTGTTATATTTTGGGTCCTGTTTAAACTTAAGGGAATCCTTTATGATGCTTCTTCCACTAGGCTCTATGTCTGTGGTTGTATACAGTGTCTTATTCTTCATGGCAGGCTTCTATGGCTCTGGGGGTTGTACTTGAGTTAATAACTACTTGCTTAGGAGTTACTCTGAGTACTTAGATGGGAAATGCTTTTCTTTTTAATAGATTCATGTGTTGACTGAAGAGCTTCAGATTAGGAGTTTTCCCTATAATTCTGCCCTAAGTTGGGGTAGAAATTGGGGAGGCTGGTATAGAGATTGGGCAAATTTTTTTCTACCTTTTTTCCTTTCCCTTGTGTCTTGGAACTGCAGTGGGCTCTTATATTTTAGGTCTGTGATCACTTTTGAGTTAATTTTTGTATATGGTATGAAGTAAGGGCAAGGTTTATTTCTTTGCATATGGAAATCAAATTTTTCCAGAAGCAATTTTGAGAAGATTATATTTTTTCCCTGTTGAATTACCTTGGTACCTTTGTTGAAAATCAGCTGACCATTATATGTGGGTCTTTTTTAGGACTTTTCATTTTATTGATCTGTTTATGTATGACAATAGGGCACTGTCTTGATTACTGTAGCTGTGTAGTATGTCTTAAAATCAGGTAGCGTACATCCTCCACCTTTGTTCTTCTGTTTCTAAGTTGTTTTTCTACTCTGCATCCTTTCCATTTCTTTTTGTGTATTTTAGAATCAGCTTGTCAGTTTTTACGAAAAAGCTTAATGAGATTTCAGTTGTGAATGCTTTTATCCTAGAGGCTACACTGGGGAGAATTGACCTGCTAAGGGTGTTGAGTCTTCTGATACATGAACTTGGTACCTCTCTCTGTTTAAGTTGTCTTTAGTTTTTCTTAGAGTTTTGTTTTCGGTGTAGATGTATTACACCTATTTTGTTATGTTTATCTCCGTTTTATGTTATTGTAGGTGGTAATGTAAAGGAGATCAGTTTTCAGTTGTTTGTATGTAAACTTATAATTGATTTTTGTATTAAACTTTGTAATTTGTGATTCAAGCTTATTATTAGTTCCAGTAACATTTTTTAAAAAGATGTATTTATTTTAGAGAGAGAGTGAGACAGAAAGAGGGCATGAGTGGGAGGGGCAGAGGGGGAGAGACTCTGTATGGAGCCAGACGTGGGACTCCATCTCATGACCCTGAGACCACGACCTGAGCTGAAACCAAGAATTGATGCTTAACTCACTGCTCCACCCAGGCTCCCTGTTCTAGTGACATTTTTTATAGTCCTTCAGATGTTCTTTGTATACCATCATCTTGTCTGTGAATAAAGATTCCCTTAACTTTTTTATCCTTTTATTTTTTTGCTTGCTTTATTGCACTAATAGTCCCAGTGCAATGTTGAATACAAGTGGTGAGCTGACATTCTTCCCTTACTCCTGATGTTAGGTCAAAAACATTCAGCTTTTCACCACTAAGTATGATGTTAACTATAGATTTTTAACAGATACCCTTTCCGAGAGTAAGTTCTCTTCTGTTCATAGCTTGCTGAGAATTTTTTTTTTCTTATCGTGAATGGGTATTGAATTTTTATCAGTTTTTCCGCATCTATTGAGATGATTACATGTTTTTTTCTCTCTTATCTATTAATGTAGTTAGTTATGTTGACTTTTTTGAATATCAAACTAAAGAATCTTGTATTTCTGAGATAATCTCCACTTGGTCATGACTTGTTACACTTTATATGTTGCTGGATCAATTTGCTAAAATCTAGCTAACGTTTTTTCATCTGTGCTCATAGTAGGTATTGGTTTGTAGTTTTTTTAACAATGTTTTGTCTGGTTTTCGTATCTGGGTAAAGAGTGAGTTGGAGAGATTTCCTCGTCTGGAAAAGTTTCCATGCATTTGGTGTTACTGTCTCTTTAACTGTTTGGTAGAATTCACTAATGAAGACCTCTGGGTTTGGAGTTTCTCTGTGGGAAGTTTTGTTTTGTTTTGTTTTTAATATTTATGTTTTAAAGATTTTATTTATTTGACACAGAGAGAGAGAGAGGGAGAAAGAACGAGCAGGGGAAGTGGCAGGCAGAGGGGAAAGCAGGCTCCCGGCTGAGCAAGGAGCCTGATGTGGGGCTTGATCCCAGGACCCTGGGATCGTGACCTGAGCTGAAGGCAGACACTTAACTGACTGAGCCACCCAGGTGTCCCTGTGGGAAGGTTTTAACTATGAACTCAATTTCTTTAATTTGGGCTATTCAGATTTATAGTAATTCTTCTTGAATAAGCTTCAGTTGTTTGTGTCTTTCAAGTAAATTTGTCCATTTCAGGTAAATTGCTTTATTTATTGGCATAAGGTTGCATATTATAATCCCTTACTCTTTTTAATGTTTGAAGGATTTATAATGATATCCTCTCTCTTGTTCTGGTATTAGAGATTTTCCTTCTTTTTCTAAAGGAGCAATTATTAAAATTTTCCTTTTTCTGCATTTTACAAAGTTTGTTTTGTATTCATTTACATAAAGTTCAAAGAATTCTTAAATTTGTGATTTTTTTTGATCTATTTAATTGTCATATATTTGGTTAATTTTTTAGATATGTTTCTCTATGTTTCTTTTCTTTTTTCTTTCTTTTTTTTTTTAAAGATTTTATGTATTTATTTGACAGAGAGAGCGAGAGTGCACATAGCAGGGGGAGAGGGAGAAGTAGGCTCCACACTGAGCAGAAAGCCCGACGTGGGGCTTGATTCTGGGATGGTGGGCACATGACCTGAGCCAAAGGCAGATGGTTAACCTACTGAACTACCCAGGCACCCTGTTTCTCTGTGTTTTTAGTTTAATTATGTTGTGGTCCAAGAACATATTTTGTGTATTTATTATAAAGTGTAGAATGTTGTCTGTGTTAGTGAATGTTTTGTGGGCATTTAAAAAGAATGTGTATTGTGCTGTTGTAGAGTAGAACTTTCTAAAAATGTTAATTAGGTCAAATTGGTTGATAGTGTTTTTCAAAATTTATCCCTCTGATTTTCTGTTTGTTTCAGTAATTGCTGAGAGAGGAGTGTGGAGTCTTCAGCTTTAATTATGGACTTGTCTGTTTTCCTTTCACTTCTTGGTTCATGTATTTTGAAGCTCTAATATTCGGTGCATGCATATTTAGTTTTCTTCTATATTCTCGATGAATTGGGTTCTGTATCTTGAGATGTCCCTCTTTATCTTTGGTAATATATTGTGAGATCATTTCTGAAATAGCCTGCATAGTTCCTGAATACAGTCTGCTGTTTTTCTTATTCTGCACCCCCACCAACCCCCATGTCATTTTTCTGTTTTCTTTGGTCTAAGACTTTTTCAATGATTATGTTTTAGTCATTTGATTATGATGTGCCTTAGTATGGTTTTCTTTGAGAAAATCCTTCTTAGGTTTTATTGAGTGTCTTTTGTTGTTGTTGTTGTTTAAACCAAATTTGGAAAAATATTGGCACTATTTCTTCAAATATCTCACCCCAGGGTTGGGTTTTTTTTGTGTGTGTGTGTGTTTTTAATTTTTTTGTTTGTTTGTTTTTTGAGGTGGGAGAGAGAATTTTATACATTTGATATTGTCTCAGCCCTTGTACTTTGTTTTTTTTCTCTTTTTCCTTTTTGGATGGTTAATATTATATTTCTAGGTTCACTGATCTTTTCTTCTGTAATATATTATGTGTTCTTAACCTCATCCAGTGTGTTTTTTATTTCTGATAATTATTTTTTATCTCTGGAAGTTTTATTTCTTCCATTTCTCTTCTCATAATGTTACTGTTTTCCTTTACCTGTTTTAACATTTAGAGCTTATTTATAATCATTTTTTTAATGCCCTCATCTGTTAATTCCATTAACTTTATCATTCCTGAGTTTCTTTATATTGATTGACTTTTCTTCTTAGTATGGGGCACATTTCCTGTTTCTTTTCATTCCCTATAATTTTTGTTTGGATGCTGGACATTGTGGTGTGATATAGTTGAGTGAAGAAATTTTTGTATTATTTTACATAGTGGTGAGCTTTGTTTTTGTATTCATGTAAGTTACTTGGTATCAGCTAAATCCTTCAGAGGCATTTTTGTTTTTAAAGCATTGTTAGCATTGGTCCAGAACATTCTTTATGTAGTTAGTTGCCCATCAAGATTATGTCTTTCTGAACATTATAGTCTATGCCCATTTGAGGCTTATTCTCGATGTAATCCTAACCAATGTTATAAAATTTTCATTAGTTTGTCTGTTTTCGTTTTGTGTTTTGAAGGAAATTTTTTGGCCCAAGAATAGCTTAGGTAGTCTTGCAAGAAAAGATCAAATCAGAAGGATTTTTTTAATTCAATACTTATAAATCTACAATAATTACTTTCATGAAATAATGCCGCAAGGATAAACAAAAGAAATAAAGAGCCTGGAATAGGATCAATGTGTGTGTACATGGATGCATGCTTTATGACAAAACTGGCACTATAGAGTAGTAGGGAAAGAATTATTTAACAGATGATCGTAGAACAATTGGTGATCCATACAGAAGAAAATGATTCATCTTCCATACCACAGGCAAAAATCAAGTTAAGATTGATTTGTACATCTCAATGTGAAAGGCCAAACTATAAAACTTTAGAGGCTAGTATAAGGAGAATATGTTCATGATCTTCTGACAGGCAAATATTTCTTTAAAAGAAATAAAAACCACTAATATAAATAAAACAGTTGATACATTTTTTTACTTTAAGAAATTTTATTCTTGCCAAGTTACCAATAGGAGAATAGTGAAGCAAGCCAGAGTAGAAGAACATATTTGCAATACGTACGACAGACAAAAAGCATGTATCAGAATATTCAAAGCGCTTTTATAAATCAGTATTACAGAGACAATAGACAAATGACAAGAGACATGAAAAGACACTTCATAAAAGAAATCCAGATATGCAAGAAACATGGGGAAAATGTGTTTAACCTCATTAGTAACATGAGAAATATAAATTAAAACTGAAGAAGCTTCATCATAAACCACTGGAGTGGCTAAAATTAAAATAGAGAGGGACAGTACAAGTTTTGGAGAGGATGTTAAGTTATGGGAACTCACTAAACACTGCTAGTGGGAATGTATATTATTACAACCGCTTTAGAAAACACTTTAATATTTGCATACCCTCTGACCCAATAATTTCTTTCCATGGGTATATCCCTGAGAGTAATGTGTGAACATGTGCACTAAGAGATGTGTTAATAACATTGGTAGCTGCGGTATTTGTAATAGCTTCAAACTCATTACATTGTTCACCAGCAGTTGACTGAATAAATAAAATTGTGATCTATTCGTATAACGCAATACTGTTCAGCAGTAAAAGTGGATGAAGTACAGCTACATGCTGCACAGGTGAAATTTGCAAATATGTTTCTCAAAAGAAGCCAGGAACAAAGAATTCATAATTTGTGATTCCATTTATGTAAAATAAAATCAAAACACACAAAAATATAGCAGGTAAGTGTATACATTTTATGTTTATGAACAATTATATGTTAACACCAAAAATGCCAATTCTAATTCATTGCATGCCTATCCACATTTCTGAACTCCTTTCCACATTCATTAAGAGGTACTCTGATTCTGAGTATAATGGTATACCCCAAATCATACTCGTTCTTATAAATAAAGATATAACACCATTTATGTACAGATTTGATTCAGGTGATATAAGGTTAAAAGTTTTTAATATATCTAGTATTTGAATCATAACATAGAGAATTGATATGGTTTCTAGTAATAATAATTCATCTTTATACAGGATATAATTATTGGCAAAGCAGTTTTTCCAGAAATCATTATGACAACCTGAAAAGTATTTGGAATATCTGCATTTCACAAATGAAGGGAATGTTGATCTGGAGAGTAAGTTCGTGGTGATTGGAAGACTAGAACCACATTTTCATTTCCACACCTTGCTTTAACTATGTCCTTTATTTCTCTTGCATGTCCCGTGTGTAGACAGGACATTGCTCTTACGTAGGTGTAATTAATCTGGGAATGAATGATTATGTGTGGATGGGCTTTAATCTTGATGAGGGCAGTTTACAAAGTCTCCTTTCTAATAGTGATTTTAATAATATTGTAACGAGCCGAGAATGCCCTCTGGTTTTATTCTCATAATTTTCTGTAAGACTTTGAGCTATATTCTTGCTCTACTTTGTAGAATTGAGTGAGGTAGTAAGGAAGTGAGTCACTGAAAATCACATGACATACCTAGAAATAAAACAAATTTTATAGACTGGTCATTCTACTGAAGTTATAGTATCTTTTTAGTTAGTATTTGGATTATTTATCATGATTAATAATTTATATCATTTAAAAATAATAGTATTTCTTGCTTTAAGGAAGCACAGTTTTATAATTTAGAAAACCTTAAATTCCCTGTACAATGAAATGAAGAGAGTGATATTAACATTAAAAAAATTACTTCGTTTTCATCAAACTTACTTAATTTATGTAGTGAATTTAAGATGCTTAAGTGACCAGTACTTGTAATCAATACACAATTCTTAGCACTCATTACATGTTGTGTAAAACAAGGTCTGTATTTCTCTAATAGGAACAGAGCCTAATAGGAATAGGCTCTTCACATTTTATTCCTAAGCTTCTCAGATTGAGCATTTTGCTTTAGAATGTTTCATCCAAAAGCATAGGGTCAAAGTGCATAAAAATATATAACCTGTTATTAATCAAAGAAATCCAAATTAAGATAGATGCCATATTTAAACCACTCTTTAGATTTTTACATGACTTCTCTCCTCCTCCAACCTATTTATGATTTATTCTCTTGATGATTTTACCTAAAACATTCTAAATAAACACATAGTAAGAAGTGATACTGTGATGTTATGGTTTCAGGTAGGGGCACCAATATCCTGTATTTCATTTGTCTTTTTAACTTTCTAAGAAACAGTTAGTTATTTGGAGGTGTCACAGCCAGGCCACAGCTAGTTTTTACAAACCTAGAAAAAGGCTCATTTCCCAATTTTTGGTGGATGCTGCCCTCTGTGAGTGTTCAGTGCTTAGAAAGTGGAGAACAAATTGGATATCAGTCCCCATTTGCTCTCTCTTGGCCATGCACTTATGTGCGAGGTACAGCCTCTTCATTGTTCATAGTGGCCTTGAGTCATAATGATTTCTTGCCTTTCTTTTGATAGGTTTATAGCATTAGGATTTGCAGGTGAGAATATCATAATACAGAATTCTTCAAGCAGTCCCTTTTCTGGTTGGTCAGGGATTATTTTCTCAATGTAGTCTGTACTTGTGTTGATCTTATTTCTTCAATGAGATGTTTGTGTTTTTGAATTTTACCTAAAATTTATAACAATTTAATACAAGTCAGAACTTTATAAAATTAGGTGTGAATGTTTGCAGGGTACATTCTGCCTTTATGAAAGTTACATACAACGATACAGCTGCGTTTTCATGCAATGACCATGAATATATAAGCTCTATATTTGAACTAAAGTTTGTTTTCCTTGTTGAATCATTTCTTTAAATAGTGACTAATGGCCGTTATTGTGTTCATACAACGTATCATTGTATTTTTAAAATGTGTAATTAAATACAACATGTACAATTCTGACTGAAATGGAATGCTTTAGTCATTTTCCATAAAACAGGAGTTTAATGATAGTCTTAAATTAATTTAGAGTTTTGAATTTTTGCCTGGATTTAATTGTTTGTAAGCAGTAATGAAAACATCCTATTTAGAGGAACAAAGAAGAATGTTCTTATATTAAAAGTAACTGAAAGATAATTCCATAAGGTCAAAAACCTCTGATTGCATTAAAATTAACAGTAAGATAGTTTCCCCCAAGGTTGTCTGGCAAACTTATTGTACACCATGAGTGGTTTTTTGTTTGTATATTTTATAAAGGAATATATATAGGGCATTGTGTGTGTGTGTGTGTGTGTGTGTGTAATCTAGTTGCTTTGGCCAATACTGACATTGGGATTAAAATGATTTGACATTGGTTGATTCTGAATTCTCAAAAAGCTCTTTTAGCAAAGTGGGTTTAGCAAAGTAGGGTTTCTTGCTTGTTTAGATCAATTTTTTTTCCTGTTTTAGTAGATCATAATTAAAGGATCCATGGTATTTATACTTAAATACAGTTAACTTTTCTAATTACTTTTTTTTATATCATTGAAAGTTCTTGAAATCAAGTGTGATGTAGAATATTAGCAGTGAAATCTGTAAATGAAATTAAACAATTCTATTTATAATAACATCAAAAGGATAAAATACTTAGGAGTAAATTTAACAAAAGAAGTGCAACACCTGTACACCAAAAACTGCAAAACATCATTGAAAGAAATTAAAGAAGACCTAAATAAATGCAAAAATAGATTACTGTACTTATGGTTTAGAAGACTTAATATTATTAAGATTGCAATATTCCCCACATTCAATAACATAGAGTTACCATATGACCCATCAGTTCTGCTGCTAGGTTTATATCCAAGAGAATTGAAAACACGTCCACACGCACACATACATGTTCATAACAGCATTATTCATAATAGAGGGGAAACAACCCAAATTTCTGTCAGCTGTTGAATGGATAAATGAAATGTGGCATTTCCATAAAATACAATAAAATTCAGCCAAAAAGGGAGCGAGGTACTGATAATACTTAACACAGATGAACTTTGAAAACATTATGCTGAGTGAAAGAAGACACAAAAGGCTTCATACTGTATGATTCCATTTGTTTGAAATATTTCAAATAGGCAAATCCATAGAGACAGAAAGTTATTCCCAGGAGTTGTGGAGAGGGAGAAATGAGGAGTGATTGTTAATGGGCATTGAGTTTCTATTGGAGATGACAAAAATACTCTAGAATTAGATAGTGGGGGTGGTTGTACAACTTTGTGAATATAGTAAGACTTCAAAAGGTGAGTTTTATGACATATGTGAATTATACCTCAATTAAAAAAAATCACATGGAAATGAAAAGAGTGGCCTACTTCTGATCTAATTTATTATCGAACCAGGATGTTTTTGAGAGTGGGGGGTATCACTTAATAATTACTCCTGCACAATACACATAAAGCTGGCTGTCCCAGCCAAACTAGTATGTATGTTCTCCCTGCTTTTTGGTGTATATAAACTATTTTTCCCCCTCATTGAAGAAATAAGAATAATATAAAATTCTTCTAATATCCTTCTTTATCAAATGTGGGAAAAAAGAAAAAGATTAAGAAAGCCATGTAATTCAAAGAAATGGGAGAGAAGGTATTAATGAAATTGAGGATTAATGTGTGTGTTAAGTGCAGTGTGTAAATCTAATATAATTAGGACTTTACTCATTTATGTGATTTTTGTCACTTCACTCTCACACATAGCCAATCAGTGTTCGAATGAATAAGGAGTTTTGTGTTGTGATATAATAAAACAGTTTCTCTAAACTAGAGATGTGTATCATAATCTGTGGAGCTTTTAAAAATTATTCGTGCTTGGGCATTAGTCTCAATTATGATTTGATAGTTTTATTGTGGGGTTAGGGTAAGTTCATGCATGCAAAATATGTTTTAGCTCTCCAGTTGAATCTAGTATTCATTTAAATTGAGAATTGCTACATTAAATCAATGAGTTTTATTGATCCACTTATTAAGGTATATAATTATTATTGTTTTGTGCATAAATAGTAAGCAGCAGTAGCAATTGAGAGAATCTCATTCTAACTACACTCACCTACCATTCCCCTCTCTTCCCGGGCCAGCCCTGTGTATTGGTAATGCAGAAATTGTGATTCTTTTAATTCTCCCAAGCATTGAGATGGGAGGAATCTTATTACTTATTTATTTAGGTCACCTTGAGGCAGGAAGAGTAGTGGGAAGTAGACAGAATCTGCAGTTCCTTTGCAAATGGCTCCTCGAAGATCTTGTAATTCAGCTTATTTAATGAGGGATCATGACCATCCAAAAGTGTCCTTGTGACATTTTTGACTGAGAGCCTTTCTTTAGCCACTGCCTAAATAGTACCATGGTGATGCTATATTGTTATACTATACATGACCCTAGAGCCAGAATTTCAACTGTCTCCTTTTGTGACTTTGGAAGAGTACTCGCCATTTTGGTACCCAGTTGCTTCATCTAGGAAATGGAGCAAATGATAGCTGCCCCACAGGATTATTGTGGTTACTGAATGAATTTAGCATACATTTAAAAAAAATATTTTTTTATTATATTATGTTAGTCATCATACACTACATCTGGTTTTTGATGTGAAGTTCGATGATTCATTAGTTGCGTATAACACCCAGTGCACCATGCAATACGTGCCCTCCCTACCACCCATCACCAGCGTATCCCATTCCCCCACCCCCCTCCCCTCTGAAGCCCTCAGTTTGTTTCTCAGAGTCCATAGTCTCTCATGCTTCATTCCCCCTTCTTAGCATACATTAATGTCTAACATAACAATGGGTACATGTAGATATTAGGTAAGTGGGTAAGTTACCTTTCCTTTTGCAATTCAATGAACAGCTGACTAACTTCAAAAGATTGGCTCTTAGAGAGTTTTCATAGCCTGGGGGCCCCAAAATTTTTCTGTATGTCAATATATTGCATTCATTCATTAACTATGTATCTGTTTATTGAGCATCTGTTTTGATCTAGGCACTTTGGTAGCTGCTAGAGTTATGGGGCAAATACAACATACTTGATCTTCTCTCTTATTGGGCTTACAATTTGGTTGGAGAAAAAAAATTAAATATTGTACAAGTAATTAATTACAGTTGTGGTAAATGTCATAAAAGAGAAGTATAATGTGCTCTGAAAGTGTATTAGAAGGAGACCTAATATAGTTTGGGTGTTAGGGAACATTTTGGATGAAATAATGCTAATGGTGAGACATAATGGATCTGTGAAACTCTTAGTTAGGGGAAGTGCTTGGGATAAGACCTGGCAAGAGATAGCGAGCTGGTAGGTAGTATGTGTGAAGGCCCTGCATCAGAAAGGATTTAGAGGCTTTGTAAGTACAGAAAAGCCTATGCCTGGAAGCTTATTGGGGAACAGGAAGAGTGGCAAGGAATAAGGATGGTGGGTAGAGGTGGGGGCAAGATTAGGCAGGTTCTCTAGGCCATGTAAACAGTGTTTGGACTTTAAGATCAATGGTAAGTGACATTTGCATTTTAAAATCACTCTAGTGAAAATGGGGAAATTGGGTTGGAGAGGAATATGAATGCCTGCGGAGAGCAGTTAGGAGGGGATTGCAAAGCTTAGGCTAGAGTTGGCAGTAGCTGTTCTGGAAGTAGAGTACTGTGCTAGGACTGGAGATGTGAGTTGGAACTAGATCTTGTAATGGCTTTGATCTTGTAGGCCCTGTAGTCAGTGGAGATTTGTAAATGGAAATGAGTTCAAGACTTTTACCTTGCCAGTACTGGTTAGTGCCCCTAAAAATCAGTGAAAGACAAGCGTAGTATTAACAGTCTAGCTCCTTCT
The DNA here is from genome assembly GCF_017311325.1 of Ursus maritimus. Classification (NCBI taxonomy): domain Eukaryota; kingdom Metazoa; phylum Chordata; class Mammalia; order Carnivora; family Ursidae; genus Ursus; species Ursus maritimus. Next base: position 9,326,574 of record NW_024425230.1, on the reverse strand, counting down.
TCAGGATCTGGCTTTGGAATAAGTACTCTTTTTTCTTTTTTTCAGTAAGCCCTTTGCAGAAGGACTTAGTGTGAGAGGCATGTTCTAAAAACAAAAACAACCAAAAATCACCTCTCAGCCACCTTTATTTTTTGCTCTCCATCAGTTGATGTGGAGTGTCTTTTGGGTACTGAATGCCTATAAAGTAATGCTATATTCACGTTTCTTTTGGTCAGAGGATACACTATTGAGAGCTATGGCCATAGGGTTTCTTATTACAGTGAAGAAAAAAAAATTGTCTCACTATGCCAGTAGAACCTTTCTAAAATATAATCGAAGTTTGATCATGTTGGTTGAATGTGAGAGAATTTTGAAGCAGTCTTATAAAGTACTTTCGAATTTTAGGAAGCATTGAGTAGCTAAATCATCAAGCTTACTGTTCCATTATCTCCAGCTTCATCTTTGTTTCAGTCATTTGTTAATTTGCCTTTTATTTTCCATATGATTATGATCTGTGTATATTATAGGAATTGATTGCTCATTTTTGAATGGTGGTTTCTGTCATCTAACACTGCTGTTGTTTAGCAGTTTTTAATTGAGGGCTCAGTTCACACATAATCATTTGTAAAGACTGATATATGGGGTGCCTTTAGGATATCAGAAATAGCTTTCATTAGAACTACATAGGAAACTTCCATTTTTAAGGTTATATATGTATTTTGTCTATATTTATTTACAAAACATTTTTGTTTTCTGTTTCTAGCCTCTGTATCATCTGATATTTTGACTTAGAAGATTTTGGTCTTTTTAAATATCTAGAATAAAAATTATAAAATGAAGTGATAAATCAAGGAAAGAATATTTATGATCAATTATGACAATGACCTACCTGAAACATTAAAAAATGATCTATAGGGGGCGCCTGGGTAGCGCAGTCGTTAAAGCGTCTGCCTTCGGCTCAGGGCGTGATCCCCGCGTACTGGGATCGAGTCCCACATCGGGCTCTTCCGCTATGCGCCTGCTTCTTCCTCTCCCACTCCCCCTGCTGTGTTCCCTCTCTCGCTGGCTGTCTCTCTGTCACATAAATAAATAAAATCTTTAAAAAAAAATGATCTATAATTTGTTCTTTGGGAACAGATTATAATTAACTCTTAAACTGTTTGCATGCATGTATCAGGAAGGATGTTTCTTTGCAAGTACCAGAGAGGCTAACCAAAACAGTAAGAATTTTACCATCTTGTCTAACAAGAAATTCAAAGTTAGGTTGGTTCCATGGTTGATTAACTTGGGTCCCTCTTCTGTCTTTTTTCTGTCATTTTTGTGTTTTACTGTTTCATTCTAAATTTATTTGGTTGTCCTTCCCAGTATCATAGTCCCTTAGCAGTATGTGATTGACCTACAGTGTGGGTTGAAGAAGGCAATAATTAGTCATAGACTTCTTTGCTCTGGATTGTTGCTAGCTTATTTTGTTTCATCTTTTATTTTCATTGTTGAAAAAGGAATATGAATTGTCTCTTTAAGTGTCTAACGATGTTTATTTTTAAGTTAAACATATACATCAAGGAAAATGAACATTAAGAAAAGCATAGAGAGTAATGAGTGCTTTTCTCTGTAGTCAGAAGCCCCTCTCTCTGTAGTCAGAAGTAATAAAGAATCCTGTTAGTAAATCCAGTCCATTTATTGTGATGTCTGTGGTGTAAAATGAAAACGTGTTAAAAGAGTAAATACTCTTGATGAAAATCCAATATATTTAAGCAATGAACTTTCAGGGGGAAATTAAGAGATGATTCCTCATTTCATAAAAGAGAATCACAGGTTCCTCTTAAATAGCTAGTTCTTCCTCTCATTATAAATGCAAATTTCTTATAGGTTTGTGATATCTGACAAATTTCTCTGAATATCTTATTAAATTAGCAGAATTTGAAATTGATCTTTTGCATGCTTCTCAACCCCCCATTTTTGGCTCCTTTGCCTTTTAGATGTTCCATAGCTGGCAGCCAAGCCTGGGTTGCTGTTATTAATTTTATGATCAAATGGGTACTTGGAGTTGGAATCAGTTGAGTAATAAGTATAATTTTTTAAGCACTTGATATGTGCCAAGTGCTGAACAGTTAGTTACTTTATTTCGACCAATTCTCATAGAGCCCTATGTAAAATGTATTACTCCCATTTTATAGATTTGAAAACTAAGGGTAAGAGAATTTTACTTGATTGTAGCCCACAGTCCTATATCTAGTAAACAACTCTGATATCCGAAAAGTGGAGAAGATTTTGTGTTTGTGGGTCACCAAGAGGGGCTCTCTCATTCTTTTGTATTATTCCTCCAGTCTTTATTGTGAGCATGTAGAACAGGCCCATGGAAAAGAACACCTTCCCCTTTGCGTTTTCCAGAGATTCTAAACTATCTAACTAGCCCACTCAGCCTTTACGAATACTTTAAAATATGAGCTGGTTTCTTAGCAGCTTTTGTGGTTGCATCCTGTTTGTCCCATATTCTGCCAGAGGTGAAGTCAGCTCACGTATACTATATGCTGAGAGAGTTTTGTCATTGTTTGGAATTCCATTTACGTGGTTGCCTTGCAACTCAGGGTTTTGATACACTTAAGAAAACTTATGCTTGTGTCGCTTATATGAATCTTGTTAGGATAGGAACAATTTTTTTTTTCCTAAGAGAGTGTGCATGTGTGTGTGCACATGAGTTGGGGCGGTGCATCAGAGGGGGAGAGAGAATCTTAAGCAGGCTCCGTGCTGAGTGTGGAGCCAGTGCCGGACTTGAGATCATGACCTGAGCTGAAATCAAGAGTCAAACATTTAGTCGACTGAGCCACCTAGGTGCACCAGGAGCAATGTTATCTTGAAGCATTTTAAGATTCTTAGCTGAAGTTGTATAAAGTGAATTTTTTTTTAGTAGCTAGACTTTAAAATCCTTTCTTGTGTAAAGTTGAGAACTTCAAAAAACATTGTATTGATTGCTCTCATTGGTAATTAATGTTAATTGCACATTTTCTTAAGTACATAATACTGTTATACATAGGGTTTGGGTTTAAACTTTATCTTAATTTTATGGAGGTATCCAGTCAAATTAGTTGAAGTTGAAAGAATCACATCTTTTAGTGATAGAAGTATAACGGAAATATAACAAAATTTCTTGGAATGCATTTGTTTGTTGTTAATTATGTAAAATAATCTTTCTACCCTGTAAAGAATAAATTGTTGTCTTGATTTCATTTAGTAATGAAAGGCTGTACTCAGAGGAGTCTTCCTTCTGTTTATAATGGCCATAGACTTGTTAATAAAACAATGCAGGGTAAAGCTTTTTGTTCTCTGATTGTTTTACATTCCATGTTTATAGAAAACAATGATCATAACTTGGGATGATGTGTAGAACTAGAATATTCTTATGAGAGTGTATTTGTCTATTGTCTCTGTGCTTTGATATGTTTACTATATTGTTTTTCACATACAACTAAATATCGTAACACTTGAAGTTCTGTTCTTTACCCTGGGCTGTTCTGAAAATACATTTCTCTCTAATGGTAGTCAGTATAAATACCTTATCAGATAAACAGGGCAGATTTCACTGAATTTGAAGAATTATTTTCTTTATGGTCTTGTGTGTCTTTCTGTCTGGAAATCTAATTGTGAAAATGTGAAGTTTTTATCCTTTGGGGATTGTCCTTCTCTCTGAGAATATTGTTGAAAATGAGATCCTTGCCTGTGTACATGTCGTTTAAAATATTATGTTGTGATGCCTTTATCAGTCCCACTTCTATTCCTGACTAGCTTTGGGATTTTGTGTGTGCTTCCTGTTGTCTCTGGCTGCAGTTTACTTATGTGTAACAGAAAGAGATTGGGATCCATGTCTGTTTCTAACTGTTGGACATTAAGCTTTATAAACTAAAATGAAGGTTTAGGAAAAACGTGTTTTAGTGCAGATGAATATTATTTATCAGAACTATTATGGATGATTTTCTGTTAATGAAGTCAAAGATGGGAAATTTTCCTTCATATTCCTGTTTAGATATCGCTAGAAAGTAGTAATGCTTGTTTTCTTGGCTCTAAATATTGATGATTGTCATTCAGTTTTTTTTATTGCACTTTTTACCTGCAGTATATATTTATAATTAATTTTTTTTCTTTTAACCAACACAGACTTTTGGAATGGCAAAGAAATAGTGCCTCTAGGCAACTATGAAATTGTTACTGTATTCTTACTAGGTGAAGAGGACAGATCCTTCCCTTGAGTTGCAAAACATTCACCATTACTGTGAGAAAGACATCAGAGAGGTACATTATAGAGCTATGACACTTGATTTGAGAGGATTTGGAAAAATTGATATAGGATTTTTTTAAAACTCTTTGCAGCATTTTGTTTCCCTAAAAGTGTGAAAGAAGTTTTGTGCAGAAGAAGATAGTATCTTATTTGTCTGTTGAAGTCAAGTTGGTGAAGCATAACATTTTTTTTTCTAAATAATGATATCTTTAATAACTTCAGATGTCCTTCAGCTTTCCTCACTGTGATTTCAGTGATGATTTATGTTGTCTATATAGTATTCACAAAGATCCAATCAATCTTTGTTCAGCAGAGATTATATTCTTCAGATGGTACTGTAGATTTCATTTTTATAAGTGTTTTATAAATATTAGAATTGTGGAATATGAGAGCTGCAATACGGGCTAGCATTTATAGAACGCTTTATATGTGCTTGGCACTCTAATAAGGATTTTATGGATATCACTATATTTATTCTTATGAATATACTTATGATACATATGTTATTATCCTTGGTTTATTTAGTTTGGCATAGAGAAGTCAAATGACATTTCCAAGGTCACAAAATTAATGGCAAAACCAGAATAAAAGTATGGATGTCTTCCCATCACATTTAAAATAAAGTCCGTATATCTCCTTCTTGCTTCTCCAGTATCATCTTTTCTCATTTTCCTATAAATGTCTTCCTTGTGCCCTCGCCCAGGCATTCTAACTCCTTAGGGTTTTTGTTTTTTTTTTTTTCTAAATTTCATATCCATTTCTTTGATACCATGTGTCCTCTATCCCAGTAAACATATTAACAAACCTGAAATCAAACAAACCAATGAAACACGTAACTGCCCCCTCCTTTACTGTTGGTAAATGATGTACATTAGACCCTTGAACATCACAGGTTTGAAATGTGTGGATCCACTTAATACATGGAGTTTTGGGGGTGGGGGTACATGCTGTGTAGTTAGGTTAATGTATTTTCTTTTCCTTATGTTTTCCTTAATAACCTTTTCTCTAGCTTACTTTATTGTGAGAATACAGTGTATTATACATGTAATGTACAAAATATGTGTTAACTTTATATTATGGTAAGGCTTCAGGTCAGCAGTAGGCTATTAGTAAAGTTTTGAGGAAACAAAAGTTCTACACGTATTTTTGACTGCATGGTGGAGAGAGGGCATAGGTTTCCCTAACCCTTATATTGTTCAAGGGTCAGTTTAAGTCTGTCACTGAATATAACACTGTATTGATGTTTATTTACATGGCTCTCTTGAAGGTGGAAAGATTTTTTTAAAAAATTCATCTTGTTTCTTTAGTGTTTAGCATAGTGTCTAATACTTATTTTCTAGTTCTGTGGTATATTGGGCTGAACTTTGTGGCTTTGAGACTGTTACTTCTAAACCTAAGTTTCTTTTGTCTATAAAAAAAATAATTTGGACTAGAATCTCTACTCTTCTTTTCCTTTTGAAAATTCAGCACTTGAGGAGCCTGGGTGGCATGTTTGGTTGAGTTGTGATCTCAGGATCCTGATCTCAGGGTTGTGAGATTGAGCTCTATGTCGGGCTCTGCTCAGCGTGGAGGCTGCTTAAATTTCTCTCTCCCTCTCCCTCTGCCCCATCCCACTGCACGCATGCTCTCTCTAAAATAAATAAATCTTTTAAAAAATTAAACACACGTTTTTTATATTGAGTTTGTAAAATAAAAAATTTCAAGCTTTTGGTTTTAAGTTTTTCATAGTGTTACTTTAATAAATAATAGACTTTATGGTGAAATTCAGTGGAAAAAAATGAAGATCTCAATGAACTTTGTTACAATAAATGAAAAACAGGATATATGTGAAAAAAAGCAAAGTTGCAAAAGAGTAAATATAGTTAGTATGTTACTTTTGTGTAAGAGAGAAGACATACAAGTATCTTCTTTTTGTAGAAAAGGAACAGGAAAGAAAAACCAGCAAATGTTGAAAATGGCTATCTATAAGAGGAAGGACAGAGGAGAGAGGTAGGGGAAAGTGGACATTCTCTGATTCCAAGTTTTAGTATGGTTTGGAATTGTAGAAACACATTCATGTTCTATATATTAAGAAAAATAAGAACAAAAGTTCTTATTAGAATTAAAAAGAATGAGGGAAAATAGTCCTAAAATTGAATGCAAATGGAAATGAACCCAGCGGTATAGTAAGTGACTAGCAACCAGCACTGTGAAGAGCGGGGAAAAGGGAACTGGTCCAAATAACTTTTGAATATAGTACTTGACTTTATTTGCTTATTCTATGGGGAGAAAAAGGAACTATAAAACAAATACAGAGCTCTTTTTTAGTGTTTTTGTTTTGTTTTGGTTTTTTGGTAATAGTATAAGAGAGGCAATTCTGAAACTATTTTGTGTGTGTTGTGCTTCTCTCCTTGGGGGCTTTTGACCCATTGGGGACATTGGTAATTTCTGGAGATATTTTTGATTCTCATGACTAGAGAGGGATGCTGATGGCATCTAGTGGGTAGAAGTCAGGTTGTGCTACAAAATGTGCAGTAATACACAGGATTCCCACCCTCCCCTCATAACAAAGAATTATTATTTATTCTAAATTGTCAGTAGTGCTGTAGTTGAGAAATTATGGATTAAGCAAATAAATACATGTATTGATGCCGCAAGCCAAGGTTCTTATCATAGAGGAGGGGAAGAACAAATAGGGACTAGAGAAGGCAGAGAAGAACCTTGTGGGAATCGGAGGTATCAATATGAACATATGTTCATATTATATTTTCCTAGAAATGGCTTAAAACAGTGGCACTACAGTAGCAATGAGCACACCTAGTAGCACTCAGATCTTGGCTTCCCCATTGAAAGGAACCAGAATCACTTGGATAAATGGATTATCCTAAGAACGGCTCAAGAAAGTACCAGATGAGTCTAGAACATCTGGTTGGGCTGAAAGTAAGGAAGTGTTCTAAGCAGTGATGAGTGCATATTAGAAAGATATAGGACCCAGTTTGGGGTGGGGATCCCACTGGCCAAATTGGGGATAATTTGAGCATCATAATTAGTAAGGAGGTTAATGGATTATAACTCGTTGAATAAAAGAGGAATATACTTATCCATACTGGGGACTAACAGATAAATGTGTAAGTAATACAGAGCAGTGGAGAGGGCTTTTCCTCACAGTAAGTGTGGCGAGAGTAGGAGTGGAATTGGAAGATCATCATTTTATAATTGTCGTGGTATAGATTGGTTTAGGTAAGAAGCATGAAGGCATTCTAAGTCCAGGGGAAAAGTTTGAGGAGTAGGGTATTTATAGGGTTTTAACATGTTTTCCCACAGATAGCTTGCTATTTGCAAGAGGGAAATAGGTGTATACAGTAGAGAAATTGGATAATATTTTGATCAGGTGATGAAAATAAACATCAGTAAAGGGGTAGGTGGATATCAGATGCCTCTGGGTGTGTGATACCCTAAGAAGGATACAAGATCACTTACACAATATTTTGGCTGGAAATTGTGCAGAAACATCAGACAAACCTAAATTGAGAAATATTTTATAGAAAAATGGCTTGTATTCTTCAAAATGTCATGTCATGATAGGCAAAGGCCCAGAAACACTTCTAGATTAAAGGAGACTGAAGAGACTGACAACTACATGTGATACGTGATCAGCATAGATCCTATAATGAAGAGGGGGACAAGCTCTAAAGAACATTATTGGAACAATGACAGTATTAGAATATGGCTTACAGTGTATTGTATCAGTGATGTGTGTCCTAAATTTGACTAACTGTACTTTGGTTATATAAGAAATATTCTTGTTCTTAGGAAATTCTCTAAGTATGGAGGGTTATAGGCCGTGATATATACAACTTACCCCCAAGTGGTTCAGAGCAATAATATTTTAATATTTATATATGGATTATAGCATACATTCACTCTCACACCATGAGGAGTAAGGGAGAGAGTGAATGCTGTTCTTGCAACTTCCAGTAAATTTGGAATTATTTTAAAATAAAAAGTTTTAAAAATTAAAAGTTAAAAAAATTTTTTTTCTAAATGATTGTAAATATTATATGTGCTGAAGACTTTTTAATATTGTCTTCTGAGGCATATGTCAATTTTAAATTGTGCAAGAATGGTATAGTAGGTCAAGGAAGATCAGTGTCCCAAAGTGTGGGCAAAATAGGAGGAAGAGGCAGCTGTGGTGCCCCTGGCATGGCTATTACGGATGGGAGGCAGAAGGAAGGAGGGTAGGAACCAGGCTATGAAATTGGTGGTAGGGTTTCTTTATCCTTCTAGGGTTGGTAGTCTTTGGCTTATCCCTTCTCCCCCATCATGCTTTTTGCCAACAGTGAAATGAAGTGTTGTCATGGCCAGACTTTTGACCTGTGGTAGCCCTGGACTCAGGGTCCACTGGTGAGATCCAGTGTTTGGTGCCTGACACTAGCTGTTCTGGGAAAACTGATGCAGGGCTTCAGATTCTTGATCCTCTTATTAAGGCAGCAAGAGTCTAACCATTAGAGCACCTTCTGGGGTTACATAGACCTGGATTAAGTCTTGGCCATGCTGTTTAGCAGCTGTGACCTTGGTGAAAAGATACTTAAGGCCTCGGTTTCTATTTTCTCAGATTTAAAATGAGAATAATAATAATAATCATATCTCATAAAGAAGTTGTAAGAATTTAAGAAGATAAATGTGTGTAAGGTCCTTTGCTGTTATTATGTACCAGAGCCCTTGAAAAGCTTCTGTTTCTCCATTGAATCAACTAATACATAGTAGAAAACTTACTCATTGTCTGAATCCTATGGTTATGAACTTATCCAATGAACTGACCGTGAACATAATTTGAATATTATGAGAAGATACTGGAAAGGCCTGATAAATTTTTAAAAAGTACTTTCCCCAAGCTGGATGGCAAAATGAATGGAATAGTACCTATTTCTCATAACTGTTTGAAATTTCACATTCAAGAGGACGAAGGCTCTAGAATTTCTCTTGAGTCAAAAATCTGTTGAATAAAAGTGACTCTTTTAATTAGGAATTAATTATCAGTATTCCAGCCCTTTCAGAGAAGGTTGCCCAGATCTTTTCTTTTTTTGGTGAAGTATATCTGTGAGATGAGATTCTTTGATCCGATTTACGTTAAAGCTAAAAATTAGAATTGTCTTCCTAAATGAAATGGATTTGAATCCTTCTTTAATACTAATTTTTTAACAATCTCATTCTTCTTACTGAAGATACTATTTTCAGGTTTGCATTTTTACAAATTAGGTAATTTGATTTGTTGTTACTTATAGTTACCATGATTTTTGTACATATTATGTATTACATATTATGTATTACATATATTACATGTTTATATATATATAGTTACCATGTAATCATGGTACTTAACAGTTACCACTATTTATATATATTATATGTCATATATATTTATATATACATTTACCATATAATCATTGAAACTATAATAATACCATGATACACACATACACATATATACATACCAACATTATATGTAATTGCTCCCATTTTACTTGATATTTAATTATGTTTTCATTATTTTTAAGGCTATTTTCCATTTGTGGCAAGTTCTAATATTTTCTGTTGTATCAGTAATAAGGTTTATGTTCAAATACATATATTAAAGTGAAAATGAGAATTGATGTAAAAAAAGAGGTAAATTAATAGTGTCGAGAGTGGCTGGGAGAAGGTTATTGAGAAGTTAGCGTATGAATGACTACAGTTACGGAACAACTGCCATGTTACCTAGTAGAAAAAGTCCTGCTGTTTGAACTGACTTAGACTTTGGATGGTTCACTTTTCTTCTCCAGTTTCAGCTTCTCTGCTGAAGGGGTAGGGATTATAATATGAGATGGTTTCTTTAAAAATTTTTTTTTTCTGTTTTTACTTGTATTAGTATTTATTTTATGCAGAATCCCCCTCCCTCCCCACCCAGCTTGGCCATAAATTTTTGTTTTTCTGGGATACCTTTTTCTTCTGTGCAGCCTCCTCTTCTGGTTTAGGAACAATCTGCTCTTTTTCAGTAAGGCTTGTCTCAGTGTGCCAGGGAGAGCTCATATCTGGGTTAATCTGACCATGAACCCTATAAGTTCTGTGCCACATCTTGGGGACTTTGTCCACCTGGTTGTGTTCAATGACCAGAAAATCTACATCTGCATCTAAACCTTTAAGTTCAGCATGACTCTGCATTTTTAAGCATGTGCAGTAAAATTCAGCACTCTTTTTCGTGACTGGCCCTGTGTGCAGCCCCACTGTTTGGGCACACCTACCCACTCCACTGTTGTAGTGACAGAATGGCACACATTGGGTCTGCAAAGTGCTATCTTTCAGATTCTTGGTGTCTTTTCGTATATGCATACTCTTGAACGGGGTGGGCAGTTTCACATGTGTTCTTAAAGTGAATGTGAAGATTTGAACCTCTTGATTAGCATGATTTTGTAGGGTTTTCTGGGTCAGGTGAATAGTGAACCCTTTTCAGAAATCACCTCAGGCCTCTTAGGGGAAAAGGAAGAGCAATACGAGATGATTTCTAAGGTAATTTGAAAATTACAGGATTCTGTTCTTTTGCAAGCATCTTGATTGAAGTTTGGTAAAGAAAAAGGTGTAGATTTGGGGCACCTGGGTGGCTCAGTTGTTAAGCGTCTGCCTTTGGCTCAAGGCGTGATCCCAGCATTCTGGGATCGAGCCCCACATCAGGCTCCTCCACTAGGAGCCTGCTTCTTCCTCTCCCACTCCCCCTGCTTGTGTTCCCTCTCTCACTGGCTGGCTGTCTCTGTTAAGTAAATAAATAAAATCTTAAAAAAAAAAAAAGGAAAACGGTGTAGACTAAAATGGGTCCTGGGACAGTATTGACTCCACACTTCCCCTTCATTTCGTTGGTAAACTATTTATAGAAAAAGGAAGAAATCAGAGTATCTGCTAAGCTTAAGGAAAAAAATTATGTAGAAACTATATATATAATATATGTATAATATACTTTTATTTATTTCATGTTTTAGTTTGCTTTTTTATATGGTATAACCTTAGAAACCAATTTGACATTTCATTATTGAAAATTAATTATAATATTTTTCATTTAATTTTTTCTCCTGATTTCTAGTGTATGTACAAAAAAAGTGTTAATACGTTTGAAGGGAAGTAAATACGTGAAATAGCATGAACATAGTAAATATTTTTTTCTGATCATAAATATTAATATGCTTGGAAATATATTTGTCAGTAGTAATAATAATTCACTTTCCCTCAAATACTTAACAATTGTGTAGTATTTTGTTCTAGCCTCATGTGGTACATATGATATGTATAATTTCAGTTTTCTTCTTACAAAAGGTTAGTTTTGAAATTGTCAGGTACCAAAGTTCATGCAACTAATTTAGTGAAATGTTTGTGGCTAGGATCCAGGTTTCTTGCTCAAATAGTAATGGACCTTCTCAGCCAGATAGTGCTTTGAAATTCCAAGCAAGTTGTGAAGAAAGAGTAATTAGAAATGGCACAAAATGCTAAAGCAGAAGGAAGATTTCAGTGATGTTTAAAGTTCATGGTTTTTGGTTTTCAGGATTTTTTTCTTAAACTTAAAAGCAGCCATTGTGTTGTTTGTAGGAACTTTTTTCCTTATCACAACAATGATATTTATTTTAGAAAAAAGGGAAGCTAGAATAAATTCCTGAAAGTAAAATGCATTTCTCAAGGGAAGCTGAAAGATTCCTTTTTGAAAAAAATTTAAAAAATTTTTTTCTTTAAGGGTGCCTGGGTGGCTCAGTTGATTAAGTGTCTGCCTTCGACTCAGGTCATGATCCCAGAGTCCCGGGATTGAGCCCTACATCGGGCTCCCTGCTCAGTGGGCAGTCTGCTTCTCCCTCTGCCCCTTACCCCGCTCATGCTTGTGCTCTCTCTCTCAAATAAGTAAATAAAATCTTTAAAAATTTTTTTTCTTTAATGTTGACGACATTGTTTAAAAACCTTATGTCTAGAGGATAGTTTGGGGGTATTCATTTGCAACAATAATAAATATTTTGTTCCTTGGGACTTTGGTGCTGTTTTCAGTTTATGTTTTGTCCCTAGGTGAGCACATTGTTTCCCACAACATTAATAATGTCTGTATGCCCAAGATTCCCAAAGGCATATTTTTAGCTCTGATGTCTGGATATTAATCTCAGATAATGTGATAAGGAATTATTTTCTTCTTTTTTTTTTTAAGATTTATTTGTTTATTTGAGAGAGAGAGCGCATGCGTTCATAAGTGGGGAGAGGGTGGAGGGGAGAAACAGAGGGAGAGGGAGAGAGAGAATCCTCAAGTGGACTCCCTGCTGAGCACGGAGCTCACAGAGGGCTCGATCCTAGGACCCTGAGATCATGACCTGACCTGAAATCAAGAGCCGTTGCTTTACTGACTGAGCCACCCAGGTGTCCCTTAAGTTCCCTTCTTTTAAAGCAGTAATGAGTCATTAAAGATTTTCTCTTGTTAAATACTTGTTTATTTGTTTAAAAAGCTCAGTTGTTGATTGTACATAAATACTTTTATTACAAAGGTTTTTCTTAGTTGTTTTTGAAAAAAATTAGTAATTGATTTACCAGAATCATCAAAATGAGGTGTTCTGATGAACTCAGAGATTGGTGTTTATTTAATAAGAGCAAACCTTAAAAAGTAAAGTTCACCTTCTGTTTAAAGTCCACACTCTTAAAATATTTAGTTACTTAAGCAACAAGGTTCTTTAAAACAGTAAACAAAATTGATTTGAAAAGACTGAACATCTGTGATCAGTATTAGTATGAATTTGAGTGTTAGAGTCTATGATATTTCTTTCTTTCCTTTTTTATTTTTTTAATTAAGTAAACTCTACCCCCAATGTGGGGATTGAACTCAGAACCTGAGATCAAGAGTCATATGCTCTACTTACTGAAGCACAGGTGCCCCTGGTATTTTTTAAATTAAGACAGCAGAACCCATATTGGGAGTCTTTTTTAAAATCTAGTTTTTGATTTTATGAAAATGACCTACTAAAAAGAATTTCAGTTAACTGAGAGTTTAGTTTAACTAATTTTTTACTTCAATGTTGTGTGAACACAGATACAGGCCTTGGGATTTAGTGAGATCCCCCCCCACCCCCCGCCCCAAGGATAAGATGTATTACTTTGCAGGAAAAATGCCCATCTGTGTTTGCTAAACATAAGTATTAGTTTCAAAGGGTGGTTTTAAATGTTCCCATTTCTTAGAATTCCTTTAGCTTTATCATATAGAAAAATTAGTACTCAGTTGACCTGATGGGTTAGTGGTTAGCTTAAATTAATAAAATTATAATCTTGCGATTGTTTTAAAGGTGTGTACATACTTTTTTTTAGTATTTGTATTTTTTCAAATTGTAAAATGTACATAACATAGTATTGTTCATTTTAACCATTTTTAAATACAGTATGGTGGTATTAAGTAAACTCATAGTGCTGTGCAACAGTCAACCACCATCGAACTTTTTCGTCATCCCATATTAAAACTCTGCCCCCATTAAGCAATAACTCCATTTGTCCCTCCCTTTCATCCCTGGCAACTATGATTTTACTTTCTCTATGAATTTTGACTACTCTGTTTACCTTGTATAAATGGAATTGTCTAATATTTGTCTTTTTGTGACCTGTTTATTTCTCTTACCATCTTTTTAAGGTTTATTCATGTTGTAACAAGTGATAAGATTTTTTTTTATAACGGTTTCACCAGTGCAGCTATCTTTTTTTTTTTTAAAGATTTTATTTATTTATTGAGAGAGCGTGCATGAACGTGCTCATGAGTGAGGGGGAGGGGCACAGGGAGAGAGAGAAGCAGGCTCTCCACTGAGCAGGAAGCCCTACACGGGGCTTGATTCCAGGACCCTGGGATCATGATCTGAGCTGAAGGCAGACACTTAACTGACTGAATCACCCAGGTGCCCCAAGTGATAGGATTTTTTTTAAAGCTGAAAAATACTCCATTGTGTGTAGATATCACATTTTGTTTTTCTGTTCATCCACCAATGACATTGGGATTGTTTCCACCTTTAAGTGTGACTAATGCTCTTATGAACATAGATGTACAAATATATTATTCAAGTCCCTGCTTGCAGTTCTCTTGTGTATAGACCTAGAAGTGGAATTGTTGGATCAAATGATTATTCTCTGTTTAATTTTTTCAGTAACCACCATACTGTTTTTCACAGCAGCTGTGCCATTTTACATTCCCAAAAACAATGCACAAGGTTTCACATTTATCCACATTTATATCAAGACTTGTTGTTTTTGTTTGTTTGTTTTGATGATAGTTTTCCAAATGGTGGAAATGGTATGTCATTGTGGTTTTGATTTGCATTTGCCTAATGATTAGTGATGTTGAGTATCATTTCATGTGCTTATTGGCCATTCATATATCTTCTTTAGAGATATGTCTATTCAAGTCCTTTGCCTATTTTTGTTGTTGAGTTGTAGGGGTTCTTTATTTATTCTGGATATTAATCTCAGATAATGTGATAAGGAATTATTTTCTTCTCTTTGGTGGGTTGCTGTTTTACTCTGTTGATAGTATCCATGGACGCTTTTTGACATTTGGCCATGTATTCATGGATTTGTCTGGGCTCTTTATTCTGTTCTGATCTATATGTCTATCTTTATGCTGGTGCCATACTGTATTGATTACTATAGTTTTATAACATTTCAGCATTAGGGAGTGTGTGTCCTCCAACTTTGTTCTTTTTCAAGATTGTTTTGGCTATTTGGAGACCCTTGTGATTCCATATAAATTTAGGGTGGCTTTTCATATTTTTGCAAAAGACATTGGGATTTTGATAGGGATTGCATTGAATTTGTAGTTCACTTTGGGTAATATTAATACGTTAACAGCATTAAGTCATTCAGTCTGTGAACATAGGGTGTCTTTTTATTTATTGTGTCTTCTTTAATTTCTTATATCAGTTTAGTTTTTAGTGTACAAGTTTTTCATGTTGACTAAGTTAATTCCTGAGTATTTAAAAAATTTTGATGCTATTGTAGGGGCGCCTGGGTGGCTCAAGTCAGTTAAGCATCCGACTCTTGATTTTGGCTCCAGTTTCAATCTTGGGGTCCTGAGATTGAGCCCCACGTGGGGTTCTGTGCTCTGCAGGGAGCCTGCTTGAAGATTCTCTTCCTCTCCCCCTGCCCCTCCCCCTATTGCATGTGCATGCTCTAAAATATTTAAAAAAAATTTTTTTATGCTATTATAAATGGAATTATTTTCTTCTTTCAGACTGTTCATTGTTAGTATAGAAATGCAACTGATTTTTCATGTGTTCATTTGTATCCTACTACTTTGATATATTTGTTTATTAGTTCAGCAATGTTTTTGTGGAATCTTTAGGGGATTCTACATATAAGATATCATCTACAAACAGAGATACTTAACACTTTTTCCTTTCCAGTTTGGATACCTTTTATTACTTTTTCCTGCTTAATTGTTTTGGCTAGAACTTCCACGGTTGGATCTAAGGGGTGAAATCAGTCATTCTTGTCTTATTCCTGATCTTAAAGGAAAAGCTTTCAGTTTTTCACCATTTGAACATGCTGTAAACTGTGGGATTTTCCTATATGATTTTTATTATGTTGAAGTAGTTTCCTTTTATTTCTGGTTGATTGTTTTTATCATAAAAGAATATTATTATATTTTGTCAGATGCTGTTTTTGCATCAATTTGGAGGGTCATGTGGTTTTTCCCCTTCATTTTCTTAATGTGGTGTATCACATTGATTAATTTTAGTATGTTGAATCATCCTTGCATTCCAGGAGTAAATCCCACTTTGTTATGGTGTATCATCCTTTTAACATGCCATTGGATTTGGTTTGCTAATATTTTCTTCAGTATTTTTGCATCAGTCTTCATAAACGCTATTAATCTATAGTTTTCTTTTATTGTCATGTCTGACATTGATACAAAGTAAAGCTAATCTTGTAGAGTAAGTTAGGATGTGTTCATTTCCCTTCAGTTTTTGGGACAAGTTTGAGAAAGACTGGTGGTAGCTCTTTAAATATTTGAAAGAACTCCCAGTGAAGCCATCACGTTGAGTATTTTTCTTTGTCAAGAGGTTTTTGATTATAAATCAGTCTCCTTACTAGGATCTATTTAGCTTTTCTGTTTCTTTTTGATTCAGTGGTGGTACGTTTTGTGTTTCTAGGAATTTATCAATTTTATCTAAATTATCCATTTTGTTGGCATTACTGTTATTCATCATAGTCTCTTAGAATCATATTTATTTCTGAAATTGGTAGTAATGATCCCACTTTCATTTCTGATTTTAATTATTTGAGTCTTGCTTTCTCTTAGTCTGTCTAGCTAAAAGTCATTTTTTTTTTAACCTTTTTGAAAATCAACTTTTGGTTTTATTATGGCTTTTTTTCTCTTGTTTTTCTATTCTCTATTTATCTTTGTTCTAATCTTTATTATTTCTTTCCTTCTGTTAGAAAATCACACCATCTCAATTACTATCACTTTATAATAAGTCTGTTAAATGATTGTGTGTGTCTTTTAGCTCTATCATCCTACAAGATAGTTTTGACTGTTCTTTATATTTGCAAATGGATTTTAAAATAATTTTGTTAGTTTCTGCATATGATAAAAGGAAACCTGCTGGTATTTTGATTAGGATTGCATTGAATCTCTAGATTAATTTGGGGAGAATTGACATCTTTATGACATTGAAACTACTCAGAATCTGCAAAGATGGATTTTTCTATTAGTATATTTTAAATTTCAGGATCAAGACGCTTTTTGTTTTCTGTGTTTTGTTTTAGGTAACTGAAATAATAGCATCTTTTATTTTATTTAACTTTTTGCCAGTGGGAGTGCTTCAGTATCAAGAAAATTTTGACTTTGATGGAAAGAAAAGAGGAATTGCTGCAGCCAAGACCTAAGTAGGAAAGAAGGCAGTGTATAGTGGAACACATGCTGATGGGTTGATAGTTGTGATGGCAGGAATTTGAGGAGCTTCTCTTCTGATTACTATTTTTTCCATCAGTAGAATAGGTAGCAAAGTCACCAGCTGAAAGTGAGGATGAGTGGTGAGTGTTGGAGATGTGAGGGGAGAGAATATGGCATAAAATAATCAACCAGGCAATTGGGAAATGGAAAATGCTAAACTTGAAGACAGATTAATTAGCCTGGTTAGCATAGTTGTTTATTCTCAGCCATATTCAGCTACATGGGAGCAAGCAGGTAGTCAGAAGTGGGGTTTTTCCCAGGAAATGAGTGGAGGGAGGAGGGAGAGCAAGAGCCAAGGGAGTGAGGGTATATGAAAATTTAATTGGATAAAGAGAGACAAACTGGGTGAGGGACAGTGAAAAGGTGGTAGGTGTCATTAAATTGTAGGACTTAATGGGATCTAAAGAGTGTTATAATTATGTTAATTAGAGTGTTTGAGCTGGAAATATGGGTAGTAGTGGTTAAAGAGTTAAACCTGCCAGTTTAGTTTGATATAATTTACTTTTAGATTTTTGTTGGTTATTTGCATTAATCTTCTTGAGATAAATATAGGACATATTATAAAAAACAAGTTCATATTTTTAAATATAAGACCTTTGGGGCCAGATATGTTTTTGATTTCTTTTTTTTCCTTCCGGTATTACTTTTTTCCAGGGACTTGCTAGTTTTATTATTCCCTCCAAAGAACTAACTTTTGGTTAGTTAATCTCTGTTGTACGTTTTCCGTTTCATTACTTTATTCTCTTTTATTTCTTCATTTGTACTGTCTCAGGTTTAATTTATTCTTTTTATAACCCTTTCAGATGGTTGCTTAGAAGATTGGTTTTTGTCCTGTCCTCCATATACCTATTTTAAAGCTATAAATTTACCTCTTATGCATGTTGTTAGCTGCATCCCATAAATTTTGATATGATGTAATTTTAATAGTGTTCCATTCAAAGTCTTTTCTAATTTTGACTGTGATTTCTTCTTTGACCCCTGGGTTAATCAGAAGTTTATTGCTTAATTTCACAATGTAAGCATTTTCTAATTATATTGTTATTAATTCATAGCTTAATTCACTGGAGGTCAGAGAAACATGTCTGTCCTTTGAAATTTGTTAGCAGTGTATGATCTAGCATGTGGTAACTTTTGGCAAACATTTTTATGCACTTACGAAGAATGTATTTTCTGCTCTTGTTAGGTGTAGTGTTCTGTATGTCAGGCTGTTAATTGTAAAGTTCAAATCTTTTTCTGTTTCTTCTGGACTATTCCTTGTTTTGGTGTCCTTGTTCCATTAGTTAATGAGAAAGCTGTGTTAAAATCAACTTGCTGGGGCGCCTGGGTGGCACAGCGGTTAAGCGTCTGCCTTCGGCTCAGGGCGTGATCCCGGCGTTATGGGATCGAGCCCCACATCAGGCTCCTCCGCTATGAGCCTGCTTCTTCCTCTCCCACTCCCCCTGCTTGTGTTCCGTCTCTAGCTGGCTGTCTCTGTCAAATAAATAAATAAAATCTTTAAAAAAAAAAAAAAAATCAACTTGCTAGAATTGTGGTCTTCACTTACTTCCCTTGGTACTGGCTGAAGTTTATTTGGAAAAAGTATGTTTTTGGGGCACCTGGGTGGCTCAGTCGGTTAAGTGTCCGACTCTTGATTTCTGCTCGGGTCATCATCTCAGGGTTGTGAGATTGAGCCCCATGTCGAGCTCTGTGCTCAGCGGGGTTTGCTTGAGATTCTCTCTGCCTCCGCCTTCTCCCCACCCTGCTCTCTCTCTCAAATAAATAAATTAAAACTTTGAAAAAAGTATGTTCTTACATCTGCAGAATTCAATACAATATTTTAACAAACTGATGTGTGGGAAAAGTCACAAATTAAATTTCAAATCAATTTGTAGAACATTAGAATCACCTGTAGACATTTTTGAAGCATGTGCTGTTAACAGAGGGAATGTGGGTCTCTGTTGCTGCTGGCCGTAAGAAAGAGGTTACCATATTATAAGCCTTTGAGCTGTTATCAGCCGTATGTGTTTGTCTTGAATAAGTTTCTAATTGCCTTTTGTATTTGGCCCTTAATTTTGTTTAGATTTGTAGAAAGCACAAAAAGTGTTCAACACAGAAAGTGTTTAATCATGGAGAAAGAAACAAAGCCAGTGAGAAAGTTACTGCATATGAAGTCATGTAGTATTTTATATCCCAACCATGATACTTTTCTATTATAAATGGACATTCGCTGTATTTCAGTTAAGTTTTTTAAAATGATTGGGGATTATGAGTTTATATGTAACATAATTTTTGCTATTTAAAATAATGGAAAATAAGGTCCTACTTAGGGTTTTGCACAGAATATCTGATTTTCAGGAACAGATTCCTAACTTTAAGTGTTATTAGGTGTATTCAGATTTAGAATTGCTAGATCTTTCTGGTGAATTGAACTTTTACTGTAATGAAGTGTCCTGCTGTACCTCTATCCATGTATTTATCTCATGCATTAAAATGTACTGTGATAAAGTATAGCTACACAACTTTCTTTTGATTTGTGTTCTACACAGTATATTGTTCTCCATGTTACTTTCATTCTTTCTGTATACTCATATTTAAGATGTACTTCTGTAATCATCAAATTGGTTTTTTTAAAAATACAATTTGGGTTATTAATTCATTATTCCCCCTCCATTAGCTTGTACTTACTATGTACTTTTACTATTCTTACATGCATCTCTGACTTAATTGAAGTCCGAAAAGTAAAAAAGTACTTTTTCTATTTCCCATTAAATGAAAGGGTTTTAGAACACTTTAACTTCATTTACTACTGTATTATACTGTTGTTGTTATGCAATGTAGTATTTTAAATTCTATAATGTATTGTTATTTTATTTAGTCAGTATTCACTTAGAGTTACATTGTTCTTATTTATTTATGTGCTTGCTTACTTACTTTTTGGTGCAGTATCCAAGCTGTGTGTAGGATCCTTTTTTCTTTCTACTTGGAGAAGTCCTTTCAGTGTTTTTGGTGTTAAATTCTTTGTTTCTATTTGACTACAAATGTCTGTTTTGCCTTTTTTTTTTTTTTTTCTTTTTCCTGAAGAGTATTACTTGCCAGATACAGAATCTTAGTTTGGCATTTCTCCCACTCTTGGCACTTTGAGGATATCATTTCATTGTCTTCTGACTTTCATTACTTACGTGAAAAAGTCAACTATAAATCTTACTATTTTTAAAGTTAATCTTTCTTTTTTTGACTACTTTTAAGATCTATCTGTGGCTGTCTATGTCTCTGTGGCAGTCTCTCTCTTTCCCTCTATCCCCCCTCTTTACTTTGATATGCTTTAGGTTGTGGTTTTCTTTGTATTTGTTTTGCTTGGGAGTTTGTAGATCTTGAATCTGTGGCTTGATGTCACTGGCAAGTTTTTAAAAAGTTTTTAACTGTGTATGTCTTGAAATCTTTCTCTCCTGCCTTTCGGGGACTCCAGTTACATGTAGTTTGGATCCATGTGTCATAATTTTTTCACACTGTTTTCTGTATTTCCCCATTTGTGTCTTTTGGTGCGTCAGTGTAAGTATTTTCTTCTTTCCTATCTTCTGGGTCATTGATTCTTTCTTTGTTGTGTTCTAACCTATTGTTAAACTCATCAATTTTTTATTTTCTGTTTTCAAAATTGTATTTTTTAATTCTGTGTTTTCCATACCTTTAGCATTGTCTGCTAGTAGTCTTTGTTTATTAATTCTTTGAACACATTAACTTATTTTAAAGTTCTTTTCTGATAACACGATTACCTGGATCTACTATGGTTCCGATTGTATTACCATTTTAAAATCTTAGTTTTCCGTCAGGTCTTGACTGGTTATTTTTTATTTTTAGGCATTTTGTATAAAAATGATAAGATCATTTGAATTTCTAGATGATGTTATCTTTTGCTGGTAAGATTTACTTTTGCTAAAATCTTTTCAGAAGTTTTTACTGGTATGCAGCAAGGTTAATGACACTAGATAGCCCAGATTATCTTAACCTAATCAGGGATTGAGATGATCTGAAGATATACTTTCCTTCTTGTTGGCCTGGTCTATTTCTAGTTTACCTTTGTACCTAGGATATAGTCCTTTGGATTCCCTCCCGATTCTTGGTGTGTTTACTGGTTCTATTCTTTGGCAGGCCTTGAATCTATTTTTGTGTCCTACCCATAGATCTTTTGAAAGCTCTGCTTAGCTTCTCAGACTCTCAGCCAATGCTTTTTTTTTTAATATATATATTTTAAAATCTTATTTATTTGAGAGAGAGTGGGAGAGAGAGAGAGAACTT
This sequence comes from Ursus maritimus, assembly GCF_017311325.1. Taxonomy (NCBI): domain Eukaryota; kingdom Metazoa; phylum Chordata; class Mammalia; order Carnivora; family Ursidae; genus Ursus; species Ursus maritimus. Next base: position 9,305,092 of record NW_024425230.1, on the reverse strand, counting down.
GAGTGGGTGGAGGGGCAGATGGAGGGGAAGAGGGAGAAGTGGACTCCCTGCAGAGCGGGAAACGTGAGGTGGGGCTCAGCCAATATTTTAAGAATCTACTTACTGATGACTAGGGGGAAAATTAGTCTGAAGTGTGGTCTCACCTGTTTCTTCCAGATCTCAGTCCTTCAATTCTGTCTTGAAAGTTCTCCAGTGGTTTTGAATAGATTACTTTTCTTGTTGTTTTCTCATTCTTAGAAGAAGGTTGGTTTGGGGCTCCTGGGTGGCTCAGTCAGTTAAGCATCTAACTCTTGTTTTTGGCTCAGGTTGTAATCTCATTGGTTGTGGGATTGAGCACCCTGTCAGGCTCTGTGCTCAGTTTGGAGTCTGCTTGAAGATTCGCTCCTGCTCTCCCTCCCCCCACTTGTGCTCGCTTGTGCTCTTTCACCCTGTCTCTAAAATAAATAAATAAATAAATCTTAAAAAAAGAAAAAAGAAGGTTGAAGTAACCTACTAAACCATTGTCAAAAGCAAAATGCTCAGATATGGTCTAGCATTCAGAATTTTTCAGATTATAAAAGAGAATACCATACGTATACCCTATAGGCATTAGTATTGAAATATATGAATATTTATCTTGCCTACTACAGTGCAAGTTTTTATAATGGGAATTGAATGCAATGTGATCTATTAGGGAACATGATTTGAATAAGCTGACTTCTGTTGGTTTATATTGCAGTCTCATTCTGCAGCGCAGCTGTTTGTTTGATTGGTTCCCACCAGTTGACTTGCCATCCTACAGTTTGTCTAATGTTTCCTGCTTCCATGCACATGCTATTCTCTCTGCCTAGAATGTACACCGTCATACTCAGCTTTGGGTATGAGGTATATTCCTAAGGAAGCCTTCCCTAACTTATGAATTTAGGTCAGATAAATGAACTTCCTAATTTTAATTTGTACAGACTCATTTGTATTATAGTTTGATTAATGTCTGTTTTCCCCTACTAAACTATGAATGGTATGAGGACAGAAATCATCCCCCACCTTTTTTTGAACATTTTACCCTTTGTGCCTAGTTCAGTGTTCAGAAGTATATTTTTTGCAAGTAGTTATCAATTAATAGGTTAATTGTTAATAGCTGTTCAGTTAATGTTTGTATGAATAAAGAAATGAAAGAATAGAGGGAAGATATGTAAGAAATGCCATGCTTATAGTAATGATGGTAGTGATAAGAATTGAAAAACTCACTGCTTTTGAGCAAAAGCCAGATTTAATCAAACATGGATTTGCATAGTACTTTTTAAGTTTATGGCTATACGTGCACAATATTAAAAATACTTGATAAAAGTCCCCTGAGAATTTATTATTATGTTTTAGTATTTGTCTTCCATTCCCTTGTAAATATTTTATTATAGGTTTTGAAAACACTAGGTCTTTGATACAACAGTCATTCAGAACATGACAATTATATCATTGCCAGTCATTGAATTACAGAGATAAATAGAATAAAAAAATCCTGTTCTTAAAGTATTAACAGTCTCAGAGGAAAATGGATTTAGAATTTTTTATACATATAGCCACAAAATTTAAGGTGTTATGGTTTACTCTATCAGGGGGAAGTCAATCTTGATTGATAAGGAAGATTTTATTAAATGTCTAAAAGGAACAGTATTTCATTTAAGTGGACGTTGTTATGAAATCATATGGTGCCTTTGTGGATTGACAGTAATTTTGGTGGTGGCTAGGGCGGTTTGCAGGAATAGTTTGTAAAGGCAGATCGGGGCTACCCAGATTATTAGTTCATCTTTTGACATGGAGGGCATCAGAAGCTTTCAAGGATACTCTATAATATTAAAGAGGAGAAGTTCTGGAGCTAGAGTCCCTGAGTTCATATTCCAAGCTCTGCCCTTTACTGTGTGAGTTACCTTGGACATATTATTTAGCATCTCTCTGCCTCAGTATCCTTATTTATGAAATGGAGATGATAATTATAACCAAAGTGATCGCAGTTTGGATTGAATGAGTTAAGATATATCAGGTACATAGAAAAGTGCTTGGCACATAGAAAAATCCCAATAAGCATTGGCTCTTGTTGTTGCTATTATTATATGCATTGAGAAAAACTCAAAGGTTGTAATTGCACTCTTTCAGCCAGACCTAGAGGCACAAAAAGATTCAAGAGATATTTTAAGGGTAAAGTTAACAAAGCTTCAACTTAACTACCAATTTTATATAACCAGGAATTTCAACTAATAAGGCTGCCTGTGTGCAGCATAGAAGCAGGTTTGAAATTTGTATAACATCTTCATGATTTGCAAACTTATAGAACTTAAATTTTCTAATTTGTGTTTTCTTTTAGATCTTGTAGAAAATTTCAGCTGTAGCCCTTGGACTAGAAGCTGAAATAATAGAAGCTGTGTACGATGCATTAGGGTATTGAAGAAAATTAATTTTGAATTCAATATTTGGAATATAAGGAAGGAAAGGTGACTGAAAATGGGGCGGAAGAAAATTCAAATCACACGCATAATGGATGAAAGGAACCGACAGGTAAATGAAAATTTTAACTTACTTATTTTGGTGTAAATATATATTTTTAGAAGAGGAGCATAGGATAGAATGGTTGAATTTTTCTTAAATTTAATTTCAAGTCTAAATTTTTTTTTCAAACTAAATAAAAAATTTTAACAAACACTTGTCATCGTGTGGTTTAAAGAAACTTTTTTTCTTATTATGGAAATCATAGATGTTAATTATAGAAAACATAGGGGAAAAGATCACTATAGTCCCACTACTACTGTCCATTGTGTCAATTTATCATAATATACTTAGTCTTCTGTTCATTTGATTATGTTTGTTAGTTTTTAATATTTTAATTATTCTTGTAAATTATCACCTCTGTTTTCATAATTAGATAGTACCTAAGTTAACTACAGTCATCAGTGAATGTGTTTTAGTCACTTAAATTTTCCTGTTAACCAACAAATAATGAGAATTTTTTTTATAACTCATATTATCACAAGTACTCCTAGAACATTGACGTATTGATCTCAGTTTTAATTGATAAAATATATTGAACTTAATTTTCAACACCAATGTCAATAAACCCTTACAAATTCAAGATAATTATAATACTGATATTTGAAGACCAGGAGTTTTAAGAGTTTAGAGCAGGGATTGGCAAACTGTGGTCCATGGGCAGGCTGGCTGTTTTTATAAATAAAACATTGTTAGAGTACTGCCATGTGCATTTGTTTACATATTGTCTGTGGCTGATTTCACATTATAACAGCATAATTGAGTAGTTGTCCTGGACACTGTATAGCCCATAGGCCTAAAATCTTTTTTCTTTGGCCCTTTAAGAAAAAGTTTGCCAAGCCCTTGGTTTAAAGGAAAGAAGGAAAAATAGTTTCATAGAATATCGTAAATAAAGTAGTAGTCACAGCATATGCAGGAGGGGGAGATGCTGTTTCTGGAAAGTTTGCCTTTCAGGAGAAATTTCCAGAAAAGATGGTTTCTGGAAGCTTACCAGGAATAGAACAGTAATAAAAGATATATTCTGCAGAGTCTGTGTAGTAATTCACCTGGTAATATGGGTATAATTAGAGACAAAACTCAGCTGAGTAGCTGGTAGAGAAGTTAGTGGAAGTGATTGGAGTTGTCAGTGGACCTAAATGAAGAGAATTCTTGTTTCATCTCATGAAAATTCTTTAGCTAAAGTGTGAGGCTCACACAGTATGATGCTTTATGAAGGTTGATAAAATAAGGGAGAGTGATAAAATAACCATTCCATCATTCCAAAGGAATTATTCTAAGCAAGGTTGCAAGTAAATGTCCCTTCATAAATCTGAGGACTGTGACAGGTAGGGGAGGCATGGGGGACCTGCTTCGTGAATGCATGCAATATAAATGTAAAATAGGGTTTATTAAGGGAATAACATAAAAGCAGAGAACTGGCAAAGCATATAACATTCCCTGAACTCTCATTATTCCATAGAGAGTCATGTTTAAATTCAGCATAGATACACTGGATCTGCCAGTGGAAAAGACCCCACATGTTAAGAGAGAAAAACGAACTAGGAATATGTAAGTGACTGTGTAATGGAACTTTTTAAGTTAAGGAAATGATCTTATTTAAAGATGGAGCCTGCCACTATAACTTAGAAACTAGAATTAGCCTGTTGATATGTTGAATTTACCTAAGTCATCTTCTTACCAAGCTGCCAGATGGGGCAAGGGTGTCTGAATTTCTTCTCAGATGATTTTGGCAAAGAATGCAGAAAAGATACAGAAGAGGCAATGCATTTTTCAGGTTTGAGGCACAGACATAATTTGTCATTTTGAATTTGTGGATTCTGAGTCAAAAGTTTCATTATTCTTGCATTAAAATGGGAAAAAAAGGTTTCTCTGCAGAAGAGAATTTATGTCATTTATTCATCCAAATTTGAATACTTACTATATCAGAGAGAGACTGTGTTAAGTACTGGAAACTCATTAAAAACATATAGCCTACAGAAGAGATTTAACTATATGGCAGATAGACGGTAAGCTTAGGTGATGGGGGAGTTTATGGAAGGAGCTACTGACCTCTGGTTGGGGTAGTTTAGGGAGCAATACTGAAGGAGGTGATAGCAAATAGAATTTTTAATAATTGGATTTTTTGAGCTACTAAGATAAAAATCACACTTCAAGTCATTAGAACAGTGAATGAAAAATCTTGGGGGGGTGACACTATCATGCACTTAAGAGTTGCTTCACCTCACTTCACTTCTACTTGGAAGCTTTCACTTGACTTCACTTGGGAGTTTCTGGTGAAACCTTGTGTTTGTCCTTCTTGGCGTAATGCATTTCCATTTAAAAAGTACATTTTGTATTAAAGTATAACATAAAGAAAAGCACACAAATTCTAAGTGTGGCTAAGTGAATTATTGCAAAAAGTACATGGCCATGTAGCCAGCATATCCCAGGGTACCACCCCGGAAACCCTCTGTCCTGTCTCCCAGACATTATCTCCGTGCCCCAGGGAAGGAAGGTCATTAACTGAACTTCTGACACATAGATTAATTACCCCTGTTGTTGAATTTATGTGAACAGCATGTGTTCCTTTGGGCAACATTATGTTTGTGAAATTAATGTTACTGTTGCCTGTGGGTATATATGTAGATATATTTGGTACATTTTCATTGATGTATAATATTCCATTGTGTGGATAGAACACAATGCATATACTTATTTTTTCTGTTGTAAATAGACTTTTGGGTTGTTTTCTACTTGAGACTATTATAGAGTGCTGTTTTGAATACTCTTGTATGTGTCTTTGGTACACATGAACACTTGGGTATAAACTGAGGTATACGGTTGCTAAGTCAAAGAGTATGCCTGTGATCAGCTTTAATTGCAATAGAGTTTTCTAAAGTGGTTGTACTAATTTATAATTTACACTCTGCTAACAGTGTGTGAAAGTTCCAGCTGCTGTAAATATTCACCAATACTAGTTTTTATCCCTTTCATTTTAGCTGTTCTGGTGGGTGAGCAAAAGTAACATTTTAATTTTAAGTTTCTGTGATGTTTGATGAAGTTGATCACCTTTTCATATTTTTATTGGCCATTTAGATACCTTCTTTTATGACTTACCTGTTTACTTCTTTTTCAGTTTTGTGGGCTGCCTGACTGCCTTTTTGTTATTAATTATTAGTGTACATTCTATATATAATATATTGTATTTTGTTCATTATGTGCATTACAAATAACTTCTATCATGGCTTGCCTTTTCATTTTTTTCAGTCTTTTTTTTTAATGTCCAGTTTACCTTCTTTTTTTTCTTTATGGCTAATGCTCTTGGTGTTGTGTTGAAGAAATATTTAAGTCCATAAAGATTATTTTTATGCTTTCTGTTGTTTTTTACCTTTCATGTTTTAGATCTGTTATCCATTTGGAATTTATTTTTTTGTATGGTTTTAGGTGTTGGGGTCAAGATTTGTTTTCATGATAAATATTCAGTTTACCCAGTACAGTTTGTTTTAAGAACAATCTTTCCTCCATTGCATGACGGGTTGCCTTTGCCATGAATCAAGTAATCATACACATGTGGGGCTGTTTCTGAACTATGTTTTGTTCCATCTATGTATTTTATATCTTTGCTCAGTTCTGCACTGTTTTAATTACTACAGCTTAATATTTGGTGGCAGAAATTCTCTACCATGATATTCTGCATGACTGAGTGGTTGTTCTTGCCGTTTTTCTTTCCAGATGAAACCAAGTGTCAATATTCACGAAGAAAACAGACAAAAAAACCTTACTGGAATTTAGGATTTTGTGTTTTTGTTTTTGTTTTCTATTAGATGTATGGCTTGATTTAGGGAGAACTGAAATCTTAAAATATTAAGTCTTGTTATCCATAAATATAGTTATCTTACATTTGGTTTTTGTTAATTCTTTCCATAATGTTTGATGGTTTTCAATGTACAGATCTTACAAATTTCTTATTTTGTTTATTTTTAGGTATTGGATTTTTTTTAGTGTCATTGTTTTTTCCCAGATTTTATTTTCTATATGGTGGTTGTTAAGTTTATAAAAGTATAGTTACTTTTTTTAATGTTGACTTAGTGTCTAGCAATCTTGCAAAATTCACTTTCAAAATTCACTGATTTCTAATAGTTTATATGTGATTATTTTGGATTTCCTATGTAAACAGTCATGTTGTCTGTGAACAGTGACTTACTGTTTTTGAAATCCTTTAACTTTTACATTATCTTGTTTCATTGTATTCGCTAGGACCTCCAGTATAATGTTAAATAAAAGTGGAGGCAGTGGGCATCCTTTGTCTCATTCTTAACTTTAGGAAAAAAATTCGATAATTGATCATTAATTATATTTATTGAGAATTTTTTAAAAAGATCCTCTTTATCAGAATAGAAAAGTTTTCTGCTATTTCTAATGCCACTATTTCTTATCCTGAATCAGTATCGAATTATCAAATGGTTTTTCTGAGTTTATGTAGATGATTCTGTGGTATTTTTCTCTCCTTTTTTCTTTCATGTGGTATCCTATATTGGTTGATTTTCAAATGTTACAGCACCATTCTTGAAATACACCTTATTTGTGATGTGTTAATCTTTTTATATATATCACTTGATTTGCTCATATTCCATTTTTGATTTTTGCAAGTATGTGTGTGTGAGATTAGTCTAATTTTTTTTTCTTGCAATGTCATTGTTAGGTTCTGACAAGTTATGCTGACCTTATAAAACAAGTTTGGGAAGTGTTGTTTCTTGTTCTCTGGAAAAGTTTGTGTAATAGTAGTATATTTCTTCTTTAAATACTTGGAAAACTTTACCAGTTTACCTTGTGAGAGTTTTTTAAAGTAAATATTTAATTTCTGTAATAGAGAAAGAGTGATTCATATTTTTCTATTTTTTCTGTCAATTGGTAAATTACTGGAGTTCATTGTGCATATGCTCTTTCTTTATATTGCTCATACGCTTTTATATCTTATCTTGCATTCCTTATATTGTTACTTTGTGTCTTTTTTTTCTTCAGTCTTGCTGAGAGTGTGTCAGTTTTTTTGTTTTTGTTTTTTTAAGGATTTTATTTATTTATTTGACAGAAAGACAACCAGAGAGAGAGGGAACACAAGCAGGGGGAGTGGGAGAGGAAGAAGCAGGCTCCCAGTGGAGCAGGGAGCCCGATGCGGGGCTTGATCCCAGGACTATGGGATCATGCCCTGAGCTGAAGGCAGGCGCTCAAATGACTGAGCCACCCAGGCGCCTGAGAGTGTGTCAGTTTTATTAACCCTTTCTAAGAATGAACTTTTTAGTTTGTTAAAGTATTTTTAACATACAGTTGTTTTAAATGTCATTTATTTCTGTCTTTTTTTCTCGTCTTGGACAGTGGGTTTTTTTTTACATTAGTCATTGACTTTTCAGCCTTTCTCTTTTTCCTAACAAATCCTAGAGAACTATGTTTTCCTCTGTAAGCACTGATAGAACTGTGTCTCACATATTGTAATAATGAAGATTTTTCATCTTCATTATTATTCTGCCGAAAGTATTTTCAGATTTATACTGGGATTTCTTTTTTAATACATGAGTTATTTGAAAATGTATTGCAAAATCTCTAAGAAATTAGAGATTTTTAAGCTGTCTTTTTGTTCCTAATTTTTAGCTTGATTCCTCTGTGTTCAGAGATTGTGCTCCAAATGATTGAGGTTGTTTGAAATGTGTTGAGGCTTGCTTTAGGACCCAGGCTTTTTGGTCAGTTTTGGTAAGTGTTTTATTTGTACTTGAAAGACCGTGTTATTTTTTTTTGGTTACTATGGTATGCATATGTGAGGAGCAGGGACAGGGAAGAGAAAATTCGATTAGATATCTTAATTGTGTTTTTCAGGCCTTCAGAAGGACTGTACCTTTCTGATTATTTGGCTGCTTGTTCTGTCAACTACTGATTGATATTCTTGGACTGTGTTAACAGTCTTTGGCTAAGATTGTGGACATGTCTATTTCTCTTTTAGTTTCAGGTTTTACTTTATGCATTTGGGAGCTATCTTATGAGTTGAATGTAGATTTAAGCTCGCGGTATCTTCTTGATGGATTGACACCTTTAGCATTAGGAAATGTCCTTTTTTATTATAACTACTAATGTTTGCCTTCAGGCTCTTTGTTCTCTCTTAGTATACTTTATATTAGCTTTCATTTGCTTAGTATTTGCTTGTTATATCTTCTTGTATTCTCTTCAGTCTTCCATGATCCTTATATTTAGAGCATATCTCTTCTAAGACTTTAACTCTTTATCCCATCGTATAATCACAGTCTTTCTAAGAAGAGTATCTTGGGGTGCCAGGGTGGCTCGGTCAATTAAGCGGCTGACTCTTGAGTTTGGCTCAGGTCATGATTTCAGGGTCCTGGGATGGAGCCCCGCTTAGCAGGGAGTCTGCTAAAGGATTCTCTCTCTCTCCCTCTGCCTTTCGCTCCCCCTCTTGCTCTTTCTCTTTTTCAAATAAATAAATAAATCTTTTTTAAAAAAGAATATTTTAAATGTAATTGCAGATATATTTATATATATTTTAGGTTCCTTTTTCTTCCTCATTGGCCATCTTTTTGATTTACATTTTAAAAATTATTTATATTTTTCTCTTCTAGTAATTTCTTCATTGCATATTGTTTGCCTTTCTTTTAGTAGCTTGCCCTGGAAATTATAGCATATATTCTTGACTTACTACAAAATAACTGGTATAACACACATTACTTCTTTGCCTCTTCCCTAATTTTAGAACTGTACAGCATACGTGGCTCTATTTATGCTTCCTGCTTATTGCATTTTTGTTACTATGCATTTTAATGTGATAAATTAATTAAAACTCAAAGTTTATGCAGTCAATACACACACACACACATACACATACACACACACACACACATAAATACATGCTGATCCTTTTCATTGCTCTTTCTTCTTTTATGTTTCTATATGGGATTAGTTTCTTTCTTCCTAAAGAACTCCCTTTGTTATCTCTTTTAGCACATGTCTTCAATTATTTTTATCTGAATGTGTCTTTATTTCATCACTGTTTCAAAAAACTGCTTTATTGAGATTAAAATTTACATATCCTACAATTCACCCATTTAAAATGAAAATGTACGGTTTAGTGGGGGTTTTTTGTATACTCACAGAGTTGTGCAACCACCACTATTTTCTTCCTGAACATTTTTTAAAAGATTTTATTTATTTATTTGAGAGAGAGAGAAAGAGAGAGAAGGAGCGCGGCACATGAGAAGGGAGGAGCAGAGGGGGAGGGAAAGGGAGAAAGAATCTCAAGCAGACTCCGCACTGAGGGCAAGTCTCAATCCCAAGACCTGTGAGAGCGTGACCTGAGTGGAAATCAAGAGCCAGATGCTTAACTGACTGAGCCACCCAGGCGCCCCCTTCCAGAACATTTTTATCACCCCTAAAAGAAACCCCATATGCATTAGCAGTCACTCTCCATTCTCCTTCCTCCATATATGTCTAGCTGTAGGAAACCACTAACGTATTTTCTGTTTTTTCTATAAATTTGCTTATTCTGGATATTTCATATAAATCAAATCATATACTACGTGATCTTTTGTGACTGTCCTTTTTTGCTTAACATAGTGATTTTATGGTTCATCCATAAAACACTTGTTTTATGTTGTAGAGTGTGCTAGTACTTCATTCTTTATTGTGATTGAATAATATTCCATTGTATGAATATACTACATTTTGTTTATCAGTTGATGAACATTTGTTTCCACTTGCTATTATGAATAATGTGTATTCATGTACACATTTTTGTATAAACATATTTTCATTTTTCTTGGATATACTGAGATGTGGAATTGCTGGGTCACGTGGTAACTCTAACATTTAACATTTTGAGGAACTTCCAGACTGTCAAAGTTGTCTGTATCATTTTGCTTTCCGTCAGCAGGATATGAGGGTTCCAGTTTTCCCACACCCTTGCCAACACTTGTTATTGTTGCCTTTTTTTGTTTATAGTCATCCCAGTGGGCGTGAACTGGTATCTCATGGTTTTGATTTGCAGGTCTCTGATGACTGTGCTGAACACATTTTCATGTGTTTGTTAGACATTTGTATTCTTTGGAGAAATGTCTATTCAAATCCTTTACCCAATTTTGGTTTTTTATGGAGTTCATTCTAAAAGCTGTTTTTGTTTTTTTTTTTAATAAGATTTTATTTTTTTGAGAGAGAAAGAGCGTGCATGAGTGAGGGGAGGGGTATAGAGAGAGGGAAGGGCGAGAAACAGACTCCCTGGTGAGCACGGAGCCTGACTCGGGGCACCACCCCAGGACCTCGAGATCATGACCTGAGCTGAAGTCAGATGCTTAACTGACTGAGCCACCCAGGCACCCCTGAAATCTGTTTTTTCTTTCCTTCCCTCCCTTCCTCTCTTCCTTCCTCCCTCCCTCCCTCCCTTCCTTTTTTTTTTTTTTTTTTTTAAGATTTTATTTATTTGTTGGATTTCTTGGGGCACCTTTGTGACTCAGTTAAGTGTCTGCCCCCAGCTCAGGTCATGATCACAGGATCCTGGGATCGAGTCCCACATTGGGCTCCCTGCTCATCAGGGAGCCTGTTTCTCCCTCTCTCTCTGCCTTTCCCCTCAGCTTGTGCACACTCACTCTCTCAAATAAAGGAATAAAATCAATTATTTATTTATTCGAGTGAGTGAATGAGCATGGAGCGGGGTGGGGGGTGGGTGGGCAGGGAGAAGACTCCTTACTGAGCAGGACGCCTGAGGTGGGACTCAGTTCCAGGACTCTGGGATCATGACCTGAGCTGAAGGCAGATGCTTAACTAGCTGAGCCACACAGAAGCCCTGAAAGCTATTTTCACTGGTTATAGAATTCTAGATTGACAGCTAATAGTCTCTTAATACTTTGAAACTGTTGTCTTCCAACATCTATCACTTTTATCATTTCTTTGGAGAGACCAGCTTTCAGTATTTCTTTTCCTTTTTTTGAAGATAATGTGTGTGTGTGTGTGTGTGTGTGTGTGTTTTCCCCTCTCCCCCATCTGGTTACTTTTAAGATTTTTACATTTTCATTTGTAGTAAATTTTTTTGATTATGATGTTTTCACATATTGCTTGTGTTCATGCTTTTCTCCTCTGAGATTCCAGTTACATGTAACTTAGTGCTTTTGAGTATGTCTCACATATTTCTTATGCTTTTTTCTTCTCTAATTTTTATTCTTTTTTCTCTGTCCCTCCATTTGAATGTTTTATAGTGAGTAACCTGTTTTCTAGTAATGTTTTCTGTGTTCTAGTAATCCTTTTATTGGTTTTTAAAAATTAGCTGTTAAAACACCTAGTAGCTTGTTAATTTCTGGTAGTATATTTTCAACTATAGAATTTCTTTTTAAAGACTTCAGTTCTCTGGTGAAATTGCCCCTTTTCATGTATTCTTTCCACTACTTTTTGGAAAATATTAATCATAGAGTTTTTGTCTGGTAACTCCTATATTGGATTACCTGTAGGTTCATATCTGATCCCTTTTTTCTCCTTGTTTTCAATTATATGGTCATTTTTTTTCACATGTCTTATGGGTTTTTATGAGCTGTCAGACACTGTATATGAAAGATACTATACATGTTCCATGTTATGGTACTTTCCTGAAGAAATGGTGTACTTTTCCTCTTACCATTGAAACTACCATTCCTACTGAATATTTTAGGCCAACTAGGGATTGACCTGAGTGGAGGCTAGGTTGTAGTTTTGATGAAGCTTTTGGTTGCTCTTCCAGGAGGCTACTTTCAGGAGTAGCCTTTCAAAGCTTTCAACATTGATCCCAGTGTGTTCTTGGGGCCTGGTCCTTGGAGCATCTCTCAAATTTCTTGTTTTCTCAGCATAGGAAGAATATAGAAAACTCTACTCGAGGCTTTCTGCTTTTCTTTTTAACCTCCTACCGCATTCAGCCTCAGAGTGACCACCTCAGTTTCTACTCCTTCCTTCTCACTAGTTTATTAACCCCTGGAGTTTTCAATTTTCTGTTTTCAACTCCCAGGACAAAAGCTCTTAGCAGCAGCAACCCATTGTTGTCCAAACAAAGGCTAGACTCTTAGTCTCCCTGTACCCAGAATCTGTAAAGGGCTACAGGGGAAAAACAGCTGCAGAACACCATTTCACATCTGTCAGATTCTCACCCCACTTAGAGTCTTGGCAACTTAAGTCCTTTTTCCTTCAGGAGGTTTCCAGTGTCTTTTGTTGTATTTTATCCTGTTTTTCTAGTTGCTCTCAGTGGGTTTGGTCTTTCACTAGTTCCTTCATCTTACCTAGAAGCAAGTTTGTCAATTTCTTTCTACATTTTATTAGTTTAATACATGCTGTTTTATATATTTTGGGACTATTCTATTAGGCTCATACATATTTAGAATTATTTTACCTTCTTGTCGGATTTTTCAATATATATTGATCTTCTCTATTCTCAGTGAGACATGCTTATTTTAAATCTACTTTGTCTTATATTAACATAGCTATACCTTTCATACAACTAGTGTTTTCTCAGTAGGTCTAGTTCTCTACATTTATTTTCAACCTTACTATGTCCTTGTGCTTTAAGTATGTTTTGTAAATAGCATATGGCTGGATTTTCTTTCTTTTTTTTTTTTTTAATCTAGTCTGGTAATATCTCTTGACTTGCCAGTTTACTTGGATTTTATTCTTTGTTATTGTTTGTATATTTGCACTATTTTATACCATCTTATTGATTTCAGTTTGAGGGCCTCAAGCATCAAAAATGTCACAATCATATCGCTCCTTGTATCCTTAAAGAACTCCTTAGATTGCAGCTTTATGCAGAGTCCCCCAAGGAAAAGAGCATTGGAAGAAGATACTTTATCTAGATGGAAATCTATCAACCTTGGAGGGTTTTTTTTAAAGATTTATTTAGTTCGAGAGAAAAGCATGAGTTGGGGGAGGGGCAGAGGGAGAGAATCCTTCATGCAGACTCTCCTCTGAATGAGGAGCCCAACACAGGCCTTGATCCCACAACCCATAAGATCAGGACCTGAGCCAAAACCAAGAGTCAGATGCGTTTCAACCAACTGAGCCACGCACGTGCCCCAACCTTGGAGGTTTTGATTAAGAATGGTTAGGATACCAGGGCCAGAGGTTAGTCAGTCCCTACCTATGTTTTTCTGACTCCTGTGCCAGCCAGTGCTTCTGTGATGCCCTGATGCTATTCTGGAGGACATTTATTTGCATCATCATTGCTGCTAATCCCTGTTGTGAGGTGGTAGGTATTGAGTGTCCCAGGAGTGAAGATGAGAGGCATAAGCTGAACTGAAACTGCTCTTTTTATTTTATTTTGTTTTGTTTTGTTTGTGTTATAAGTAGGCTTCCATGCCCAGTGAGGAGCCCAGTGTGGGGCTTGAATTCATGACCCTAAGCTCAAGACCTGAGCTGAGATTGAGAGTTAGATGCTTAACCAACTGAGCACCCAGGCACCCCTGAAACTGCTTTTCATTTTTTAAAATTTTTTAATTTTTTAAAAGATTTTATTTATTTATTTGCCAGAGAGAGAGAGAGAGAGACAGCACACAAGCAGGGGGAGCAGCAAGAAGCAGGGAGCCTGATGCGGGACTCTATCCAGGACTCTGGGACCATGACCTGAGCTTAATCACCTGAGCCACCCAGGCATCCCCATCACTGGTTTAATTCCCTAGATCCTGTGTCAACATCTTGTCAGAAATCTCAATTCGCTATTTTTTAATATTGTTAAAATTAGTAGTTGTAGTCTGTTCTGTAATACTAATTTCCAGTTATTTAATCATAGTTCTGATTTGAAAGGATTCATTGATTATCAGTGGTTCTTTACGTGGCTTTTGCATCCTTTTGTTGTTTTAATCAGTTTCCTGGTTTATGGATTAATTTAGAGAATTTTTTAGCACCACTCAGTACTATGTGGCATTTTAGAAGCTGAGTATGCAGCATTGAACAAAACTGAAAAAAGTTCCAGTCTTTCTCAATTTATATTTTACTTAGATGACTAGGTTTTTTTCAGCAAGTAGTTTTATTTTGTTTTGTTTTTCTTCCAAGAGGGACTTGTGGATGCTATATTTCCTTAGTATTTTTATGTTTGAAAATGTTCATTGCTTTGTACTTGGAAGTATGACTTGGCTAGATATAACATTTTAGGACCCCATTTCTTTTCCCTAGAACATTGCAGAGATTATTTCAAGGCATTTTGGCTTTCAATTTTGCCAGCATCAGACGGAGTATATTTTTCTCTTCTCCTAGCAAGTGACTTGACATTCAGTAACTTAACTAGAATATGCCACGCATTTGATTACTTAACATTTGTGTGTGTGTGTGTGTGTGTGTGTGTAAAGTATGTGGCTTTTCAGTGTTGTTTTATTTAAAAAAATTTCTTTTTCATTTGATATGACTGTACTTTTTCTTTTTTTCAAATTTTAATTCTAGTGCAGTTAACATGTTATATTAGTTTCAGGTGTACAGTATAGAGATTCACAGTCCCATATATTAGTGCTCATCAAGATAAGTGTATTCTTAATCCCCTTCACCTATTTCACCCATCCCCCTACCCCACCTCCCCTCTAGTAACCATCTCTTTGTTCTCTAAGTTGAGAATCCATTTTCTGGTTTGTCTCTTTTTTTTTCTTTATTCATTTGTCTTATTTCTTAAATTCCACATATGAGTGAAATCATATAGTATTTCTCTTTGCCTGACTGGCTTATTTTGTTTACCAGTATACTCTAGACCCATCCACGATGTTGCAAATGGCAAGATTTCATTCCTTTTAATGGCTGAATAATATTCCATTGTTTATATATGCCACATCTTCTTTCTCTATTCTTCAGTCTATAGACACTTGGACTGCTTCCATATTTTGTAAATAATGCTGCAGTAAACATAGGGATGCCTATATCCCTTTGAATTAGTGTTTTTGTATTCTTTGTGATTACTGGATCATAGGGTAGTTCTGTTTTTAGTTTTTTGAGGACCCTCCATACTGCCTACAACAGTGGCTGCACCAGTTTGCATTCCCACCAAGAGTGCACAAGGGTTCTTTTTTTTCCACATCTTCGCCAGTGTTTCTTGTTTCTTGCGTTTTTTATTTTAGCCATTCTGATAGGTGTGAGGTGATTATCTTATTGTGGTTTTTGATTTGCATTTCTGTCATGATGAGTGTTTCGTGTGTCTGTTGTCCGTCTGAAAGTGTTCTTTGGAGAAATGTCTGTTCATATCTTTTGCCTATTTTTTAATTGGATTATTTGGTTTTTGGGTGTTGAGTTGTATAAGCTCTTTATATATTTTGGGTATTAACCTTTGATTGGGTATGTCATTTGCAAATATCTTCTCCCATTCCCTAGGTTTTTTGTTTTGTCAGTTGTTTCCTTTGCTGTGCAGAAGCTTTTTATTTCAGTGTAGTCACAAGAGTTTAGTTTTGCTTTTATTTCTCTTGCCTCGGAAGGCATATCTAGAAGGATATTGGTACGACCAGTGTCCAGAAAGGCTACAAGCAAAAGAATGAAACTGGACCGCTTTCTTAGACCATACACAAAAATAAACTCAAAATGGATTAAAGACCTAAATGTGAGACCTGAAAACATAAAAATCCCAGGAAAGAGCACAGGCAGAAATTCCTCTGACATCGTTTTATTTTTAAACAAATATTTTTTTTTTCTAATTGTTCTGTGCTTTTTTAGGATACTTACTGTCTGTTGACCATATCGAACATCTTTATTCATATTAATTTTTTATTTTTTGTTTTGATTCTTTGAATTTCCTTTTGGTGGCTTTAATCTCTGCTATGATTTCTTTTTTTCCTGTTTTCTGAGTGATACTAGCTCACTTTTTAGGACATTATATCTTTGGCAGTGGTATTAGGTACAAGTTAACAAAAGAGGCTTTTTTTCCCCTAAAGATTTTATTGATTTGAGAGAGAGAGAGAGAGAGAGCCAGAGGGAGGGGCAGAGGGACAAGCAGATTCCCCACTGAGGGTGAAGCCTGGCAGACAATCCCAGGACCCTGAGATCATGACCTGAGCTGAAGTCCAATGCTTAACTGACTGAGCCACCTAAGTGCCCCAAGAGGCTTTTCTTCAAAAATCCTTTTTTGTTTTCTTTCTTTTCTTCCTTTCGCTTTCTTTTTTTTTCTTTGTTTCTTTTTACTTTCTTTGTTTCTTTTCTTTTTTTTTTTTTTTTTTTGGTTTTACATCCCCTAACATTCTGCATTTAAAACAGGATCTCTATGGGTTTTTCTCCGCCACTTTTTTCATGGCCTTCCCACACTTTTGAGTCTTAACACTAATCAAAGGATCTCTGTCTAGATCTTCAAAGAGCTGTGACATTGCCACTTTTGTGAAGAATTTCATTTGTATTTAAATTTCTCCAGTTTGGCAAATGAAAATTTATGTTTTAGAGGACTTATCTTTCCATGAAGAAAACCCATGTTCATTCATTCATTCATTCATTCACGTTTTTTAGTGACTTTCAAGAGGAGTAAACATGGTTTCATTCTTCCATTTTGAATTGAAAATGTGATCAGTCTCTCTTGAACCTAAGATAACAAATTTATGTCATTTTAATGTAATTTAGATCTTCAGCTTAAAAATAGTATTTGTCTTGAAATAGTAAATTGAATATTGAGTTGTAATTAATGTAGTCAGTATTCTCTAGCCTAATTTTAGGTTATGTTATCTGCTTCATATGAAATTTATGAGCTGAAATGTAGCTGTATTGTAACATTACTAATTAACAGTTTACCAATTAGGGGACTGACTGCTACTTTTAGACATCTTAGAAAACTGATGTCTAGAAGGAAAGTGTCTGTATGACAACCAAAAATTTCTCCTTGCAAACTCTAAAGTAGAGGCAAAATGTAGAGACTCCAAAGATTTATTTTCTTCTTTTGTATCTGTTATTTTGTTACAATCTAATATTCTGGGCAGGATGGTTTTAACCTTAAACTGTAATCAGTATCTTCACTCTTTCTCTTTTTGTCTCTCCCCCTGCCCCACCACTGAATTCCATTTCCTTTTTGTTTGCTTCCAAAATCTATTTGTAAAAACAAATATTTCAGCAGATGTTGAGATTTTTTTTACTTAGCTTGTAATTTGTGTTTCATATTGAGAATTAAAATATCAAACATGGGGCAGTATTCAGAAATACTTCATAAAAAGTATTTTGGGTGTGTGGCCAACTTTCATATAAATAAGTGCCGTAAGCAAGCTGGATTGCTTTGGCTAATTAAAATTTCTAGTCAAATGAAAGTTGAAATTAAAAAAAAACTTTCTCTCAACCCTATTTTCAGTCAGTTCAGTAGCATACAGGATATTTGTGTGGTCATATAATATGTGGCACTTTGTACTTTGTGTACTGAGGAATATAAAGGAAATACAGGGCTTTAAGAATTTAAGGATATAGATCTCTATAAAATTAGGAGAATAAAGTAATTTAGTACTAAGACGTATAGATATTAAATGCATCCGATGTTACCAAAAGGAAGAAAACAGACATCTTGCTTAAATTTAGTGAAAACTATTAAATTCTACTACATTTTATCGTGCTACATAGGAAATGAAATTTTTTGAAAAATAAGGAATAGCTTTCATTTGTACTGTGAAATGCATTTTCATTGATGCTTCTCTTTTACATGTATAGATTATATCTGTAATGTAATAGTATAGTCACTCAATTTTATGCCTGTGGAAAAAACTTTGTAGTGGAAACAATTATTTTTAATCATATTAGAGATTCTCAGCTTCTTTCAATAATTACTGTAATGATTGATTTTAAGTCTGGGTCAGTGATGAGACAAAGTTCATGGAAGGAAAATCATATAGCTGTTAGAGAAAATGCTGCAGTTAACATTTTCACAGTTAAAGACTATTTAAAGGTACGCTTACAGACTTTTTTTCTTTTACCCATTTTTTTTAAATAGACTTTATTTTTAGAGCAGTTATAGATTCACAGCAAAATCAAGCAGAAAGTAGAAAGTTTGCATATACTCTGTGCTCCCACAGATGCATAGTTCCCCTACTACCAGTATCCCACATCAGAGTGTGGTACATTTTTTTAAACTGTTAAAGCTACATTGACACATCATCATTGCCCAAAGTCCATGGTTTACTTTACGGTTCACCCTCGGTGTTGTACAGTCTGTGGGGTTTTGACGAATGTATAATGACATGTATTCACCATTATAATATCATACAAAATAGCTTCACTGTCCTAAAAATCCTCCCTCCTGATAACCCCTGAAAACCGTTACTCATCTCTTTATTGACATAGTTTTGCCTTTTCCAGAATTTCGTGTAGTTTAAATCATACAGTATGTAGCCTTTTCAAATTGTCTTCTTCCATTAGCAATAATACACGTAAGGCTCCCGCATGTCATTTCATGGCTTGATAGCTTGTTTCTTCTTAGAGTTGAATAGTTTTCATTGTCTGGATATACCGCAGTTTGTTTATCCATTCACCTACTGAAGGAAATCTTGGTTGCTTCCACCTTTTGGCATTTATAAATACAGTTGCTGTAAACATCTGTGTGCAGGCTTTCATGTAGGCAGGAGTTTTCAACTTGTTTGGGTATAAATAGAGTGGGATTGCTGGGTATATGGTAAGAGTATGTTTAGTTTTGTAAGAAACTGACAGTCTGTCTTCCAAAGTGGCTGTACTGTTTTGTAATCCCACCATCAATGAATGAGTATTCTTGGTTTTCCACATCTTTGCCAAAATTTAGTGTTGTTGATGTTTTTGATTTTTGCCATTTTAGTAAGGCATGTTATAGTATCTCGTCAAATTTGCAATTCCTTAATGCCCTGTATGTTGGGCATCTCTTCATATGCTTTTGTACCATCTGTATAATCCTTTTCATTGAGGGATCTATTCACATCTTTTGCCCATTTTTATTTTAGTTTAGTTTAGTTTAGTTTTAGAGAAGGAGGGAAAATGGAGGAGGGGAGAGGGAGAGAGAGAATCTTAAGCGACCCCATGCCCAGCTGGAGCCAGACATGGGGCTTGATCTCACAACCCTGAGATCATGACCTGAGCTGAAATCAAGAGTCAGATACTTAACCAACTGAGCCACCCGTGCACCCCCCTCTTTTGCCCATTTCTAACTGGATTGTTTTTCAGTGTTGAACCAGCCATGCATACCTGGGCTACATCCCACTTGGTTGTGGTGTGTGTGTGTGTGTGTATGTATGTGTGTGTGTATGTGTATATATATATATATATATATATATATATATATTTATTTATTTATTTATTGTTGGATTCTGTTAATATTTTGTTGAGTATTTTTACATCTATGTTCATAAGAAATATTGGCCTGTAGTTTTTTTTTTTTTCTTGTAACATCTGTCTGGGTTTGGTATTTAAGGTAGTTTTAGCCTCATAGAGTAAGTTAGGAAGTATTCCCTCTGTGTCTGTCTTCTAGAAGAGACTGTAAAGTGTTGATATAATTCTTTTAATGTTTGATGGAATTCACCAGTGAATCCACCTGGGCCTGGTGCTTTCTATTTTCAAAGGTTGTTTACTGTTGATTCAGTAATAGATGATCTGAATAGGCTTGTATTGATTTTTCCTTGTGTGAGTTTTGGCAGATTGTGTCTTTCGAGGAATTGGTCTATTTCTTTTTTATTTTTTAAATTAATTTTTAAATTATGTTAGTCACCATACAGTACATCATTAGTTTTTGATGTAGTGTTCCATGATTCATTGTTTGCATATCACACCCAGTGCTCCATGCAATATGTGCCGTCCTTAATAGCCTTCACCAGGTAGCCCATCCCCCACCCCCCTCCCCTCTAAAACCCTCAGTTTGTTTCCTGGAGTCCATAGTCTCTCATGGTTCATTTCCCCCTCTGTTTACCCCCCCCTTCATTTTTCCCTTCCTTCTCCTAACAATTTCCCTGCTATTCCTTACGTTCCACAAATGAGCAAAACCATATGGTAATTGTCTTTCTCTGCTTGACTTATTTCACTTAGCATAATCTCCTCCAGTCCCATCCATGTTGATACAAATGTTGGGTAATCATTCTTTCTGATGGCTGAGTAATATTCTAATGTCTGTATGAACCACATCTTCTTTATCCATTCGTCTGTTGAAGGGCTTGGTCTGTTTCATATAGTTTATCAAATTTATAGGCATGGAGTTGTTCATATTATTCCTCTATTATTTTTTTAATGTCAGTGGGATCTGCAGTTGAGTTGTGATGTCACTTCTTTCATTTCTATTATTAGTAATTTGTGTCTTTTCTCTTTTTCTTAGTTAACCTGGCTGGAGGTTTATCAATTCTTTTTTTATCCCCCCAGAGAATCAGTATTTGGTATTTCCCTATTGGTTTCTTATTTTCAATTTAATTGATTTCTGTTCTAATTCTTACTATTTCTTCTCCTTCCTTTGGATTTAATTTGCTCTTCTTTTTCTAATTTCTTAAGGTAGGAGCTTAGATTATTGATTTTAGATCTTTCTTCTTTCACAATTATGCATCTAATACTAATTTTCCTCTAAGCATTGCTTTCAGTGCATCTCAGAACCCAAGTTGTATATTTATTTTCATTTAGTTCAAAATAGTTTTTAATTTCTCTCGAGATTTCTTCTTTGACCTGTGTGTTATTTAGAAGTATGCTGCTGGATGTTATATGCAACTAATGAATCATTGAACACTACATCAAAAACTAATGATGTACTATATGTTGGCTAATTGAATTTAAATTAAAAATAAATAAAAAAATCACACCAAAAAATAGAAGTATGCTGTTTAAGTATTTTGGGATTTTCCAGCCATTTTTCTGTTACTGATTTATTTAATTTTATTGTTATCTGAGAACCTATACTGTGTGATTTCTATTCTTATAACTTTGTTAAGGGGTTTTATGGCCCAGAATGTGGTCTTAGTGAATATTCTACATGAGCTTGACAGTAATATATATTCTTCTGTTGGATGAAGTTGATGTCAATTATATTCAATTGCTTGATGATGCTGTTGAGTTCTATTATGCCCTTACTGATTTTCTGCCTGTTGGAACAGATATCCAGAATTCCTGATAGAAGTGTCTTAAACAAAATGTAGTATAAGTTAATAGTTTTTGCTAAATTTAGGCAAGATGTCTGTTTTCTTCCTTTTGGTAACATCAAATACATTTAATATCTAGGAGCGCCTGAGTGGCGCAGTCATTAAATGTCTGCCTTTGTCTCAGGGCATGATCCCAGCGTTCTGGGATCGAACCCCACATCAGGCTCCTCTGCTAGGAGCCTGCTTCTTCCTCTCCCACTCCCCCTGCTTGTGTTCCCTCTCTCGCTGGCTGTCTCTGTCAAATAAATGAATAAAATCTTCAAAAAAAATACATTAAATATCTACATGTCTTATGTTGAAGTCTCCTCCTATAATAGTAAATTTCTCTATATTTCCTTGAAGTTGTAACAGTTTGCCTCATGTATTATAATGCTTTGTTATTAGGTTCATATGCTTTAAGGATTGTTTTGTCTTCTTGAGGATTGACTCCTTTATCATTGTGTAATGCCCTTCTTTATTTGTGTTAATTTTCCTTGATCTGAAGTCTGCTCTGCTGGAAATTAATATAGCTATGTTAGTTTTGATTGGTGCTAACAAAGTATATCTTTCTCTACTTTTAATTTTTTAAGTGTCTTTTATTGAAAGTGGGTTTTTTGTAGACAGCATATAAATTGAGTATTGTTTTTGATACATTGACAATCTGTTTTTTAATTGGTGTATTAAGACCATTGACTTACAGTGATTGGTGATATAGTCAGGTTAAGAACTACCATATTTGTGTTCTATTAGTTGCCCTAATTCTTTGTTCCTCTTTTTGTTTACAGTCTTTATCTGCTTTCTGTGGTTTTAGTTGAGCGTTTTATATGCTTGCATTTTCTCTCCTTTCTTAGCAAATCAGTTATACTTCACTTTTTATTTATTTATTTTTTTAGTGGTTGCCCTAGAGTTTGCAATATAAATTTGCAACAAATCCAGATCTACTTTCGGATAAACATTTCTCAATAATAGCTTCACAGGTAGTACAGCAACCTTATAATAACAAGTATTCCTAATTCCTCCCTTCCATTCCTTGTGTCATTGCTGTGATTCATTCCACTATAATCATCTAGTATTTTGTTGCTATTATTACTTCGAACAAACTGTTATCTGTTAGGTCAATTAAGAAAAAGAAGTTTTTAATTTATCTTCCCTTATTACTTCTTTGATGCTCTTTGTGTAGATTCGAGTTTCTGATCTGTAGGAGTGTCCTTCTTTTTGAAGAATTTCTTTTAACATTTCTTGCAAGGCAGATCTACAGACCATGAATTCCCTCAATTTTGTTTGTCTGAGAAGGTCTTTATTTCTTTTAAAGTATAATTTCTCAAGATACAGTATTTTGGATTGGTGGGTTTTTTTCCCCCCTTACTACTATTTATATCATTCCTTATATTGTTTCTGTGGAAAAATTGGATATAATTCTTACATTTGTGCTTCTGTAGATAAGGTGTTTTTTCCTCTGGCTTCTTTCAAGATTTTTTATTTTTTATTTTCTATAGTTTGTATATAATATACTTAGATATAGTTTTTGTTTTTTTTTTTTGGCAGGGGTTGTCGCATTTCTTCTTGGATGTGTGGTTTGCTGTCTGACGTTAATTTGGGGGAAATTCTCAGATATTATTGCTTTAAATGTTTCTTACTTTCATTTTCTTCCCCTTCTGGTATTCATATTATGCATATGTTATGCTTTTTTAGTTGTCCCACAGTTCTTGGATAGCCTGTTCTATTTTTTTCAGTCTTTGGTCTCTTTGATTTTCAATTTTGGAAGTTTCTGTTGACATGTTCCTATGCTTAGAGTTCCTTACCAGTTTGCAGCCTGCTAATGAGCCCATCAAAGACTTTCTTCATTTCTGTTAATAGTATTTTTTATCATCAGCATTTTAAAAAAAAGTTTTTTAGAATTTCCATCTTTCTAGTTACGTTACCCACATATTCTCGCATGTTGTCTGCTTTTTCCATTAAACTCCCTTAGCATGTTAATTAGAGTTATTTTGTATTGCTGGTCTGATAATTCCAACATTTTTGCTGTATCTGAGTGTTTCTGATGCTTCCCTTTTCTCTTCAGACTGTGTTTTTTTGCCATGAAGTATGCCTTGTGATTTTTTGTTGAACCAGACATGATCAGTACTGGGTAAAAGGAACTGCAATAAAAAGGCCTTTAGTAATGTGGTGGTAAGGTATGGGGAGAGGGGGAGTGTTCTGTAGTCCTATGATTAGGTCTCAGTCCTTTAGTGAACCTGTGCCTGTGCCCTGTGAACATTGTGTTTCTCAGTCCCCGCCCCCCATCTTTAGGTGGGACAGAATTGATAGAGGGGTTTAAAGGTGAGTATTTCTCTTTGCTCATGTTAAAGGCTAGCGGGAACTGAAGCTGGATATTTCTTTTTCCCTAGGTCACTTAGGCTCTGTTGTGGTAAATTAGTTTGCCTTGAACGCAGGCCTTGTGAAGAACAGAATGTTCTCACATATTTCAAAATGGTTACTTTTTCCACTTGCCCAACTAGAAGCACACAGGGATTTTTCTCTGATCTTTACTGTGACAACCTGATAAGTATACTCACCAAAGTGTATGCATGCCCCCCTAAGCCTGGACCCCACCTGGAGTTTTTATATTTGTCTACTCTGATCCTTCAGGAATTCCTCAGTTACAGTTCGGGTTTTCTACCTTGGTACTTCTTTTTGTGAAGGTTTCTGTTGTGTTTCTGTATCTGCCTGTCTGTCTCCAATTTGGGGAGCAGAAATTGCTCTGTGACTTCAGTTCTGAGGGATCTAAGAAGAGTTGTTGATTTTCAGTTTGTTCAGTTTGTTCACACAAACAACATGGAGGCTAAATAACATGCTACTAAGCAATGAATGGGTCAACCAAGAAATCAAAGAGGAAATGAAAAAATACATGGAGATAATGAAAACGAAAGCACAGTGGTCCAAAAATCTTTGGGATTCAGCAAAAGCTGTTCTAAGAGGGAATTTTATAGCAATGCAGGACTACCTGAAGAAACAAGAAAAATGTCAAATAAACAACCTAACCTTACCCCTAACGGAACTAGAAGGAAAAAAAAAAAAGCTCAAAACCAGTAGAAGGAAGGAAATAATTTAGTGCAGAAAGAAATGAAATAGAGACTAAAAAAACAAGAGGAAAGATAATGAAACCAGGAGCTGGTTCTTTGAAAAGATCAACAAAATTGATAACCTTTTAGCCAGGCTCATCAAGAAAAAAAGAGAAGACTCAGATAAATGAAATAAAAATGAAGGAGGAGAAATAACAACTGACACCTCAAAAATACCAAAGATTATAAGAGAATATTAGAAAAATGATATACGAACAAATTGGACAACCTAGAAGAAGTGATTAAATTTCTAGAAACATAACTTACCAAAGCTGGAACAGGAAGAAATAAAAAAAAAATCAAACAAAATGATTACTAGCAATGAAATTAAATCAGTAATCAAAAACTTCCAACAAATGAAAATACAGGATCAGATGGCTTCACAGGTGAATTCTATGAAACATTTAAAGACGAGTTAATACTGTTTTCAGAGTATTTAAAAAAATAGAAGAGGAAGGAAGGCTTCCAAATTCATGCTTTGAAGCTGGCATTACCCTGATAACCAAAACCAAATAAAGACTACAAAAAGAGAAAAGTAACAGGCCAATATCTCTGAATGAACATAGATGCAAAAATCCTCAACAAGACATTAGCAAACCAAATCCAACAATATATTTTTAAAATGACTGTTTCCTTGGCTGTGCAGAAGCTTTGTATCTTGATGGAGTCCCACGAGTTCATTTTATCTTTTGTTTCTCTTGCCTTTGGAGACTTGTCATGAAAAAGGTTGCTTTGGCCGATGTCGTAGAGGTTGCTGCCTATGTTCTCCTCTAGGATTTTGATGGATTCCTGTCTCACATCAAGGTCTTTCGTCCATTTGGAGTTTATCTTTGTGTATGGTGTGAGAGTGTGGCCAAGTTTCATTCTTTTGCATGTAGCTGTCCAATTTTCCCAGCACCATTTATTGAAGAGACTTTTTTCCACCGGATGTTTTTTCCTGCCTTATCAAAGATTAGTTGCCCAAAGAGCTGATGGTCCATTTCTGGGTTCTCTATTCTGTTCCGTTGGTCTATGTGTCTGTTTTTGTGCCAGTACCATGCTGTCTTTGTGATCACAGCTTTGTAGTACAGTTCGAAATCCGGCATTGTGATACCCCCAGCTTTGTTTTTCCTTTTCAACAGTTCCTTGGCGATTTGGGGCCTTTTCTGGTTCCATACAAATTTAAGGACTATTTGTTCCGTTCTTTGAAAAATGTCATCGGTGTTTTGTTCGGGATAGCATTGAAAGTGTAGATTGCTCTGGGTAGCATGGACATTTTAACTATGTTAAGTCTTCCGATCCAGGAGCATGGAATATTTTTCCATCTTTTTGTGTCTTCCTCAATGTCTTTCAAGAGTGATTTATAGTTTCTAGAATATAGATCCTTTACGTCTCTGGTTAAGTTAACTCCAAAAAACTAAGAGGCAGCCCACGGAATGGGAGAATATATTTCCATATGATGCTACAGATAAAAGATTGGTATCCAAGATCTACAAAGAACTTCTCAAACTCAATACGCGAGAAACAAATAAAAAAATCATAAAATGGGCAGAAGATATGAACAGACACTTTTCCAATGATGACATACAAATGGCTAACAGACACATGAAAAAATGTTCAAAATCATTAGCCATCAGGGAAATTCAAATCCAAACCACACTAAGATACCACCTTATGCCAGTTAGAATGGCAAAAATTGACAAGGCAAGAAACAACAATTGCTGGAGAGGATGTGGAGAAAGGGGATCCCTCCTACATTGTTGGTGGGAATGCAACTTGGTACAGCCACTCTGGAAAACAGTGTGGAGGTCCCTTAAAAAGTTAAAAATTGAGCTACCCTATGACCCAGCCATTGCACTACTGGGTATTTACCCCAAAGATACAGACGTAGTGAAGAGAAGGGCCATATGCACCCCAATGTTCATAGCAGCATTGTCCACAATAGTTAAATAGTGGAAGGAGCCGAGATGCCCTTCAACAGATGACTGGATTAAGAAGTTGTGGTCCATATATACAATGGAATGTTACTCAGCTATCAGAAAGAAGGAGTTCTCAACATTTGCTGCAACATGGACGGCACTGGAAGAGATAATGCTAAGTGAAGTAAGTCAAGCAGAGAAAGACAATTATCATATGATTTCTCTCATCTATGGAACATAAGAACTAGGAAGATCGGTAGGGGAAGAAAGGGATAAAGAAAGGGGGGGTGATCAGAAGGGGGAATGAAGCATAAGAGACTATGGACTATGAGAAACTGAGGGCTTCAGAGGGGAAGGGGGTGGGGGAATGGGATAGACTGGTGATGGGTAGTAAGGAGGGCACATATTGCATGGTGCACTGGGTGTTATATGCAACTAATGAATCATCGAACTTTATGTCAGAAACCAGGGGTGTACTGTATGGTGACTAACATAATATAATAAAAAAAAATTAAAAAAAAAGTAAAAAAATGACTTACCACGATCAAGTGGGATTTATTCCAGGGATGCAGAGTGGTTTGGATGGGTTATTATTCACGAATCAATTAATGTGACATATCAAATTAACAAGAGAACAGTAAAAACCATGTGATTATCTCAGTAGGTGAAAAAAAAGCATTTGACGAAGTACAACATCCACTCCTGATAAAAACTTTCAATAAACTAGGTCTGGGGGGATCATACCTCAACATAATAAAAGCAGTATATGAAAAACTCATACCTAACCTCATACTCAATAGTGAAAAACTGAGAGCTTTTCCTCTAAGACCAGAAGTAAGACAGGGATATCCATTCTCACCACTCTTATTAAAAAATGCATCTAAATTGGTAAGGAAAAAGTAAAGCTGTCACTATTTGCAGATGACATGGTGTACTATTGTAGGAAACCCTAAAAACTCCACTAAAAAACTACTAGAACTGACAAATTCAGTCAAGTCATAGGGTACAAGATTAATATATAGAAATCTGTTGTATTTATATACACAATAATGGAGTAGCAGAAAGAGAAATTAAGAATACAGTGCCACTTAAAATTACACAAAAAATAATAAAATACCTAGGAATAAACTCAACCCAGGAGGTGAAAGACTTATACTTTGTAAACCATAAAACACTGATGAAAGAAATGAGAGATGACCCAAACAAATGTACAGATATTTCATGTTCATGGATTGGAAGAACGAAAATTGTTCAAATGTCCATACTACCGAAACTAATCTAGAGATTTAATGGAATCCATTTCAAAATACCAACAACATTTTTCACAGACCAGATCAAAAAATCTTGTCATTTGTTTGGAACCACAAAAGACTCCAAATAGCCAAAGCAATCTCGAGAAAGAACAACAAAGCTGGAGATATCACAGTTCCAGATTTCAATTTACACTGCAGAGCTGTAGTAATAAAAAATAGTGTGCTATTGGCACTAAAATAGACATATATATCAATGGAACAGAATAGAGCCCAGAAAGAAACCCATGCTTATATGGTCAATCTACAATAAAAGAGGCAAGAGTATACAATGGAGAGAAGAGTCTTTTCAACAGATGGTGCTGGGAAAACTGGACAGCTACATGCAAAAGAATGAAATTGGGCCACTGTCTGAAAGCATACACAAAATTAAACTCAAAATGGATTAAAGATCTAAATGTGAGACTCAAAACCATAAAATTCCAAAAAGAAAACATAGGCAGTAATTTCTTTTGAAATCAATTGTAGAAGCAATTTTCTAGATGTCTCCTAAGACAAGGGAAACAAAAGTAAAAATAAACTATTGGGACTACGTCAAAATAAAAAGCTTTTGCATAGCAAAGGAAACCATCAACAAAATGACAAGGCAACTCTCTGAATGGGAGAAGATATTTGCAAATGATATATCCAACAAGGGGTTCATATCCAAAACATATAAAGAACTTACACAAATCAATACTAAAAAAAACAAGCAATCTAATTAAAAAATGAGGCAGAGGACCTGAATAGATAATTTTCCAAAGAAGACCTACGGATGGCCATCGGACACATGAACAACATCACTAATCATCAGGATAATGAAATCAAAACCACAATGAGAGGTCACTTTAATAACCTGTCAGAATGGCTAGAATCAAAAAGACAAGAAATAACAAGTGTTAGTGAGGATGTGGAGAAAAAGGAACCCTTGTGCACTGTTGGTGGGAATGCAGATTGGTGCAGCCACTATGGAAAACAGTGTGGAGCCTTCTCAAAAATTTAAAAATGAACTACCTTATGATCTAGGAATCACACTACTGGGTATTTACCCAAGGAAAACAAAATCACTAATTCACAAAAAGTTATATATCCCCATGTTAATTGCAGCATTATTTATATAAGGAAGCAACCCAAGTGTCCTTTGATGAGTGAATAAAGAATATGTTGTATATATATGCAATGGAATATTACTCAGCCATAAAAAAGAATGTGATTGTTCCATTTTACAACAACATGGATGGACCTAGAGGGTAAAATGCTAAGTGAAATAAGTAAGGCAGAGAAACACAAATACCATATCATTTCACGCATATGTGGAATTTAAAAAACAAAGCAAATGAAAAAAGAGACAGACAAAAAGACTTAAATACAGGAGAACAAGCTGGTGGTTCCCAGAAGGGAGATGAGGTGGGTGGGAGCATATGCGAAATAGATAAAGGGGATTGAGAGTATACTTATGTTGATGAACACCGAGTAATGTTTGGAATTGTTGAATTCAGAAAAATTCAACGATAAATATATGCCCAAATATATGTCATGTGAAAATCTTTGCAGTAACTTGGGACCTTAAATATAGATGGTCTTTTATAGATGATACAGTCCAACCTTGTTAAATTCAGAGAATTATATGAGTCCCAGGTTTGATTACAAAATCCAAAAATCTATTTAGGGTAAAAGAAATTTGTCTTAATTTATAGAAGTAATGAGTTTTTTTAGGTTAGGCTTTTAGTCCTATTTTTCTTTTCTTTGTAATGATTGTAGTATTGGAGTAAAATGACAATTAAAAAATTGTGTTTATTTTGCCTAAAACTGAAATAGTGGTACTTTAAGGATTATTTAAATTTGACAATAGTTAAAATAAAATTAAATATCTAACATGTTTCATGTAATTTTTAAACCCATTTCATTATATATTCAAAGTGCTGAATGGGAAGAATCTACAGCCAAGAATGCTCTATACAGCAAGACTGTCATTCAGGATATCATCTTAACTTTAAGTGCGAAGAGTTTCCTGGACAAAAACAAAAGGAGTTCATGACCACTACACCAGCCCTTAAATATTAAAGGGAACTCTAAGTCCAAAGAGAGACCAAAAGTGACAAAGACAAGAAAGGATCAGAGAAAATCTCCAGAAATGACAAAACGTGTATTCAAAACAAAGATTCAAATTTGTGGGAGGAATTCTTAGTAATCAGGTTAATGGGGGCTGCATAAATCCTGATTCTTTCAACATAATTTCCAAAAAGATCAGTACAGAAAAGCATGAAGAACAAATAAAATTTACGAAACCTACAACCTTGGCACAACTAGAAAGCAAACAATGTCCAAATTCATTTTAATTTTAGGAAAATATTACCAAGTTACAGTGTGCTACTTTCTTCAACTTCTGCAAGTCTTTGACATGAACAAGCATACTTCAGGAAAAACTATATGTGGAAGGGAGAAGAGACTTTGCGACTGTCTAAAGTTGATTTGAAATCATTACTAAAAAAGGGAAGTCCACTGTAATAAGTACAAAAATTCTGAGAAATACTACTAGTAGATCAAACAGACCAGAGGTAAAGGACTTAACATTTATGTGGTATTCAAGGAAGTAGTCTTGGGAAGGTAACTGTTTGCAGGAGAAGATGGTGGAAAGGAAGGCAGAGGTGATCTTTGGAAAATGCTTGTTGAATGGAAAGGAAGGCAAGAGGTATAGAAATCCTTCAATATAAAAAAATATACAAAAAAGTATATTGAATGATATGAAACTCCTCTCCCTACTGCTGATAACTTAAAAAAAGACTTCTGTTAAAGAGACCATACTGAACTCCACCCTCCCACTGCCAATTCTTTCCATTGCAATTCAGTGAGGCCAGTAATCTTCACCTATGCAAACTACTATAAGAAGAAAACAAAATGATAATTTATAGCTGTTCAGGTGATGAAGTTGTTGCCCCCAAACAATGGAAAAGTGGAAAGAACCTGTTAAAAGATAACTCCAAGCTGAAACAGTTCTCCATAAATAAGTGTTTGGAAATGTGACCGATAAAAAATTCATCATTCAGAATTTGGAAATACTAGGAATAGAATTGGATTTTTTCAAAGGTATAGATGAAACAAAGTGATTAAACTCCAGAAAGAAAGAAAAAAAAGAACATTATATCAAAACAAAGACTAAATTCCACAGTGACCACAGAAGACTAGATTCAAGTGAAACCTTAAGATTACTGAAGGAAAGCAAGAAGACAACTAAGTGAATGGAAATGAGAAAAGTTTGTTCAGGGGATTTCAGAGAAGGTGTTTGAAAAGGGAGGTAGGTTAGAGAGGTCCAGCTTATGTATAATTGCAGTTCCCTGGAACATCTCACTATGCCTGCAAGTTCAAAGAATATTGAGAACATGGCAAATGGACACAGGAGGGTCTCTCATTGATAAAATCATAGACGATTTAAACATCAAAAGAAATAAAGGTGTTAATTGATTATAATGCATAGAATAAGATAACCTATGAGTTGATACTGACATGAATGAGTAAATACATACATGGAGGAAAAGCAAACTGTCTTACAATAAAACGCAACTAGTAGTAAATGTAGGTATAATGTATTATGAAATTAGAAAATCCCCATTTGACAACCACCATAGTAATTTTTTAGGCAAGAATCATGAATGGATGTTACAATCAGTTTGTTAAAGTTTGATAGATAGGATATTTACATAGAAATTTTCACAAGATACTTATTAATTACAAGGGGCAAAATGGTAACTTTGCAGGGGAAGATACTTGACAGACACTATCTTAACCAAGTTAACAATACCAGTTATGGGACAAATAGATGTCATGTGGATTTTCATGTGATATATTATGGACAGAACATCACTTCTAAGTTGTTCCTGCTGAAAGTCTAAATGTAATCAGAAAGAAACATTAGACAAAGTCAAATTGAGAGACATATGACAATATAAATGGCCTGTATTCTGCACAAGTCCCAAGGTCCTGAGTGACAAAGACTGAGGAAATTGTTCAGTTTAAAGAGGATGCAATTTTCAGAAAGCAGCATTTAATTCTGGATTGGATCCTACACTAAGGGAAAAAGAAAAGATATTAGTGGGATAATTGAGAAATTTGAATAAGGTTTGTAGATTAGATAATAGTGCTGTATTCTTGTTTTCTGATTTGGTAATTTTGTTTGTCCTTGTTTAAGAAAATATTTAGGGGCAAAGGGACCTGGTAACCTCTACCTAGTCCAAAGGATTCAGGAAAAAAAAAATTGTGTGTGCGTGTGTTTCATTTAGGGAAAGGAAAACATGGTAAAATGTTAACAGTTGGGGAATTTGGTTGAAGATACATGAAAAATGTTATTTTTTGAAAATTTTCTGTGAATTTGAAATTATTTCAAAATAAGGGGATGACAGAAAACAGTTTATAAGAATATAAAGTTAATTTTATATCATTAATCTAAGTTGCTAGCAGTAAACCAGAGTGTTTAAAAATAGACTAAGTGCTATAAATAAAATGAAAAAGATTTCATTTATGATAGTTGAAAGTGAAATTAATATTAATATTCTAGTTTTCAGTGTATATCTTTGGTGTCATTGAAATATAAGTGTGTTCTTGCACACATTTTTCTAGTCACTGAAAAAGCTCTCTTAGACTGTAGTAAGTTGGAGGAATAGAGAGGATATTGTTATAAATTGAGTCCCTCCCTCCACTAACTCCTTCCTTCATCTTGAACTCCTTATTGATAACTTTGAAGAAATATTTTTGAATAAGTATTTTTGGAAAGGACAACAGGGACTGGCATACTCTTTTTACTGATAGTGAACTATAGGTTTTTTGTTTTTTTAAGATTTTATTTATTTATTAGAGAGAGGGAGAGAGAGCCCGAGCAGGGGGAAGAGGAAAGGGAGAAGCAGACTCCTGGCTGAACAGGGAGCCTGACGTGGGGCTCGATCCCACAAGTCTGGGTTCATGACCTGAGCCAAAGGCAGATGCTTAACCGACTGAGCCACCCAGGCATCCTTGTAGTTTTTGTTTTAAAGAATTTTCTCCAATCATACTTAATGGATATTCTGAAGCAGCATTACTTGTCTCAATTTTAATACTGTCTTGTTCATAGCTCACTGAATTTGAAAGCCTTTGACTAGAGTAAGAATTATTCTGGAATAAATGCTTTGCTTTGTTGATTGTCATTTTCTTCCTCTTCTTCAGTACTAGAAGTATGGAAAAACATTTCTGAATAAACCTTTGCTAAATTCAGAATTTTAGTGCAGCAAGCACATCTAGGTGCATCTCAAGACATAAATGATTTCAAGTTTGGTGTTTTAAAATAGTTTTAATAATGGTATTTTTATATTCATTACATTCTTAAAAATGGTATGATACAATGCCAGGATTTGGAGAAACAGTATCGCAATCAATAATAAAAGTTTAAAACTTTTTAATGACAAATATGTAAACAAAGTTAATATGTAAGTGGGAAATTTGATAAAGTATTTGTAAAACATAGTTAATATACCTAAGGGGATTTTACTTAGATAAGTGAAAAAAGTCACAATGTATGAAAATGATCAAAAGATAAGTAGTATAGAGAAAGCAAATTCCAAATGACAACAAATATAAGAAAAAGATATCTAACCATTACTAGTTAGGAAATCCATATTAAAGAAATGAGATTTTTATTTTACATCTATCATACTAGGAAAACAGTTGAAACATTTATATGAAAAAAATTATTAAAGAGTACCTTAGTATACCATTTGACTTAGAGGCATATCCACAAGATGTGGTTGAATGAGTAAAATAAAATAAAGAGTATTGATGGAGTCACTGTTTTGTGAAATGCTGACAAAATCCCTTATGTATGTATACATGTATACGTGAATATGGTCATATGATCTTGTGCAAAAATGTGGAATGAAAAATATTAAGTTGAAAACACTGGTTAAGGGGTTTATGTTGGTGCAGGGGAAAGTAGGGAGGCAAGCATAAAACACTATTTCCATATATATGCATTTGTATAAAATTATTTGTGTATTTATATTGTAAGGATCTTTTAAAAAAGATTAAATAATGATAAGAGATTCATTTTTATAAGGTGAGGAAAGGAACCATTAGGCACATGTAGTGTGAAGAGTGTTCCACAAGGAGGGAAAATAACAAAGTTCCTAAGGAGGAAAGTAGCTGTTGGTTAAGGAAGACGCACACAAACACACGCGCAAACACATCAGTGACGGATAGAAAGGAGAGTGATGGGATGTAACTTCAGAGGGAGAGTTTGAGGCCACATAATTGTTTACTTAATGAGTTCGGATATTACTTTTAGTGCAGTAAAAAGCTCTAAACTTCTACTTAAACAATTTATGTTTCAAAAATATCACTTGGTCATTCAAAGGATACAAGTATAATCATTTGAAGGGGCACAAGCACCTCAGTGAGGGAAGAAAGGACACGAGAATAGACAGTAACAACGTGGTGAGGTAAATGGATTGGAGGACTGGATAAAGGTTAAAGAATTTCTGGAGAGATAATACAAAATAGGAAAGCTAGATAGGCAAAATGGAATACATGAAATTGAGATTTTGGAGGTGATGTGATTATTATTGATGGCAGAGTTAAAGGTGTGACAGTAGGAGTGGGTGCTTGACATGTGGTGGAAGTGGATCATTTGGAGGTTGGGGAATGCTTTTGCAACAATTTTTTTTTTTTTTTTTTTTGAACTCGGATACTGAAGTCACCGGAGATAAGAGTAGGGATAGAAAGAGAAGTACTAGGTGACAGTTATCAGTACATGAAGGAGTCACTTGGTGCCCGTCAAGGAGAATTATTGGCTGGTATAAATTTCATGCTGTGAGCTTCAGAATACATGGGGCTTTTGAGGGGGAAGGAAGGAAAAATAACTTGTAAGATAGAATAGGGAGCAAAAAGGACTGACTTACCTTTTAGGTCTTGAGCATAGTGAATGCAATATTTAAAACAAACCAACAAAAATTGATCTCTATTTGAGAGGACTTCAGGTGACAGGTTTCAGTTGGAAACTGGAGGAAATATTCAAAGAAGAATCTGAGGACATTGGGGAGTTTGTTGACCCTAGACTGTGAGTTTTACACTGGATGATAAGGGGCCAGCGGTCAGCTGTGTCCTCTGCTTCTTTGCCTTCTGCAGCAGATTGGCAGCCAGGGATAAAGGAGAACCTCCTCAGGAGAGTGTTCTGTCAGGAGTTACAAGTTAAATGTAGGACTGTAGTCTGGTGGCAGTTGGGGAGTAAGAGGCTCATGTGGAATGTGAGGCTAGGAATCTTTTACACCTTTGGAATCTGACTCAGTATTAAAGGAGGACTCATCTTTAGGTAGCCTGTATTCAAGTACTACTAATGCTTTTACTAAAAATATACCTTTTTTTCCCTTTGATTGTTTAGGTTACTTTTACAAAGAGAAAGTTTGGATTAATGAAGAAAGCCTATGAACTTAGTGTGCTCTGTGACTGTGAAATAGCACTCATCATTTTCAACAGCTCTAACAAGCTGTTTCAGTATGCCAGCACTGACATGGACAAAGTTCTTCTCAAGTACACAGAGTATAATGAACCTCATGAAAGCAGAACCAACTCGGATATTGTTGAGGTAACACATATATCTAGTAATGCCTGAATTGCAGATATAAGTAAATATTCCATTTAATAACTTTTAACTGTCAGATTGTTTCACATCCAAATTATAAATCAGTTTTATATATATATAAAATATATATAAATATATTTAAAATATTTTATATATATAATTTATTTTTTTCTGAATCATTTCTTGAGATGATCTAATTATTGTTATTTTATATATATATATATTTTTTTCCCTCTGAATCATTTGTTAGAAGAATCTGATTATTCCTATGTAATGACCCACTTATGCTATAAACATATCCTGTTTATTGAGACAAAGTAAACTAGGCTGTTTTACTATGTACAGTAGTATAATACAACATTTTATCCGTGATTATTTTGTATGAGTTTTGAAGTTAGTATTATAAGAAACTATCACTTGGGTTAGTATGAAGTTACAGTTTTAATATGTCTTAATCATTTCATTATGTCAGTGACTACCCACAATTTTAAATGCTAATGAAATGGAAGAAAATGACATAAATAATATTTCTATTTTGTGAATAGTACATTAGTTGTGGTGGGGGGGAGAGAGTCTTCACTTTTTTTTTTTCCCTTATCTGCTGCCCTTCAGTATTTCTCATAATTCGGCCAACCTAATTAAAGTGAAAATAAAGAAAAGGAATTTTTGGGAATTATTTCCATCTTACTCAGAAATAGTGTTTTAAAGCAAAACCTTCAAAAAGGAGAATCTGTATGCTTTCCACTTTAATTCTCTTCTGCTATAAAATATTTTTCTAAAAGATAATTTTCCATTCATATTTCTAATGGCATTTTAAATTAGCTTAACACTTTTTTTCCTTTACATTTAGAGATTTTTGTTTCATTTTTATTCAAGAGAGGGAATTTCTTCCCCTACTACTTCAAAAGATAGATACTTTGGCTTAGTTTTTGTAGTATTAGAAAACTATTCCAGTAAATTAAGGATTTCTTTGGTGAAAATACTAAAACCATGTGAAACGATGGAGAACTAACTACAAAGGAAGAAATGAAGTCCTAATGTAAATTTTATTTGAGTAATTAAAATAAAGATAAAGATTCTTTTATTGTGTAGGAATCTAATTTACCTGCCTCCACTGATTAAATTTCCCCTATACCGTATTACTCTACTGCAACCATTCCTTTTTGGACAGTAATTGATTTAGTTCGTTATTGCAAAAAAATCTGCTACTTATAATTTAAAAAACCACTTCTGTTACTTTTTAGCAGTTAATCAGTTGTTTGCAGTGAGAACTAAAAGCATCTTACAATTTATAGCTACAGCTCATCTCTGTTGCTTGTTCCCCACAATTTTATTTAAATGGCTCATTGCTATGAACATCCCCTGAAATGTGTATGAAGCTTTTGATTTTGCTTTTGTTGATCACTTCAGTTAAATGACATGGTTACATCTTAGCCATACCCCTTAATGCAGTTATGATTATATCAATTTTAAGTTACTTTATATTATTTAGCATTTGTGGTGTATCTTATCACTTATGTGCAATACAAATTAGACTCCTTCCCTATTATATACCGTAATGCATTTTGAATCATAATTTTGTAAATTATGGGATCATTATTTGGGTAATCTTTATCAGAGACTTCATGATTGGATTCCCTTGAAATGGAGAGTATCCCTGGTGTGTTTAATTTAAAATGACGTCTTATTTTAAAAATCTCTGTATCTTACGAAACGCTCCACTGCCTAAGTCAGAGAAATAGAGTTGACTTTAATAATGCCAACAAATAGATATTGAAGCTAGTGTCATCATAGAAGGCAGCTACCTCCTTAACCCTAACTACTCTGCTCTTTCATTGCAGCAGTTGTTGTTCTTGGCCCCTGGAAGTTGAGGGTACTTCGCACAGCCTAAAGCTTACTTCCTTAGAAAATATGAAGAATATAGTCTGAGTTAATCCTCACAGAATTTTCAAACTACCTCAGTCTTCATCTCTGTTGTGGTCAGCAATCAAAGTGTAAGAGAGTAAATCCCAAACATGTTTCAGCATGTTTCAGCAGTCTCCTATATTACAGTTTACTTTAGTGTGAAGGAAAACTTTGGCAGGTCAATTATCAATTGGGATTTTAATGTTTTTCTTTTTAATTGAATTTTTTAGATACAAGTGAACATGAATATTACCAATAGTTCTTTATGGAGTTCTGAATTATATAAATACAACAGATAGAAGACATATTGGCTTATAAGGAATCAGTTTGTTGGTAGGCTAAATTATAAGGCTGAATTTACCTTGTATGTCAAGCTTACTGAATTAACTAACCTTCATTATAAAACAATGGTAGTTATCCTAGATATTCTTTCTTCCACATATAAAAGTAATGCAACTGCAGCCTCACTAGTGAAGTGCACATATCTGAGTTCCTTTTGTCACTGGTGGTGATAGCTTATACTTAATGCAGCTACAAAGATTGTTGTGAACCAAACTAAGATTATAGGACAAGAGTAATGACAAATACATATGGAGCTTCCTATGGGCCAGGCACTTCCAAGTACTTTACAAATATCTCATTTAAAGATATTTTTAGAATACCACTATAAGTATTTTTTTCATATAGTTTTGCATATAATTTCCTTTCAAACAGTTGAAATAATTGGGAACACACTTTTGTCCATTTGTTCATTTAACAGAAATATTCGAGGGGCTCCTGTGTACCATGGACTCTGCAAAGTGGTGTTATTTAGTGATTCCTAATTCAGGCCCCAGGACTGTTCTTTCTACCCATAGTTTTGTAAACGAGTGAGATACACCTGTGCCAACTGAAGATGTTCTGTCTGTAAACTTCTAACAAGAACATCTTCTAACAAGATGTTCTATCTGTAATGTTCTGGATGGCTGAAAAAGCCATCTCCTATGACTGAGTTCATCAGCAGTAAATGGAAGCATAAACAAGTAGAAGTGACCCACTTTAGTGTTTCCTGATGCAATATGGTCGACAGTGAGACTAACTGAAAACTTTGATAACAACTTTCATAAGACCTCTAACCTGAATTCACCTATTTCCTATTGCATCTAAGTTAGTCTTTAAGGTCAGTAGGATTTTACTTTCCCCATATTACTAAAAAGCCACACCTGCAAGGATGTGCAGGTATTAGGCCTATGAAATTAGATCTAGTATGTTCTATGGGAGCACAGTGGAATGAATATATTAAAAGTAGTTGGTATTTGAATATTATGATGATAAACAGGTATAAAGGAAGATATGGCGCTCACATTTTATCTACCTTTTGATTTTAATCTCAAATGTTAGAAACCCATCTACAGAATGGTGTTTATCTTTTCTGGCCCTTGTTTCATATTACTTATATTTTAAAATGAGTTTCTTAAAATTTTAATCAATTTTAACAATTATGGTCGGTAAAAATATTTCTGTATGGCTTTTTAAAAAAACATTTACGTATTTTAAATTGCATTTAGATATTTTAAAGTCTGTAGTGTCCTGTAGGATGTATATATCTCCTACATTGAGAAAGCTAAATAAATGAAAATGGAAACTTAAACTTTGGTAGATTAGGAGAGTGTCATTAAGATAAACTTTATAAGAGACTTCATAACTGGATTTCTTTGTAGTGGAGGGTATTGCTGCTGTGTTAATGGCATCTTATTTGAAAATGCTTATACACTGCTTTTTAGGAGTATATTCCTTACAAAAAATGAGTTTTACTACTTTATTTCTTATATTTCATTAGGAGACATTCTGTAAAGAATGTCATCAGAGATATACATTGTATCTTTCCATGTTATTAAGCATTGATAGCAAAAATATGTGGCTGACTTTGGTAACTTAATTGAAATGTACGAAGACAATGTTATAACCCCCATATTTTCTTTTCAGTAAATTAAGATTTAAAAACTTGTGAACTGTAGTATGCAATTTTATAAGAACATTGGATTTATCTTAGAGTATTAGAAACTAGTAATGAAAATTACCAGTTGGTCACCATTATTCATACACGTGTGTGTATATATACATTATGTTTATGCGAAACAAAAGCCTAGGACCAGTAGAAGGCTTCTGCAACAAATCAAGAATTATGCTAAAGCCATGAAGTGAGGATTTCAACAGCTGCTGCTCAGTAAATGCCTGAGATTACTTTTGTATCCACTTTTCTCTTTCTTTCACTTTGCAGGAATATTTGAAATACAATATATTCCTGCATATAGTATTTTAAAAATAGTTATGACTTGGTGATATTGGAGCATATTCAGCAAATAGCTTATGTGGTGATTTGTATCATTGTGCTGTTATTTAAGAATGTAAGAGACTGTGGCCATTTATCGTTTTAGTTAATATCTTGTAAACTGTTGCCAGATAGAGGTATCTTCCTTACGACAGGAATACTGTAGTACTTAAAAAAAAAAAATTCCTCTTGCATTATCTCATTTGATCTTCATATAAGGTAAGCTTTTTCAGAAGTGGAGATTGAGACTCCATTAAATGACTTGCCCAGAGTCATGTAGCAATTTAGTGGCAGAAGTAGGATTAGAACCTGGCTCTTTGACATCATAACCTTCCTTTGCTCCCCAGTTTATTGAATCCACTGGTGCTCCAGAACATTTCACCATAAGTGGAGAGGATTTTATATATAAGTCAGTGATGTATAACATGTAGTAAACATGAATGAGTTTTCCTCAATAATAAACAGAAAATGAGTGAGGATAATTGCAGTAAGAATAATGGATGACATTTATCTAGTTGCACATATAACCGGGTACTGTTCCAAGGGCTTTTATTTATTTTATCTGATTGAACTCTGTTATTGTCCCCATTTCATAGATGAGGAATTTGAGACACCGTGATAAATGAAGTAAGATGACAATAATTTGGATTCTAAAGACAGAGAAAATCTGCTTTTTCTGAGTCTTAATCATCCCTACTTGCAGATTACAAAGGAATTTTAGAAATTATCAATATCTTAAAAGAGAGGAAGATAGGGAATCAACATAAGATACATCTACCAATTATTAAATAAAAACAGCTGGTAGTGAAAGTTGACCATGGCAAGAGAATTTGACCATTTTAAAATCCGTGGCTCTCAAAGTGTGGTACCCTGCCCAGCAGCAGCAGCATCACCAGAGAACTTGTTAGAAATCTAAGCCCGTGGGCCCCACATCAGACCTACCGAAGCAGAAACTCCTGAGGGGCGGTCTGAACAATACTGTACGAACTTGAATTAACTTGTCCTAAGTAGAGTGAGACTAAAAGCTTCGAGTTAACGTGCAGTCTCTGGGCAGTGGTTACCCAGCTTCTTAAATATTTTTATTCCCAAGAATATCCTCTGAAGTAATTCTAAGCAGTGAGCAAGCACAAAGTGTAACTTTTAAGACCTGCTAAGAAACAATTCAAAATAGCATGCCGATTTGGTGTGAATTACAGACTAGGGGACACATGTCTAATGGGTAACCTTTCAGTTCACTTCTACATGGTTGTAAGTGCTTCTTTGAATGTATTTAGGGGGTCTGGTGGAGTGTGTGGACGATGTATTACAGTTCCTTAGTTGAGCAAAACAGAAAGATAAATGACTTTTGTCTCCTGAGATCAGAGAGCATTTTTGAGCCAATCAGTTTTTTGTTTTGTTTTGTTTTGTTTTCTCCCCGTGTTGCAGATGAGGAATGGAACAGACAGGGAGTGTTTAAGAGGCTTGCCTAATGTTTTACAGGGCTGCAGTGGAGCGGCAGGGAAAGGGGAAAAATAATGAGACATCTGAAGACAAGACAAAGCTTCCCTCCACCTCCAGCCCCCTGCCCTGCTCTTTTATTCCTAACAGAGCCTGACGCAGCAGGACGGTGATTCACAGGGTGAGGCACGCAATCCTCATGGCCCTCCTCCTCTTCTCACTTGTCCTGCACCATCACCTCACACAGCAATCACCGTAGCTCTTGCGATTTCAGTTTGACTCTTTATTTTTACTCTGTATTTGAATATTATTATTTATCATACAATTATTCGTTTTCATGTATGTGCTTTTTAAGGAACTGTACATCTCTGCGTATGATTTTTATTTTCTTGAGGTCAGATTTTTTTCCCATCAGAGATTGATGTTGTTGATATATAAATAGGAGTTCATGCAGGAAAGGGGTGAGCTCTGTCACTTTACAATACAGCTTACATTTCTCTAATGCATTTCTTGTGTTCATCAATGAATACCTATATATCCTTTTTATGTCCCTTTGTGTCAGGGATTGAGTGTTTTAGTAGTTACAATCAGATAAGTTGTTCTTTTTCCTCTGGAAGTTCTTTGCTACATTAGCCAAACTTTTGGCCAGTGAGAAAAGGGGTACAGAGGATTGGGGGAGTGGTCAGAGAAAACTTCCTCTAGAGGTGACACCTCATCTTAGTCCTTTAAAGGACAGGGTTGGAGAAGGAAAGGGGTAGAAGAAAGGTGTTCTAGCTCAGAGGGGCAGCTTATGTAGAAATTAGGAAATGAGACATAGCACAGTTATTTTATGAAGTTAAAGTCAGCGAAGTATAGTGTGAGAAGTGGAAATAGCCAAGACCTGGGAAGTAAACCAGATCCCAGAGAGGTGTATAAGGCCCTTGACTTTCTCCTGAAGGCTTGGGTAGCTATTGAAAGAGCTGTGTCTAGGTTTTACTGACTCTCTTGCATTTCCCAGGCAATATATTGGGTTCAAATCGCACTGTAATTTTTTTTTTGAAAGGGGTTGAAAAAAAGGGAGGAAGAAAAGGGTAAAAATGTTGGATATAATGCATTATTTTTACATTTTTAATTTATTGTACTGATATTTATCATACCATGTACAAGGCATTGTGCTGGACACTGGGAATAACTGGCCATATTTCTGCTGTTTTCCTGAAAAGTTAATGTGTTGGCTATTACTACAGAAGTTCCTTTGTTAGCTACATTTCAGTATAGATTCAAGACATGTAGAATCCCAAGATTTTGATGTTTCCCATCAAATAGTAATCATTCAACATATAAATACTATATTACTATTAGAGCTACAAGCTTATTTAGTGCAAAAGATGCAGGGTACTTACCATGTTTAAGGATATTCTGTGTATGCCTATAAAGTGAGAGAGAGAGAGAGATACAGTATGATACTTCTCTTATAAAGAGGCAGCGAATGCATACATGCAGCAGTTTTTTAAAAGCTGGCCATTCAAGCACATATCTCCTTTTTAAAATTGAGACGGCTTGTATAGTTTTCATATTTATTTTGAAGTTATTTTTGTAGCTCAGTTTGAGAGAAACTCTAGGGATCTAGAGTCTAAAGAAAGAAAGGTATCTTCCTAGCATAGCTTAGTCATAACCCTAGTTTTAAATTTGCAATTACACAATTAGTGCTTGACCTGTAAACCATTCCAAGTGGTAGTATGAACTTTTTATATTTTTGAAAAATAAACATACCTTATAATTTTGTAGGTTTTGTTTGGTGGGTTGATTTGTGAACAAATCAATTTTTGATATGTGCTTTGATACTTGTGTATTCTAAGGATATTCTGTGAAGAATCTTATTATATGTGTAGACACATTGATATGTGATTATATTTCTTTACTCAAAGAATATTTCCTATAAGTTCTTGGTTTAATGGATTAGCAGTAAAAGATCAGAAAGATACTTTTAAGGTAGTTTTTTAAATGTTAGTGATTCTTGAAACTTGGTAAATAAGCTACAAGTTTGAGTCTTAGAGAATAAACCAAAGCTTGAATTCATATTGGAATTTACCTCTTGTAATTCAACAGGGACTATTACTCTGTCATGCTTTGGTTTTATAGAAATTTTCTTTTCATGTAACTGCTTTGTTCTGTGGTAATTTCTGGGCTTGAGTTGTTATTTCCAAAGTCTCTTGAAAACCTCAAAAATGTTTATGTTCTGCAAAAAATCCTTAGAAAGTATAACTAGTATTTGTACAGGAATTTTAAAAATCAGCTTGCTTTTTCATGCTACCAGTGTTCATATAGGATTGTTCCATTGTATGATATAACTAAAATATTTTTAGTGCTATTTTCCATATTTGTTATAGTTGAATTAAGTTTTTAAAAATTGTTCTGTTACTTTATGGTATAAAAAAATCTATCAGTTATGCTCTGTAGGACAGCAGAAAGTAAGGGTTTGAGGTGAGGATATAGGCATTTTGTGAAAGGTGTTAATAATTCTTAAATTCTATTATTTGATACTTCATTTATTGTGATCCAAAGTAAATTTCTATACTTAGTATTT
Source organism: Ursus maritimus (assembly GCF_017311325.1). Lineage (NCBI taxonomy): Eukaryota > Metazoa > Chordata > Mammalia > Carnivora > Ursidae > Ursus > Ursus maritimus. The sequence goes on along the minus strand of NW_024425230.1, from coordinate 9,261,449 downwards.
ATAATTAGCATTTCTTCGCTATACCAGTCCGTTATTTATTGAATATTTATGGTACCTGTTTAATAGGAAAAGAGAGCAGTATTAAAGTTCTGAATCTTGTGGATTTTAAGGATCAGTTAAAATAATGCATGCATAAGCATTTTTTAAAAAGATTTTTTATTTTTAAGTAATCTCTACACCCAACGTGGGACTCAAACTTACAAGCCCGAGATCAAGAGTTGCATGCTCTACTGACTAAGTCAGCCAGGAACCCCACGAAAGCATTTTGAAAACTATTTTATATTAGTTAGGTTGTTTCTGATTCCAAGCAACAAAGACCTGACTGAAACTCGCCTTTAAAATAGGGGTACTTATTGTATCACATAACAAAAAAATGCGGCAGTGTGGTAGAGATTAGGCTCTGCTGTGTTGAAGTGGGCTCCAAGTTTCTGCCTTCTCTCATGCATCAGCTTTGTCCTGATGCTGGCTGCTACATGTTGACAGTGGCAGCTCCCGACCTTACGTCCGTACACGGCATCAACTATAGCTGCATTATCCAATAGAACTTTTCGTGGTGATGGAAATGTTCTCTATTTGTGCTGTCCAGTATGGTAGCCATTAATCATATGTAGCTGTTGAGCACTTGAAATATAACTAGTGCAACTGAGAAACCGTATTTTTAACTTTAATTAAGTAACCACATGTGGCTAGTGGCTACCATATTGTTAAATACCAATATAAAGCATCAGAGATTAGTTGTGTCCTAGAGTTTTCACCAAATGTTCTAAAATTAACTGTTATGCTGGCTTAGATGACGTGCTTCCACGCTCCTCCCTGCAGTACACTAATCACGGTGGTGAGGAGAAGATGGAAAGTGCTGATTGGCTTATTCTAGCTACATACTGCACCTCTGAGATGTACTATAAAGCTACCTTAATCCAGAAAGTTTGTATTTGGTAGGTGGGGATAGAACTGTAGCTCAGTGAAACAGGACACAGAGCTCAGAAATAGACCCATACATTCATTGTTAATTGATGTTTGACAAAAATGCTAAGGTAAATCAATGAGAAAAGTAAAGTCTTTTCAATAAACGGTGCTAGAAAAACTGGATATACGTACAGAAAAAATAAACCTTAATATTACTACACATAATACACATTTCTGTAGAATAAAGAGTTTGTATAGGTGAGTAATAAAGGTGAGGAACAGACAGATTGGGCATAGTTGATAGAATGCCTTGAATATCAGTCTGTGGTGTTTGACATTTGCCTTATGGGCATTAGGCAGCCCTTAGAGGTGTTTAAAAGTTTAGGTAGTCAAATAATTGTTACAAGAATACTAATCTTTTTTTTTTTTTTTTTAAAGATTTTATTTATTTATTCGACAGAGATAGAGACAGCCAGCGAGAGAGGGAACACAAGCAGGGGGAGTGGGAGAGGAAGAAGCAGGCTCATAGCAGAGGAGCCTGATGTGGGGCTCGATCCCATAACGCCGGGATCACGCCCTGAGCCGAAGGCAGACGCTTAACCGCTGTGCCACCCAGGCGCCCCACAAGAATACTAATCTGACAGCAGATTATCATCATTTTAAAAGAAGTTTATAGCTTTTAAATATAGACTGAAGATCTCATCTTTTAATTATGATAGGTCTTTAGTAATGTTGAAATTCTATGAAGAAGAATGCTGTTCCACTTAGTTTGAATGGAGAAGGGTGATTAAAGTAGAGGTTTAGATTGTATTCCAAAGATTGTGGTATATTGACATGTCATGCGTTTTCTTAATTGATCTATAAAAAATTTAAGAGAGCATCATTTGTAGAAAAGGAAATGTTTAGAATTTATCCATAATGTGAATGTGATCATGTATTATTTCATAAATAATCTTTATAATATCTCCTTTAATGTAACAATTTAAAGTATTTTTACTTAAAATCATTATTATTTATCATGAAAAAATGACTAATTGACCAAAATTATTGTAAAAAGGAGTTTGTGTATTATAAGAAGGTTTGGAAACCCTGATCTAGTTCTGTACTTCATTTAAATGATAAGAAAGCAGGAGTCCAAACAAAGCAAAAGACTGGTGCGAGATCTTACGAGTATGCTGTTACAAAACCAAGACTTAAATAACGTTATCTTGAAGACCCTGGGTCTATCTCAGAAAGACTGTAGAACTTTTGAAGCAGTCTTTGCTAAAGAACATCAGTATTCTTCCCAATGGATTCCAAAAGACCATCACACAGCTTAATAATGACCTATAAAATTGAACTAAAAGCAGTGTTGCTTACTTCAGTTAATTTGTACTCTTAAAACTTCATCAGAGGCGCCTGGGTGGCTCAGTTGGTTGGGCGTCCAACTTGATTTTGAGTCAGGTCATGATCTCAGGGTCACAGGATTGAGCCCCGTGTCGGACGCTGTGTTCAGTGTGGAGTCTTGCTTGAGATTTTTCTCACCCTTTCCCTCTGCCCGCCACTCTCCGCCCCCCCCACACGCTCTGTCTCAAATAATTCTTACACACACACACACACACACACACACACACTTCATCAAATGTTACCCAAAGCTGTTAGGGACAAAAGCATAGAGTATGTTTAAATGGAAATAAAGCTCAAGAACGAAGGGATGTGATTCTCTTCAGTCTGTATCACTGGAAATACTGCCTTTTATTGCTGTATTGCTCCATCTTCCCCATTGACTCCCAGTATGTATTATTTCCAACCTTTAGAGAAGTAAACAGACTTAAAAAGAAAAAATGCATAGTTGCTTCTGCTGTAATGCAATTTATGCATTCCTGAAAAAATCTCATAAACCAAAACCTGTGCACCTTTGTGTTCTGAGCAACACAAACTAAAAAATAATTAGTAATTAAAAAGAGAGCTTGAACTGCTCAGTGAGGCAATTTAGTGTGTACTTAGTGGCTACCACAGTGGGTATTATAAATGCACAGAATTAATTACTTGAGTAGAAATGTTGGCAACATTTAATTAGAATGGAGACAGTGGGTCTTAGGACAGTGCGGATGGCAGTGTAGCAATGAACAATGGAAGGTGGAGGTGGGGGGGTTGCCAATAAAGTGAGCATGGGAGATATTACAACCTTCAGCAAGCCCTAGTTTTCAATTTTCTTCTTTTTTTTAAATGCTCCTGCTCTCAGGAGGTCTTTCTCCTTTCCTGCTAAAGGTTGTAATTCTGTTGCCACTTTTCTGGCTCCCCCTGCCTAGGAAATATCCCCAGTGAACCAGAGTGACTTCTTTATTATACTGACACCATTCCCTATTTACCAGTTTCATAGCACCTAATTTACATTCCAGAACACATTATAGTAGAGCAGACTGTATTGTTTAATCATAGAAGGTGTTTTTTTGTTTTTTGTTTTAAAGCACATTCATGAGCTTATGTTCATCCGAATAAGTGGCTGCTATATAAAAGAAGATTATTCGGGGGAGGGGGGGGCTGTATGATTTTGCTGGTTTCTTTTAAGGTATAAAAGAAAGCTGTTTTCATAGATTCTATTGGCTTTTGTTTCATATAGTTCTGTTCACTGGTAGTCTTAATATACCTGGATATAGGACTCAATACGTATGACTTCCAGTGTGATTATTTATAATCATGGCAAAGATGTCCAGCATTTTCTGCAACCTGCATAAAGTACTTTCACACTACCTGGTATCTTTATAAATCATTGCCCCCAATATCCTTCACTATCATGTGAAATTGAATGAATGAATGTTCAGTGAGGCAACTTAGTGTAGCTAGTGGCTACCACAGTGGGTATTATAGACATACTTGAGATTAAATTTTTTCTGTTCTTTTTATTGAGATATAATGTATAGACCATAAAATTCACCATTTAAAATTGTACAGTTTTTAATATATTCAGAAGTTTGTGCAACTATGAACACTATCTAATTCCAGAACATTTTCATCAACCTAAAAAGAAACTTGGTACCCATTGGCAGTCATTTCCCAACTTCCCTTACCTCTTCATCCTGGCAAACACTAACCTTTGTTCTGTATCTATGGATTTGCCTATTCTGGATAAGTCATATAAATGTTCTCTTTTGTGTCTGGCTTCTTCCATTTAGCATAATACTTTTAAGGTTCATCCGTATTGTAGCATGTACTAGTATATCATTCCATGGCTAAATGATATTCCAGCGTATGGATACAACACATTTTGTTTATCCAGGTATCAGTTGATGGACATTGGGTTATTTCCACTTTTTTGATTATTACAAAAAATGTGGCTATGAAATTTGTGTACAAGTTTTTGTATGGACACGTTTTCATTTCTCTTAGGTGTCTCCCTAAGAGTGGAATTTGCTAGGTTGTATGATGGCTCTGTGTTGAACTTTTTGAGGAACTCGACGGTGCAATTCTGTGGAAAATGTGGAACTTAAAAACTTAACTTTTAACTTAAAAAGCAAAAACACATTTAACTTAAAAAGCAAAAACATCGTCAAAAAACTTTGCGGATATCATTAGAAAATATTTAGTTCATTTTTTCCTAAAAACATTGATCTTTTTTATTTCTGTAATGTTGGATCAAGTTATCTGGACCAACCCTTCAGCTGAAGACAACTAAAAATACTAGATAAATTGTACAAAAACTTCTTTATAGCATCAAAGAGCTGTTAAGGAACATGTCAGACCAAAATCTAAGAAAAGGTAAGAACCTAAAAGGTAAAGAAGTATTTAAAGTTCTGGCTACCCCGAGTCATTTGCCCACCAGGATAAAACAGTTGAAAACTAAGCTTCAGGTTTTGGTGGATCCAGAGGCAAAGAACAACTCATTACTTCTAGGTTTCTGAGTCTAATAGATTGCCTCCCATATCAAATCAGGACCTCAGGAAGAGGAAAAAAATCCACTGTCTTTCCCCTACTTGCAAAAGGTTGCAAGGAGAGACCTATTGTACTGAACAGATGGGGGAAAGAGGAGAATAAGAAAAGTAAGAAAGAGAACCTGTCGCTGAGAGTTGTAAAACAAGTACCAGCATGTGTGGAATCACTCATTGTCCAAAGTCATTTAACAGAAGAAGTCTAGGAACACTGTTGCCTCAGGTACCTGGAAGAAGCAAATTGAAATACTTTTTGAAGAAAGGCACCTTATTCAAGGCATCAGAAATCTCTTTCAAATAACCTTTCGAAACCACAGAGCGTCTATCATACAAAGATGACCAACCATAAAAGAAAACAAGGCACCATAAGCAAAATGCAGAAATAGCAAAAACTGACATCTTAATACTTCAGATACTCATTCATAGATTATAAACAGTTCCACTCTTTTAATAAACAAGCTTGAAGATACCTGCAAGAAACAAGAAATTATAAAAGAAGTAATATAGTGGATTTGAATGAACTACTTAGAGCAATGAAAAAACACAGTAACCAAAATAACTTATTAGACACGTTGGAAGTATATTTGACGTAGCTGAAGAATTTTGAACTGAGAGAAGTTCTCTGGAGGCCCAGCACAAAGAGATGAAAAGATAAAAAATACAAGGTGTTGAGGAAAAGGAAGATTAGTTAGAAATTCTAGACTAAATTTTTCTTGGCATTCTAGAAGGAGGGGAAGAGAGGATGAATATGAATGGGGGCAGATGCAGTATTTGAAGACATAATGACAATTTTCCAGGATTGATTTAAGGAACAGAATAAACAGAAAAGAAAAAAACCAAAATCTATACATAGACTTAGTATAACTACAGAAAACAAAAGACACAGAAAAACTTAAACAGAGCAGATTATCTTCAAAGGAGTACTGACTCTAAATAGCAGCAAATGAAAATCTGTTGTCTGTGAAATGATATCCTGAATGTGTTGAGAAGATGCAAGTTGTAATCCAGTTTAGAATTCTATACCCAGAGAAAACATCTTCAAGAATGAAGGCAGGACGCCTGACTTACGTGCCTTGCTCCCTTTCTCCTGGCTGGCAGCGTAGAGGCCACATTGTGGCTGGAGTTATTGTAAAAGACGTGAACTAGCACGAGTTCATCAGAGGTCTGGCAGTCTTCCTGAAAAAGTCTGGGGAGCTCAAAATCCCTAAATGGGTGGACACTATAGCATAAAGAGCTTCCTTGCTCCCTGTGATGAGAATTGGTTCTACACACAGGCTGCTTGCACGGCACGGCGCCTGAACCTCCAGGGTGGCGCTGGGGTCGGCTCCATAACCAAGATCTATAGGGGACGTCAGAGAAATGGGGTCATGCCCAGCCACTTAAGCAGAGGCTCCAGGAGCGTGGGCCACAGGTCCTCCCAAGATTTATGGGCTGAAAACAATGGAAAAGGACCACGATGGGGGCTGCAAACTGACACCTCAGGGACAGAAAGATTTGGAAAGAATCACCAAACAGGTGGCAGCTGCCACCCAGAAGCATTAGAACAAATGCTGGGTTAATAAATTGGCTCATTCGTTTAAAAAAGAAAAAAGGCAAAAAGCTGTGTATCAGTTTTGCAACTAAACCACCTCAGGCTTTTGAAGAAGGGATCCAAAACCCAAGTCAGACTCTCATGGTAAGAAAGCAGTCTTTATGGGAAGATCAGATGACCTTCACAAGCTTCATGTGGACAGTGACCCATGTCTGTTTCATCAGTGAACATCAGAACCTAGTAGGTGCTCTCAGTAAGTTTTGTTGGAAAAAAAAAAAAAAGGCAAATTAAGTCATTTGTACAATTAAAAAAACACACACACACATAAAGAAGGGATGGTGAAAACCAAGAGCCAGGACTTCTGAAGATCTACTTTCCTCACTTCACAGCATATGGAGAACCAAGTTTATCAGAATACTTGTTTATGTGTGAAGAGTTTATAACAGAATTACATTATCCCTGTTGATAAGCTGAGGCTGCTGGGTTGCCCAATATCTAATTTCTGTGAATTAAGGGCCCCCTAAAACTGTTGGTTTTGCTCAGGGTCGAGGGGAAAGTATCATTGCCATTTGCTGGGTTCTTTGCAATCAAACCTGGGCGTATCATAGAACTGGATAAGGCCTTAAAATTCAAAGAAGCCATAGCTTGAACACCACATACGTCTTACTGAGGAAGATAGGAATGAGATTATGGAGGAACAGGAGAAGGAGCCTGAAGACAATGCCTACAACTACCTGCAAAAGAAATGTGCTGTCTTCCAGAGGCTGAAGTGGTTCCTGATCACAAGCCTCTCTGCATTCTCCCTTTCATTTGTTGACGGATTAATGCAGTCTGTTGAACCAGCTGAACTAGTACAGTGTAGTGGAAAGAGCACTAACCTGGACATTCGAAGATTTAGATTCTAGTCCTAGCCACTTAATAGCTGTGTGATGTGGTAGGGTTGAAGGGGGGAGTACTTGGGTCTCTCCTAAATTTCATATTCTCCTCTGTAAAGGTAGGAGGTGAACTAGGTTACAAAGGTACCATTTAATTTTTTTTTTCACCAGCTATCTTACTATACATTTTTGTGCACATAAAATGTCAGGATCCTGTTGTGCCTCAAAAGTTTTGATTCAGTAGACAAATTTTCAGAAAAATACAATTTAACAAAGTGGAATCATGAAACTGTGGACAACCTAAATAATTTCATTGTCAAGTTTACCACGGAAGAACTCCAAATCCAGATGGCTTCATAAGCAAGGACTAACAGATTTTTAAGGAAGAAATAATGCCAATATTTCTAAACTCTTTCAGAGAATAGAAAAAGAAGAAGCACTCTTTTCTCCATTATATGAGCTAACCTAACCTTGGTAGCAAAACCAGCAAGTAGAGTTCTAAGAAGAAGAATCAGAAGTCAGCCTCACTGAACATAAATGCAAGACTCCTAAACATAGTATTAGTCTATTTCTTTGAGTTCACATCTTTTTTAGTGGAGACATTTATTTTCACATTGATCCATTTCTCTACTGCTTTGGCACACATATAGACTCTGTCAGCCCCACTTTGGGAGTGACCATATGACTACACTGGCCGTGGAATTTGAGTAGAAGTGACACATGCTGCTTCCAGGCCTGATCTGTCAAATACCTCCCACATGATCTTTATACTCTCTTCCCTGTTTGCCAGCCAGGTGCAGAGAATCCAGATGGAACTCTTGAGGTCTTGTGTGTGGAAGCACAAGATAAATGAATCTGGGCTCTGAATAATCTCATGCAAGTCTCTCTCGGATCAGAAACATCCTCATGTGGCTTTGTATGAATAAGAAACTTCATTGCGTTAGGCCACTGAGATTTTTGTTTGTTAAAGCATCTCATGTTACTTAGGCTAACTAATACAGAAATTAAACCCAGCTATATAAAAGAGACAGTACATCATGACTAAGTTGGATTGCTCTCAGAAATGCAGGGTTGACTTAACAGAATTATCCCATCATTGTGGAATGGAACTCTCAATATTTATACATTGAGAATGTATAATTCTACAAAAAAATAATCTTTATAGAGTCAAAGAAATGCCAGTCGAAATCCTAAGGATTTTTTTTTTTTTCGAGAATTCAACAACTGATTCTGAAATAAAGGGAAACTGAGGGGGAAAGTTTTGTCATTACAGAGGTAGGATAATATTTCCTGGAGAAGGGAGAGTTGTGTGATTGAGGGAGATATGGAGGTTCTGGTTCTACTCTGTGTTTTGATTTGGTTAGAATTACTAGTATTCATTTTATAATGGTTGAATTTAATAAATTTTGATGTCCTTTTGTCTGTGAATATTTCACAGTTTTAAAAAATTAAATGTTTTTATGCATTTTCAGAGTGTCTAGGAAGAATATGAAGTATCTTTCAAAATTAGCAACAATTATTAAAAATGAGGAAAAGGAGAACTTTCCTTATTTAAAAAAATTCTATTTAGTTTAAGTTCCTTGGAACTTAAGACATATTATTCCTTTATTTTACAAGTAGTCCTATCTTGTGCTAGATCTGACGCTCCATAAATACTGGATGAATGGATAATTTACTGCTCGGGTGCTTGACAGAAATGAGATTTAAGGTGGGTGGTGGTATTATAGATTAATTAGCTCCTTGTGCATTTAAAAAAACCATGCGTATATACCTTTTGAGTACTTTTAATTCCATAGTTTTGCTTCCAAGTACTGTGATTCTGTTAGTTTGGAGTGGAATTTGACAATTATAAAATTGAGCATACATTAAAGAACATTTCAGTTCTTGGTAGGTAGTAGTTAAAAACACAGTCTTGTCAGGTGTGGGCTCTGGTAAACATTCAGGCAGTATAGACTCCAGAGTCTAAAACTTCATAGCCTATCTCAAAATTCCAGAAAATCCTAGCCCCCTGGAATTTTTATCAGTTCTTATTTCAGACTTCTTGTGGTTTAAATATTTAAACTTATTTACAGTGAATACTATGAATACTAGATTTCTTTACTAAAAAACAAAAGATTATGGTAATATGTATATATGTTATGTGTGTGTGTATATATATGTGTGTATATATATCTATATCTGTGTGTGTATATATATGTATATATGTATATGTATATATATCTATATATACACATGTATATGTGTATATATAATTTGCATGGAGAGTAAGCATGTCTGAAATTTTAAGTACATTATTTTTTGCTGATAAGAGCATGTAAGCTGAAAAAAACTATTTAAAAATGACCACCTTTAATTTACAATCCATTTTGAAACATGTTTGCTTTTTAAGTTTATTGTATAAAAGAAGACTTGGGTATACTTAGGGAAAAAAGTCTAAACAGCATTGTTTTTGCCTCGAGTTTCTTATCCCTATCTCCTTTCCACCATTTCCTTACCCTTTCCATCTCCACTGTCACCAGCAGATTTAATAATATATGCTAGAAAATGAAGTACAAGCCCTGCTGAGCAGTGTTTTGTACCCAGAATTCTGTGTATGCTTCCTTGAACTTGAAAGATAAGGTTGCTGATGCTTTATAAGTAGAACAGTACAACACTTTAAAGATCTTTGTTGGTGTATGTACCGTTATTTGAATCAATTACCTTTGGCCAGAAACAGTAAATACTCCTCAGTCATCTTACTTCCAGGTTTGGGATCCTTTCTGAACTCAGGGTAGTGGAGGCACTAGTGAGACTTGTTTTGGGAATTATATGGCTTAGATAAGGAGACTACTAATATGTGACCTAAAGGATTATGACAGATTCCATTATCAAGGTTCTTTGATTGTAAGAACTGGAAATCCATTTAAAGTAACTCAAGCTAAATGAGAATTTATCATTTTTCTAAAAGATTTTATTTATTTGAGAGAGAGAAAAATAATACACGTAGTGGGGAGGGGCAAAGGGAGAGGGAGAAGCAGGCTCCCTGCTGAGCACAGACCCCCCCCCCCAATGTGGGGCTCGATCCCAGGACCCTGAGATCATGACCTGAGTCGAAGGCAGATGCTTAACCAACTGAGCCACCCAGCCACCCCTGAAGGAGAATTTATTGAGAGAATACAGTCAAGTAGCACCCAAGGCAGGAAGGAATACCTGGTCCCCTAAAGGCTTGACACCAGGAGCTCCATCTCAAGGTCTGTATGGCGTGTCATCTCTGCCACCAAGCTTGGTTTGCTGGATGACTCTCGTGAAAGCACAATAGTTGGTCTTTATGTAAAAATAATTGATGTTCTGGGTCCTTATCCAGTTAACCACTTTTGTAATCAGAGCATAATTTCCAAATTAAAGCTTCAGTTATCTTACTATCTTTTGTCTCAGTAGGAGAAAAGGTTTGGTGAGCCATGGGACCTTTGTCTTAGTGCTTATATAGATTTTTTTAAAAACTCGGTTCTCTATAGATGGTATGAATTTTTCCTTACTCTCGAGAAGTATGGCTTTTGTTTTTTAGATTACCGAGTTTGTATTACAACCTGCTGGGCTCAAAATAAGATCTAGAATCAAAACGTTTGGTTGTTAGTGATTATACACACTCCGTGTAAGAGATGTCTTCTCGCACTACCAATTCTGTTCTTTACTATCCAAAAGCCCACTGGGACATCTCCCAGCAGCTTTCAGAATATAGTCTGTTGTAAGTTAAATATACATATGAATTTAAGAAATTATACGTATGGGGGTGCCTGGGTGGCACAGCAGTTAAGCGCCTGCCTTCGGCTCAGGGCGTGATCCCGGCGTTCCGGGATCGAGCCCCACATCAGGCTCCTCCACTATGAGCCTGCTTCTTCCTCTCCCACTCCCCTGCTTGTGTTCCCTCTCTCGCTGGCTGTCTCTATCTCTGTCAAATAAATAAATAAAATCTTAAAAAAAAAAAAAAGAAATTATACGTATGAAATTATATTTTTGTAGTGCAGAAACCGCTACAACAATTTCTGTGGATTTGTCTAGTACAAACTAGTATCTTTAGATTGCCTTATTATTTAATGTATTTTAACAAATTCATAACTTTGTGTTTTAGAAGACTTCTAAAGTAACTTGTCACAGCACGCTGATCTTGTTCTTCTTTACTGTTTTTTATCTTGCAAGTATAATAAATACATATTTCATGTTTGTGTACACCTTGTTTGTCTAGACTCAGAAAACGTAAAGCAATCTAGACTTCAGCCTTTGATTTGAAAGTTCACATATTAGTTGAGGGTACAGTAGATAGGTAAATACAAGGTAGTATAGGATAAATGAATGTTCTGTTGAGTAAGTGCTCTTAAAATTTTAGCATACGGAAGCACTGAGGGAAAAGTTTCATGGAAGATGGGGTTAAAACTAGGCCACAGTGAGCTATAAAATAGTCCTACAGACAAGAAGGCAGGGTTTCAAACAAGTGAGCCGGTAAGTAGGAGCTAGGTTGTTGGTGACTTGCATTTAGGCTAAGGAATTTTGGTTCTGTATTCTATATCTGTTATTTCAAAAGAAGGATGTAAGATATATAAATCTCTTGGGGTTCAGGAAGAAAATTATTGAAATTCTATTTAACTCTAAAATGTGCTTATTAAGATTAATTTATGCATATGTTGGGGGTTGTGCATAAAATACGTTTCTGGATGGGGTAGATAATCTTAAGTCTTAGAGACTGCTGCTTTAGATCATACAGAGCCATCAAAGGTCTAAAGCAGGTGTGACAAATACAAAGTGGTATTGAGGAGACCTGGATGTCTAACAAGTTGTGGGACAGATTAGAAAAGAGAGAAAAGTAAAAAAAAAAAAAAGAAAAGAGAAAAGAGAAAAGTAGTAAAAGAGGAGGATATAATAAGCGTCTGGTCATACGGCAGCACAGGCCTGTGTGGTGACAGTGGAAATAGTAATCTATAAAACTTGGTATTCCCTGTGAATTGTGGGGGAGAAAACAAAGCATGGGCAGCAAGATTGCTTGCTGTGTTGGCTAGAAAAGGTTGAGTCTGAAGAGGGGATCTGTTTAATGACAGATAATGAGTTCCATTTCAGTTAAATTGAAATAGAGTAGCCAGATATCCAAATGAAAATGTGCAACAGGCAGTTGGACTATAGGTCTTCCAAATTTCAGATTAGATGTGAAAGAGAGCATAATCATTACTCTATAAAATGAACACGCATCAAAGATTTTATTTAATGAGTGCACCAGTAATATGTTACAACCAGGCAAAGAACTCAAAATACCACATAATAGTAGTTAAAGAATGCTGAAATGAATTTACAAATTCATTTGTAACGGGTCAGCATCTACAAGGTGATAATAGTAACATCCCACAGGAAACAATTTCTATGAACAGGAATTATTTGCAGTTATTATTCACTTTCTGCAAGTTAACTAACATCCATCCCTATTGTAAAATAGTCTAGTCAAAGAACAAAGGTGGATAAAACCTGAATGAAAGTTCTAGCCAGGATATAGTTTTCATTGTTTTTTCCTTAAATTGATAGAAACATTTTAAGTTTTAGAGCCTTCCTATTGATAGAGTCTTTAATCAATAGACAGAAGGTCTTAAGTTCCTCTTCATTTAGTTAAAACTCATTTAATTAATACCAAAGAAAAATAAAACCTTCTCTTTTAAATTTAATTTGGGCATTTCCATCTCAGAAACTGTGGATGCAATATAGGGATCCCTTTTCCCTTGGAAATTCTTATAAGTAAAACACTACCCACTCTCCTTCCATGAGCTTGAATTTCACCTTAGAACTCACTTGCTTCAGATGGAGAGGAACCCTGCTTCAGGAGATCCTGGGTTTGTAGTTTTAGACTGTTGTACTCTTAATTCTGTGATAGGAGTAGCATTTAATTTATGAATTATCACAAGAATTAAGGATTTTTCTCTTTTATTTCTTGAAGAAGAGTACTGACAGGTCACAAGCCTTCTATGATCATATATCTCTAATTTTTGATACTATAATAAATTAATATAAATCATTAATCAGTTAACCAAATATTTTCAAAAAATTTAACAGCACATTAGTTTTTTCTTTTAAAAGCCAATACTCAGTCCATACTAAATCCTAACAAGAGTTACTAGGAAGTTCTTTTCCCTTGAGTTTACATTTACTATGCATCACAAGTCAAGGGTAGTTCTACTGTCATAACTGTTAAACAGTAATCTTCAAAAAAGGTAAAATCCTGGTTCTCAGATATAAAATGAACATGAATCAAAGACTTTAACTCATGGGCACTTGGGTGTCTCAGTTGGTTAAGCCTCCAACTCTTGTTTTGGGCTTAGGTCAAAATCTCGGGGTCCTGGGATCACCCTGCACTGGCCTCTGCACTCAGTGCAGAGTCTGCTTGAGAATTCTCTCCCTCTCCCCCTGCTCCTCCCCACCACTCACACACTCTCTCTCTAATCTTAAAAAAAAAAAAAAAAAAGTTACGGGTGGTTAGTAGGTAAGTCCAAAGATTAGACAGATATATAAGCCCATCAAGAAGGCAAAATAATTTGCTTCATAGATGTGAAAAAAACTGACCTCTTTCACATTAAGGGCAGAAGTCAATTGAACCTCCAGCAGACAGCATTTATTTGCATGTCTACAATGATTTCTATTACTGTCAGTTTCAACAAGTTAATCTCTCCAGAGTTGTAAAATAACTCAAAGGCACAAATCCTATAGAATCAGATGACATGGAAGGATGTGCCCTAAACAATACATAGTTTTCCATAAAGACACTTAGGAGTTATTTTATGATCCATTTAAAAATCTTTCAAAATCTGTCCTTACCTAACTAAGATAAACGTTAGCTAAGGACATTGATTATTTAAACCTACATTTTATGCTGTAGATTAAAGTATGCAGAAAGTACTTGACTGAATTGGCCCAAAATATAAAAAGAAGAGCCATTAAAATCATAATACAGTTTAACTTTATTGTGAGAAGTAGAAATGTTTGTATTTTAAAAGTGCTTAGCTGACCCTCCAAAAACAAAATTTCTGTCTTTTAGAAATGCACTGCTGCAAATTGTGGGTGCATTCATTTTAGGATTTCATTTAAGTCATCTTTGTAGTTGGAGTCATTAAACATGTTTGGAACACTGGTACAAAAGAACATAGAACTGGTTGTATCAAGTTAGCTTAAATTAATAACTTCATTATTTAAGAAAAGCAACTTCAGTCAACATGCATGATACACAGCCCTGAAAATTGAAAGTATTTTGGCACAATTGACTTTTCCCCTTACGTTTGCCATAATGTCGCTGAAAACTGTCAATTGCATGGATGAGAGTAAAGTACTTTTGAAGTACCGTTTACTTCAGAATGGAACATTATCATCATCAGTAATAGCCATGGACTGTGCCCCGTGCTGGTACCCTTAATCCACTTAAAAGCAGATTCCTCAAAATGGTTGCGTTTCAGACTGTGTTTTCTTCATTGAGCAAGTGTTTTTATTGTGGCTCCTTGAAGCATGTGAGAAAACTGAAGCTAGCCTGTTTCTTATATGCCTCGCCTAACGTTGTTAATAGATTACAGCATTCCATTTGTTAGTACCTGTGACACAGGAGAAACTTTTACTATAAAGCTATGTGGTAACGATAAAGAAGACAGAAAAAGTCTTTTTATGGTAGTTGGGTCCTCACAACAACTCTTCGTGTTCTGGTGATAAGAAGACACACGTTGGATATCCAGTAGAGGTACATGAGCTTGTTATCTCCAGGGCTGATAGAGCCTCTTAAATTCCCACACAGTGACAGGAACCCCATCTGAAGTGAAGGTTTGCAGAGCTGGAGATACCAGAGCACTATTCTTCCTCATGAGTACAAGGAGGGTTAACCCTATTGTTGTAGAATAAAAATTTTGTGTAATTACTTAAAAAGGCCATATTCTTTTTCTTCAGTAATTTAAAAGCCCTTCAAAGAGGCGCATACTTGGTGCTTGCTGTTAGTGAAGAGCACGACTGTGAATTTCCTCATCTTAAAATACATGAATATGACGGGAAAATATCTAGAGATTTCAGGCTAGAATAAGTCAACAAGTTCATGATGAAATCTTTGTGTAGGCACTTACTATATTTGTTTTGTTTCTAGGGCTGTGTAGGTTATAAGAGTTCACTGTGTTCCAATATTCTGAGTGTTAACGTCTTCATTGCTGATAGCAGCTTGCAGAGCTTTGGCAAGCAGAACTTGCTACCGTGAACAGGGGAGAACACATGTCTCCATCCCTTAGTTCTAAATAGCAGGACCTTTTATGGCTAAGGACACATAAAAGTTCGTGTGATTAGTTAGATCCACAATGCGGAGCCGTGGGGCCAGTGTTGGAGAAGTACGTGTAGTGTTTGCTCTATGCTTACGTTTAGTGATTGTGTCATGGTGGAGATTTCAGGTGTTGTATGTGGGGTTCCTAATGCATGCTAAGTAATTTGAGAAGTTAACATATCTGTGCTTAGGATTTCTTATGATTCTATAAGCACAAAAAAATCAAATTGACTAAAGTGATTTTAAAATAATTTGACTTCATGGTGACTAACATAATATAATAAAAAAAATTGTAAAAAATAAATAAAAAACAAGTAACCCTACCACTTGCAAAAGCATAGCTGGACCTTGAACACATTATGCTAAATGAAGTCACACAGAGAAAGACAAATACTGTATGAACTCACTTACATGTGGAATCTAAAACAAACAAAAAACCATACTCTGTGGAAAAAGAGAAAAAATAAAATAAAATAATTTGACTTCAGAGAAACCAAGAAAAAAAAATTCTCAAATCTTAACCTATTGTGTGTTTATAGTCTTTCAAGGAAAAAAAGGTATAAAATAAGCATTCATAATTATTGTAAATCATATTTTAAAGGATATCAAGATTATTATGAATTAATTAAAAGTATATCTTTAATTTAAATAATTGTTAGCAGACTTATATAGTACTAATCTATTGATCAAACTTTGTTTCCCAGTTAAATAAGCTTTGTGAGTTTACTTGGAAAATTTTAACTTCCGTTTTAAAACTTCTCAGTGGTTGGCTGGAAAATCAGCAAGTCTCAAAGCTATTTAAACTGTTGAACTCCATAATTCTGCTTTAAAAAAAGACCCATCAGGGTTTTTACAAAGGTAGACATTCTGGAAATAATTAATATTCTACAGATTGTCAAGCTCTTGGTTTTAAAGTTACTCTTTTAAATATTGGACAAGTCATTTCATGATTTTAATGAAAAAAAATAAAAATCAGAAAACCAGCTGTTCATTATATTTTTACCTTAAAGTAAGAAGAAAAAAAAAAGTGAACATATGGTGTAGGAGATACTGATGCTTTCATGACACTCAAGAAAGTTTTCCAGAAAGTCAGCTCAGTGGATTAAATCAACCCATGAAGGAGCGCTATAGAAAGAGCTAGCAAAGGGGGGAAGATACATGCGGAATAACATTTTATTACAAATTTTAAAAATAAGTAGAAAGGGGAAATTTTCCTAATTTTTTTTTGTTTTATAGAACTTCAAAATAAATTTGTTGCAACCTTATAATAATACATGTTCAGTGTCACTAATAAAGTCACTAATAATATGTATATTCTAAAAAAGAGTCATTACTGTCATATGTAAATAAGTATTTAAGTTTTTATGCTTCAGAGTTATGTAGGAAAATGAGAGTATTTAAGAACAAATCAGTGAAGTTATTGAGATACGATGCTAATTCTGGTGGCTAGGGTAAACTCAGGCGGAAAGCAGTTTCAGTAGATGAAGTTGCTGAAATGTTCATTTTGTAAAGGTACTGTGATAGCTTCTCAAAGCATCATTTTGATAGATTTCTGTGTCGGTTCGCACATTCATTGGCCCTATCAGATATGTCGATCAGGCTGTAATCAGATTCAGGTTGTAACTACCAGAGCCGTGAGTAATGTGGTATCCTCTAGGAGGTTTGGGAAGAAAGAATCCAAACAAGTAAACGTTACTTTTTTTCTTAATATACAATGGGAGTGTTAATTTTGCTTATATCTAAGGTTTGCCTTATTTGAAGGATTAGAGTACATTTGTGATCATTTAAAACCATTTCAGTGGCTCTTGTAATAATTCAATTCATTCAGTCTGTGCTCTCTTAATAAATTTTACGAAAAAACTCATGGCAAGTTAGTATCATTTGTGTGTGAATTTTCCAATTGTATTTCAGACTTTAAGAAAGAAAGGCCTTAATGGTTGTGAGAGCCCTGATGCTGACGATTACTTTGAGCACAGTCCACTCTCGGAGGACAGATTCAGCAAACTAAATGAAGATAGTGATTTTATTTTCAAACGAGGCCCTGTAAGTACTTTTACTTTACCTCTACTTTTTATTTGTTGATCCTTTTTGTTAACTTCATTATATAGGCTCTGAACAAGAAGGAACACAGAGGGTGCGACAGCCCAGACCCTGATACTTCCTATGTGCTAACTCCACATACAGAAGAAAAATATAAAAAAATTAATGAGGAATTTGATAATATGATGCGGAATCATAAAATCGCAGTGAGTACTAAAGTATGGTTTGTGCTTTTATCTTGTGCATGAAGAAATTGGCTACACTTCTTTTTATTTTCACAGTGGGTGATGATACCACTAAGTAGAAAGGGAAAAAATTTCATTAGTTGTTGGTTTTTTTTTTTGGTTTTATAGAACTTCAAAATAAATTTGTTGCAGTTTTATAATAATACATGTTCAGTGTCTTAAACATGGAAGTGAAGAGAAAACATCCTAATCTAAGTTCTACTTACTATCTCCTGTACCTTTGGATAGGGCACATAAACCCCTCCTGGATTCCAGTTTTTCAACTGTAAAGTAAATGAATTGGCTTACACAATTTTAAGGTCCCTTCTAGCTCTAAATTTCTGTGATTATAAATATATAGGGTACATATAAGATTTCCCTTTCCCTCTCGTGACTTTTAAAAAATATTACATGTACGTAAATAGATGTTGAGACTATAAAATATAAAATGGTTAGATTTATTACAAAATTTGATGTTTCAGAATTATTTTTAATTATTCTGTATAGTTGCTGTAATAGTAGTAGCTTACTCTTTAGTTCTTCGTAAATGTCCCAAAACTATTTGGCAAAATACCTCCAAACTCCTTTTCTTTTCTTTTACTGTAGGTATTGAGAAAGAGAGGCTTTGCTTGATACTAATTTAAGGAAACAATGTTCTTAAGCTGGTTGCAAAACAAATAGTTGGTTTAAAATTTTCCTATGCTCATACATCTAACCATCCAGAAAACCAATACTTTTTTGAGTTCATGCTTCTTTGATAGTTCTTCAGAGAGTTCTCTTGGGAAGCTCATTGGCAAGAGCTGCTTAAACCAGCTATTCTGGATCTGATTTTCTAATGCTGTATCTGTATTGTAGGCTTCATGGAACATATTGGTTCCGATGCTAATATTTATCTCATTGTCAGAGTTAATTCTCTTAAAAACTGTGCCTTGAAGTATACATCATGGATTATCTCTCCAAAGGAGTCCTTTAGTATAAGAAGCTCTTAAAAAATACCTTTTAAGGAAGTATTTTTATGCTAATACCTTTATTATTCTTAAAAAAACAAAATAATAGCAAACAAAATAAAATCCCTTCTGGCTTCACATGGGTGTTTGTGACTTTGTAGTAAATGTTAAGCTGCAGAATATTGTGTAAATAAAATTGCTTTATCTTTGAAAAAAATTTTATGATATATCCCATTGTTTTATATCAGTTAATGAATTATAATTTTCTTTCTGAAATAAACTACTATTGAATAGAGTACATAAACATATTCTTCCAGCTTTGAATTAGCAGTGTTACCACTCTTTGCAATCACTGTTTTAAAATAGGGGGAGAGGATAGCTTTTTTCTTTCTCTATAATGGAGATGTTATAAAGAGAACTGTTATTTTCATGGTTAACAAGTGTATGTGGTCTGTGGAGGAAATACAAGAAGAAATAGCAAGTATTATTTTAAGGGGGCGTGGAATATTTAGGAGGGAAGTAAGATAGCATTTATAATTGTAATTTAATCTTCATACAATTTAAAGAAAGGTTGTCTGGTTAATTTTATTGTTTAGATGGTTTCTTTGCATTTTCATTACACTCAGATTACATTTGTTGTGTATATATGACTCGATTTTTTTTTTTTTTAGTTTTGTCCATTAAGAATGTCATTTGATAAAGTCAAACCAGGGTTTACTTGGTGTATTAAATTTATAATACGTGTACATATTTTTCTCCTTTTGTTATATTTGTAATCTTTCGATAGAAATGTAATGTTACTAAACTGGTTTTGATTCTTTAAGTGCTGATTTTATGCTTACTTGATAACAGTGATATATTTTGTAATGTCTAAATCTGACACCACTTTAATACCAGGTTCTGACATCTAATTTTCGTCTCTGTAAATATTTGAAATATAGTAGTATAATACGTATTTCTATATAAAAATGGAAATTGAAAAGGTTATGTCAGACATACTCATGTTCAGATATAATTCTTAAGAAAACAACTTAAATCTGCCATTTGATTTAGTAAGAAACTATCCCCATCCTTTACTTTTAATAACTCAAGCTACCTTATCAAATTAAAGTTCCTAAGTTATTACATTTAATACAGATGAAAATGAAAATCACAGTTTTCTCTTCCTTGTTCTTTATTTACAGCCTGGTTTGCCACCTCAAAACTTCTCAATGTCTGTCACAGTCCCTGTGACCAGCCCTAACGCTTTGTCCTACACTAACCCAGGGAGTTCACTTGTGTCCCCGTCTTTGGCCGCCAGCTCCACATTAGCAGACTCAAGCATGCTGTCTCCACCTCAAGCCACGTTACACAGAAATGTATCCCCGGGAGTCCCTCAGAGACCGCCAAGTACCGGCAGTGCAGGTGTGTAGCGGTCTCACTTCCGCTGGTTCTTTGATAAAAAGAATTGCTACATAAGCAGTTCCTTATTTTGCTGCCCTTTAATTTTCTGTCTTTGATGAGCAAGAGTCACTGCTACATAATTGGCTCCAGTTTAAAGACTATTTTTGAGGACTTATTGTGGCGCTCTAGCATGCTCTCAGCACAGTGGAAGGATAGACAGAATCTGCCATCTGTAACTTTCCTTATCATAGGAAAGCCCTACTTTGACAGGCAGAAAATTTAATTAGGATATCATGAGCAAAGATTTAAAGTTAGAGTGTGAGTCACTCATGTCAGAAGTACAGAGAATAGGTGATGGGTATTAGGAGGGAACGTATTGCATGGTGCACTGAGTGTTATATGCAAGTAATGAATCATGGAACTTTACATCAAAAACTAGGAATGTACTGTATGGTGACTAACATAATATAATAAAAAAATATTATTAAAAAATACAGAGAATAGACGCACCTGATTGGAGTTAGAGTTCATGAATTCAGCAGAAATTTGCAGTGCCTTTATAGCTGTACTCTTTGTAATGCAGTGTCTCTGCTTTGAGTCCTAGATTTAGTAGTACTCCATTAGC
The DNA here is from genome assembly GCF_017311325.1 of Ursus maritimus. Taxonomy (NCBI): domain Eukaryota; kingdom Metazoa; phylum Chordata; class Mammalia; order Carnivora; family Ursidae; genus Ursus; species Ursus maritimus. Next base: position 9,240,717 of record NW_024425230.1, on the reverse strand, counting down.
ACTGCCCCCATTCTTATCAAATATGTACTATTCGATATTGACACAGGAAGGCATTTGCATCAGAGCTTGATAGGTGAGCTTTTATATGTATATTTAACTACATCATATTACACAGTAATGCCAAATTAAGTCTAGGCTAGTTTTTATTTTTGCTTTTTAGAAAAGGAGTACAGGTTACTTCATTCAGATAAGGAGAACCAATTCATGTTCATTCTTTGCCCTCTGTCTTCTCTCTCTAAAATTTCTAGGTGGGATGTTGAGCACTTCAGACCTCACAGTGCCAAATGGAGCCGGAAGCAGCCCAGTGGGTGCGTGCATTACTCCTGTTTCACTTTGTAGGCACCTATCCTATTAGAGATAAAAGGAATATTGTCCCTCAAATAAGGCCTTTTACCAAATGAAGAAGAAGAAATGGGTACATGACTAGAGTAGACTTAATTTTCTTCTGGGGGGTACTTTTACTATTATTTAACATTTTTTGATAACAGCGCTGCTCTGTTCTTTGTATCTTGGCCTTGCGTGCCTCCTATATAGCAGATATCGTTCTTTGCTAAAGATGATACTGCCTTCATACAGTTTTTACATCAAGCCAGTTTTTTAAGGAGAAGCTTTCTGTATCCTCTTGTCTCACCAAAGTTAGATCATTAGCACACTGATAACATTTTATAGTAGCATGAAATGTTTTTAGAGAGGTTGCAGTACAAAGAAATGGTGGGCCTACTTCTAGAGCTACAAAGATTGTTTGGGTGGCCACATGTAGAAAATTCACATTTTGTCACAGTTATAGCCAAATTGGTTTTGTTTTGTTTTTCACTTTGGGATTCTTTCCAACGATGACTAGCAAGTTTAAACACATGTTGTAAATATGTCTGCCCAACCTTGAAGTGCTGGCAAAGGTACACTGTGAACTGAACATTACAAAAATATGGCATATATGTCAAAGAGTATAAGAATAACTGTATTCCTTTGGATTATCATCACATTAAGTGGTCTTGGTCTCTTAATCTGTGATAAACACAGTTGTCATCATTGTATCTGAAAACAAGGGCAGGAATTTCCTCCCTGCTTTTAGATACTGTGTGTTCCTGGAGACTTCTGAACACAGATCACTTCTAGGAAAAATTCACAATTGCATGTGTTCAGCCCATTCATTCTATAGAAATGTAAGGAGCTTCTGCCTCAAGAAAATTGTAGAGATGATTGAATAACTTAAGATGATGAGAAAGAAACAGATATTGCTGAAACAAGTTATAAAACATAGTGACCTAAAGTAGGGTAAATGCCTAATCATGTCTGTCACATATTAATAGCCCTTTGAATGGAATTAATTAATTATCCCATTGTAGGATATTTTTTAACATAATTGTGGAAAATTCATAACAGTCTTAACAGTTATACATTAGGCTGCTATACTTGTATGTGTATTTCCAAATATTTATAGTGTATTTCGACTCCATTTTAGTTATTTGCATGCCCATATACATACTCTTTTTGTGTTAAATTTTCCCATATGCTTTTACTCCCCCAGTACTGTCCATCTTACTTTGCCTTCTACTTCCTAGCAGAGTTAAGGCTAGAATCAAAAATTTCTGTTTTATTTAATGTTAATTGTAACTACCTCTTGGTTTATTTCCCAACTTAGTTTTATTTCATGGAGTTTAACTCTTCGAAGATTTCTAATGTGTTTTCCCCTTGCCTTTACTTTTTTTTTCATCCTTCTGGCATATCGTAAACATGGTTCTTCCTCCTGTCAAACAAGTGTTTGAATTCTCTCTTTTCTTTCTTGTACTTTCCACACTTCCTAAAAGCTTTTTCACTATTTTTTTCTTGTCTGCCATGCAACTGTGAATCTAGACTTTGTCCCTGCTGCTTGGTTTTTCTCCTTTTGGTAATTTAAAACTCAGACTTTGTCATCATCCTAATTTGACCTTCTGCATATAACCCTGTTTCTTTTGTTCTTTTTTCATTCATTTTTCTTTTTTTATAAGCCTCTTCTCCTGTCGTGACCGTCATGTTTAGAGGGCTGCATAAGCACACTCCTCGGATCATGGCACATCATCGTTGGTTTATACAAAGCATCTCAGTATGCTGGGCATTAATTAATCCCCTCTATACCACTGTTCCATTCCCATGCCCTTCCTTCCCGCATCGGAGGCAACTACTTTAATGTGTTTAGTATTAGTAGTGTTAATAATCATGATTAGTGAACATCTATTTCTATTAAAACTTAAAATTCAAGTAAGTATTAAAATATTTTAAGTGCTTAGTGAGTTATTTATGTAAAGATTTTATTTATTAGAGCACATGAGTCGATGGGGGGGAAGGAGCAGAGGGAGAGGGGGAGAGACAAGGAGCCTCCCCGCTGACCCACTGAGTGGGAAGCTGGACATGGGGCTTGATCACATCCTGACCCGGAGGCAGACGCTTAACCGACAGAGCCAACCAGGCGCCCCTTTAGTGAGTTATTTAAAAGTCTGTTTCCATTATTATGTATACACAGAGATAAATCCTGCTCCTTAGGGTACACCTCAACATCTCATAATACATCGAGATTGGATGTCCTGATTCTTCATTGGTTCATACTCGTATATGCCTATTTTACTTTTACTACGTGTAATTCTACTTGTTTGGATTGTATTTTAAATGGCATGTGCATTATAAGTGCTTTTTAACAGAATTAGATTTAACTGAGTAGACATTTTATATCACTTCGTTCAGATACCAACTGGAAACAGTTATTTCTGTGAAATACTTAGAGCATACATGGGTTTAAAGTGTTTCTTACTAGAAATTTTCCCTAAAAGAAATGATCTGTCATGGGTATTTTAGAAATGTTATTTTTGTGAGGAAGAGTCAGATAATATATTTTAGCTCATTTTCAACAATGGTGCCATTTTGGTTTAGTAGTTTGGAAAAAATCATTTAAACTCATTATTATACCCAGATATACTCTTTTTGAATGAAAAGATTAAGCAGTTAAAATTCCCAGAGAAATTTAGAGGAAAAAATATTAAAAGGTATGAGAATGATTTCTAATCTATATTTTTCAAGATATGTTTCTTGGAACTGTATAAGAAGAAGGATTTATCTATGTTTGGTAAACCTTGTGTTAAATAAAACTAAACAGGTTTCTTCACTGTAAGACTTACCGGAGCCTTTAAAATGCTAATCTATTTTGTGAATCATTAAACTTAGTATATAACATACGGTTATACATAGTGATTTCATAATAGAACCCTTCATTTCTTTTTCCTCATGAAAAAGCATCTTTCATAATTAGTATCATATAAAACATTTTGGGAAATCTTGCTTCTGATCTTAAGATGATACATAGAAAAGAGTTTTTGAATAATGAAACCTTCCATAAATGAAATTAAAATTGAGGTTTAAAAAAAGACAAGCAAGACAATTAGGCTTGTGCTGTGATAATAGCAGACCTGGTCATGGGGACCAGCCCTTCCGCTGAAGACTCCTACAAATGCTAGGCAAAATATTTTTAAAATCTGCTTGAAAACATTTGAGAACTAACAAGATAATGAAGAATTCCTGGCTCAAGATCCAGGGAATGATGGAGACAGAGCTTTGAAGAGGGTGAGCCCAGCATTATGACTGCTTTTCCTTAGGTGTTATTTGCTGCTTCCACAGTGGAGTAGGACAGCCTCAGAGACCTAGGGGGACAGAGAGGTCAAAGTTCAGGGCCCACAAAGAATTGGGAGGGTCCAGAGTGCTCCTGTCACCTCGTGTTGAGCCCCCAAAAGGCAGGACCATAGAAGTAGAGTGAATCAGAGGTTAACAGCCCCTTGCGGTAGCTATAGCTCACATCTGCACCATCCCCCTTCTTGACACTACAGTGTGGTCATCTACACTGAAAGTACAGAGTAAACGTTCTTTCCAGTGTCTGTGTTTTTTTTTTTTTTTTGTCAGAGAGAGAGAGATCATTTATTTAAAAATAAAATAAAATAAAAAAATAAAATAAGTGCATCACTAAAAAAAAAAAAAAAACTTTTTTATATGTAAGCTGTATAATAACTTTGATTTTGTCAGTCCAGGTTTAGAGACTTGTCATGAGTCACTTCCAGATAGTTTTGCTTAACCTTTAAACTTTAACATTTTTACTGATACTGTAATTTTCAAATGCATAATATTTTTATTGATGAGCCCTCCATTGGTCTTATTCTTTTCTTAATTTTTGTTGTGACTTCTTCCCAAAAGATAGGATGTTTCAGGCCCCTGTAATAGGGAAAGCAGAAGCATCCTTGAGGTTTTTAAGCATTGAACAAACTTAGAATAGGGAGAGACATGTTAAATAGGAAACCAGAGGAAGCCTAATTGTAAAAGAAAGATGAATTTGCCTGTGTAAAATTAGGAATCTTTGTTCATCAAAAACACCACGAAGAAAATGAAAAGGCAGGACAGAGTGGGAAAATGTAGGTCGTATACATATAGTAAACAGAGGACTTTTTATGAAGAATATATACAAATCATCATGAAAAAATCTGATTTTTGAAAATGTGCACAAGAACACAGACACTTCACAAAAGAAGTTATCAGGTATCCAATAAACATGTGACAATATGCTCAATCTCAGTAACCAAGGAAATGCAAAATTAAAACCACAGAAAACATCATACACGAACCAGAATGGCGCTAAAGCAGAATAAGCAGATAATACCAAGTGTTGACAAGCCTATGGGAAATTCCAAACTCTCATTCCCCGATGATGGCAGTACAAAGTAGTACAGCCATTTTGACATTATCTACTAAAGTTGTAGATATATGTATTCTACAACCCACCATTTTTATTCATCTTACATACTGTAGAGACATGCATGTGTGTACCATGATCATCAAGTAATAGGAAAAAGAATGTGCCATGGTATTATTTGTTACAGCCAACATCTAGAAATAATCCAAATTTCTGTCAGCAGTAGAACAAATACATAAGTCATAATACATTATATGGAGGAGTAGTATACTGCAACGAAAAGGAAGAAACTACAGCAGTAATTAACAGGGTGGCTGAATTTCACCAAACTATGATGAATGAAAGACAATGGATGCAAATATGAAATGATTCTATTTAAATGAACTTTGAAAAATAGCCAAACAATATTATAGTGCTAAGGATACATGTGTTAAATAGGTGATAAAACTGTAAAGAAAAACAAGTCACTGTAATAGTCACAACAGTTGTTATTTTGGGTAGGTGGGACAATAGGAATGTTTCTTGGGGGCCCAATTATAGAGAGTTTCAAGGTTTTGGCAGTATTCTTTTTCCTGATGTAATGGTTACATAGATGTTCATTTTATGCTAAATCCTTGATTTTTAATTTTTTGTTTTGTGCACCATTTTGTATTATGTGCTATATTAATATGAGTTTTTAAATAAATACATGTGATTTTAAAAGGAATTATAAATCACAAATGGGGAGGCACTTTTCAAATTAGAATGTAATTTACATTGTATAGGTGGTTCTATTAATTCCAAAATCTAGAGGGAAAAAAATTCACACACACACATTCATACTCACAGAAAGACTTAGCAGTCTTTGGGCAAAGACTCGATTTGTTGGGCATTATTGTCTGCATGTGGCAGCTGGATGTACAGCCCCATCTTGAGATCAGGCAGCAAGACTGTAGCAGAGGGCAGGCCATCAAAAGCCTAGGATGGCAGAGTGAAAAGCTGGAAAGCTCTGGGTCCTCCACATTGAGCTGCTAAAGCCACCAAGTTTGCAACCACTTTTCTCCAGTCGTCTTACGTGAGATAAAAGATTTTCTCCTTCTTTAGAGAAAAAGTAAGATAAAATACAAGCCACAGGCAGGGGACTATTTAATAAGTTGGTGAGTTTTTAATATACCTAAGTGTACAATTCAAAGAAGAAACCCAACTAGTATTTTAAAAATTGGAAGGATGTATCAAGAGATTTAAATAAAAATGGAAAGAAAACCACAAGTCACTAATTGCCAACTATTACCACTTTCTGTTGTGACATGGAGAGCCAATGAAGGTGTGAGGAAACTGATGATCTTCTGTGTGCTTAGGGCATTGTAAATTAATAACGATCTTTCTGAAAAGATTTTGGCAAGATGTTTCAGTAGTCATAAAAATGTTTATGCCTCTGAGCCCACGAATCCCATTCCTGGGAGTCTCTCCTAAAGAAATAACTAGAATATGCAGAGATTCACTGCAACTTTATTTATAGTAGTGAATAATAGAAAGAAACCAAAGTATTCAACAGTATGAAAATTATGTAAATGAAAATTTTCAACTGAATTCCTTTTTAGTTGTGATTTAAAGCTATGCAAAAAATATGCATGTGGAAAATAAAAAGGATGGGAAATTCAAACTGATTATCATAGTTATGTTGAGATGGTGGAAATAGGAGTTTTCTCTCTCTTTTCCTAGTTTTTAAGCTTTCTTTATTGATATGGTTGGTACCTCCACAGTCGTAACAATTTTATTGTAGTAAATTAAAACATTCATTTGTTTTTCCTTGAAACATAGTTTTTTGTTTTCAGTCTGTCATTGTCCAAGTAAAACCTGCCAGTTTTGCGCATGTTGTAAATTGTATACATCTTCCATAATGACAATCTGATTTGGCATACTAGGTATATTTCTCTACTGAAAGTTGACATTTAATACTTAGATAATACTATAATTCACATGACTTCAGGAACTCCTTTTAACTTTGGGCCTGTGTTTAAACATCGAGCATAAAATAAAGTCTCTGATATCCAGCAATTTCACTTTTTAAAAACATGTTGAGAAAGAAAAAAATACACCAGACTAGAAATAGAAAGGCTCAAGAAACTCTTAAAATTGTTTAGGGGTGAGCGGAGGTAATATGTAGGGGCTTGCTTTGTAGCTGAGGCAGTGGCAGCTAAAGAGAGATGGATGAAATGAAAAACATGAAGAATAACAAAGCTGGACTCTGTGAAAGTCGGATGGGAGTGACAGCAGGTGGCGGTAGTACAGGGGTTTATAACCTGTGGTGTTTGAGGTGACAGCAGCATATCTGTGGGATACGGTTGCATGTGGACTAGAAATTAGGAGATATAAAGGGCAGAAACAGATTTAAGAGTCATATTGAGGCAGTGGGTAAAGCCAGAGGGATGCATGAAGTCTCTGAAGGAGGAGAAGCCTCTTTGGGGCTGCCCACATGGGACAGATGGAGAGGGGGAAAACAGTACTCAGGAAGAGATGCACAGGATTTCGTGGGCATTGTCTGTTGTAGATTATAAACTTTTAATGGACAGAACCCATGTTGTCTGTCCTATCGGAATTTCCGCTGAATCAAGGAAATGTGTCAACCATGATTTTAAAAACCGTGGTTTTTTTAACTGTAGAAACTTTGTTCAGTTCTTTTTACAAAAGATAATTGTATAGATTTTTTTAAATGTTCTTTTTTTATTTATTGAAAAATCAGCCGAAAGTTTGTCAGATTTTATGAAAATTGGTCAAATATAAATTCAATTCTTGAACCTTGCTTTGGACAAAATTTCCAGAATCCTTTGAGATTTTCAAAGTCCTGTGCATGTCAGTTCAACTTCTGAATCAGATTCGTAGTAGTAAAACATTAATAACATCATTGTCTACAATTTAGCCCTAAAAGAGTAGTATTAAGGACATGAAGTGCTTTCTAGCCACTCGAACACATTATTCCAGCTGATAGGATATTCTGAAATATGAGCCAGACTGATATAATTGAATGAGCTGCCTTAGAGCTGTAGGGACCATAAGTGATACTAGCTTTCTTGAGCTTCCGGAGGCATCGGTATGCAGTTTGCTCAAGAGCATTTTTATCACGTTTGTGTCAGGGCAGAATTTACCTTAAAACCTGAGAACACATTTTGATAATAATCACATTGGGTTAATTCATTTAGAGTTGGTACTCTAATTCTGAAATTTGTAGGCTGTGGCAAGATGAGTTATATACTGAAAGTATCTACTTTTTTGTCATAAAAAATGAATGGGAAGTAAGTATATTAGTATATCACTACAGTCCACAGAATAACAAATAGTGCATATAAGGTTATCCTGTTTCAGCTGGCAAGTCACCACTTACGTCATCCTGTCATAATTCTCTGCTGCAGACGCCCAACTTCGCACTAGGAAATACCGTGCTTTTTAGATTCCCTTCACTCCGGGTTACTGTGGTATTATATGTAGCTGAAGGCCAGACTCCACGTGGGTACGGAGTATTAGAGCTTTTTGATGACGCATCCTCTCGTAATGTATTTGAGAAGAAATATTGCTTTATCCTTCAGGTTTGAGTACAAATCAAGTAAATAAGAATCTTCTAAATGTTATCAAAGAGATTACAGACATAACATTTGTGCCTACTAAGAGAAATGTTAATTGTACTTACTAAGGTTAATCCAGCATTCTGTTAGTTTCTATTAAGCCTATTTCTGAAAAGTTACTTGGTGAACATTTTATATTCAGATGACTTGCCTTAGCAGTTACCTCTGCCCAATGCATGGATGAGCCCTACCCCCAGGGGCTGGCCTGCGGAAGAGACTGTGTAACAGCACTGCTTTCTGAAGCTTAACAGAATGCAGGAATGGCTCTCTGGGGTGTGGAAAGGAGATTCAGCCCAGATTTAATACATACTGTTTCAAGATAATGGAAGTCGAATGCAGGAAATAGCCTCATAAGGTTAACTGAAATACCAGCACTCACAGCAAAAATTAAATCACATAAATGAATTAAAACTCGCAGGTCACTTGGTAAAAGTTTCAGAGAAAGCAGGAGGGGTTGGTTGAGAGAAGTGGGGGTGGTGGCGGAGAGGAAGACCTGTCATCTGGAATCCTGACAGTTTGAATGACAGTGGCTGGAGAGATGCGGGCCAGTTCCCCAGGGCCACGCCTCACCACTCAGTTTTCTTTGTCCTTTGAAAAAGTCCTGGTTACGATCTGGTAACGTTGATTAGATCACACTCTCAAATGTCAATTTTTAGTTATTCATGTAAAACAGCCAAATAACATGTTTTTCAAACTCTGTATTATAAGCAGATAGATACATTGAAACATTCATTTTCTTCAGCTGATTATCTTCAAATACTTAATCCCTCTGTTTCTAGTTACGTTTTTTAAATTTTAGAATTCTCCTATCGATCAGTTGCCTATATTCATTATAATACTGTTCCTGAAAATGTTTTATTTTTTAAAAGATTTTATTTATTAATTAGTACGCGCACACAAGCAGGGAGAGCAGCAGAGGGAGAGAGAGAAGCAGAGTCCCTGCTGAGCAGGGAGTCCGATGTGGGGCTCCATCCCAGGACCCTGAGCCGAAGGCAGACGCTTCACTGACTGAGCCACCCAGGCGCCCCCTGAAAATGTTTTATAAACCACCAAACACTATGTGGATTGTAAATCATTTTAAATAATATTTCTGTTCCATTCAAGAAACTTTCATAGACTTAAAATGTTCTGATAACCCAGTACAAATGCTCTTAGAGTGAAAAACCTGTAGTACATAATTGTTTTTTGTCATTAACTCATTGCAGTTCTTTGAGATGCATCGTTTCACTTCTTGGCATGCAGTCTTCTCGGGGTGCCATTCTCCTTTCCCTGTCAGCTTTTTCCTCATTCTGCATTTCTGCTGGGTCTCAAAATGGCTCGAGAATCAAATGCTTCCACAGTCGTATTTGGAGGAATGCAGGAGCCTCCCTCACCACCGTGGAACAGCTGCTGGGCTTAGGATCCGGCAGGACGTTCCTGGGTCCCATCTCGGTGGTGAGGGAGAACGCCTGCACACGCTGGCTCCGACCTATCGCTAAGCAGGGATGGAAGTGGCGTCGGCTCACCCACACCACACACGGCTGCTGCCCCTGAGGACTAGGACTGCAGCCTCCATGAAAATAGGGTGGCTCTCTCACTGATCTGGCTCAGCCGACGCCCAGAGGTACTGCACAGAGAGATCATCTGCACCGTGTACCCGTCCTTACTTCCTCTGAGAGACTGCTCTTTTAGAGCAAGTTGAAAACCAGGAATAAGATGATTAAAGTCAGGCAAACCACAGATATTTAATGAAGACGCTACTGGCAGCCGAGGAAGCAGCGTGGGTAGAGGTAGAGCAGTAAGGAAGAAGTACTTGGTGCAGGTGAAGCCTAGAGAGAGCGCTGAAGAAGCTGCGGTGCAGCCGTGGCCCCGGAGCGGTTCCGGCCCGACTAGCGGGGCGCTGGTGCCGCTGCAGGGATGCATGAGGAGGCCGGTCTCCGGCGGTTTCTCGCGATGTTTCCATTATCTCTGTCCCCAGTAGGACGTGCCCTGTTAGAAACGTATCGTGTGTTTTAAGTATGTCTCAGGAGGTCAAAACAGTAAGACTGGAAACAAGTGGCATAAGTCTTATGTGTTTTTCAGACTGGAGTTGATATTTTTGCTTATTTTTGAAATAAAGATATGTGGTCAGCTACTAATGAGTTTTGTTATAAAATTTATTTGAAACTAGGACTAGGGAAAACTTGTTTCATATTTCTACCAAAGTATTTTAACAGCTCTTTTCATGTTAATGAATATTTCCTTTTTCCAGGGAATGGATTCGTAAACTCAAGAGCTTCTCCAAATTTGATTGGAACTACTGGTGCAAATAGTTTAGGCAAAGTCATGCCTACAAAGTCTCCCCCTCCTCCAGGTGGTGGCAATCTTGGAATGAACAGTCGAAAACCAGATCTTCGAGTTGTCATCCCTCCTTCAAGCAAGGGCATGATGCCTCCACTGGTATGTTAAACTTTTCTTCAGCCTCATTCTTTAAAAATACAGCCAGTCTATATTTTTGTTCAGAATTTTCTGGACTTCCAGAGAATCTAGACCCTTTCTTAATGAATATTTCTGTTTGAAGTCGGTGTTTGAAGAGACAGGTCTATTTTAAATACACGGAAATCAAATTATAGAAAACCAGGATATAAATATGCTTAGTGGTTATTTAAAATTAAAGCTAAATGAGGAGAGGTTGTTAGGCTTAATTTTAATTTTACCAGGCTGGGATCTTAGCTCAGAGATTCCAACACCAAATTCATAAATTAAACCTGATTTAAATATTTCTTCTATCTCTATTTTGCATACTTTCAGTAATTGATTACACATGCTTTTCTGTAGGAGACCTATATTAGTTGTTAGAAAATTCTACGTACCAAAGAGAACCATTGTAGAATAGGGAACAATGCATCAAAACTTGAATGAGTTATTCTCCAAATAATCTTTCTTTGTTTATTCCTTCTTAAATAACCTTCCCATTTAATTCTATAAAGAGTACAGGTCTCCCCATCCCAGCCCTTGGCAATGTCTTCCTATTTCTAGCCTCTTATGCTTTTGACTCCTCTGTTTATGAAGAAGAGGAGAGTTATGTTTATCTCCCTTAGCTTCTTATAGAAAAAGATCAGAATATGTATGCAACTTTTAAAACCATTCCTAGTATCGCATTGCTTGACTGACATTCAGTGTGATACACCAGGTGTTCTGTCTACAGTGCAGCTGCTTAAACCCACTATTTGATTTTTGGCTAAATGGATGTTGACATCAGGCTTTAGATAATCTACATATATATAATGCTTTATAGATTCTCAAACATCTTCATATGCATTGTCGCATTTGATTGTCAATTATGCTATAATCTTGGCTGGGTAGAGATGAGGAAACTGAGGGAGAATCAGTACTTATTCAAGGTAATATAAAAGAGAGCCAGGACCAAAACCGTTTACATCAAGAAACAAACAAGTAATTTTTCATTTGGAGATAGAAAGCTGGAAACTGTTGTTCCCAGCCTTGCAAGGAGAACGAGTTGGACAGACAACAACAGTTCTCCTTGAGTAGATTGTAGTGCTGAGATTTCATGGCAGCCAAGTGGCCCAGACTCTAGGGAGAGACAGATACCACAGGGAGAGGACATTCAAGCACTGGTTTGTCTAGGTAAGACAAGGTCATGAGTTCAGCTCCGATGCTCGGTGATTTGCTGGAGGCCAGTGTTCACTGGCAGGACCATGTAAACCCTAGTGCTGTGCCATGGGGGAAGTCCGAGGTCTTTTGTAGGCTTTTTCTCTACGAACCCCGTTGGGTGCTCACAGAAGAGATTGGACACATCCTGAGAAAGTCTCCACTCTGGTGTACGGCTGGGGAAGGGGAAGAGCAGCCACGGTAATAGGGACGAAATGTGCTGCCTAGACCCTTCTCCCCTTTCTGTCCTATGGACCAGAAGTCTTAATCTGTGAGATGAACAACAAAAAGTGTCACCCTTCGGGCATCGGTGACCTCCCATTGTATCTCAAGAAATGGCAAAAGGAGATATATCTGAAGCCATGGCGGAAGGGCAGGAACATTGCCGATGCCAGGAGCACGGCGGGTGCCCGAGAAGCCACGCTCTGGGCACAGCACCGAGAGCGGAGGGCTTCACACTGATAATGGAGCAGCCAATGGGGAAAGAACAACCCCTGGCAAGCCAGCGCTCGCTTCCTCCTGGAGGGATTTGAGGCCCGGCGTGGATGCACGGAGGGTGACCATCGCACCCGTGAAGCTCAAACCCAGCCCAGTTCCTAATTAAGTTAACTAAACTGTGCATTGAAGACCTGGCAAGCGGAAAGGCCTGTTGGTCAGTAGCATTACCCAAATGGCAATACAAAGAGAAGGAAGAGTGAGAATAAAACAAAACAAGAAGCAGAACAAAGCCTCCAAGAACTGTGGACTTATCAGGTGGTTTAACGTATTCGTCATTGGAATTCCAAAAAGAGAGAACAGAGCAGAAGAAATATTTGAAGAAATAATAACACCAAATAGAACAAATACACACACATTGAGATGGCTAAAAGCAAAGGAAAACAAGGAAAAAATCTTAAAGGCAGCCAGAGAAAAGAGAAGAACAAAGATAAGAATGTATACTATGCTTCTCTTCAGAAACTATGCAAGCTGCAAAACAGTGGAGTAACCCGAAGTGCTGGAGTTCAAAACAGAAACCCGCAGCCTAGAATCCTGTGTCCAGCAAAAATGTCTTTCAGAAATGAAAGAGAAATAAAAACTTTCTCAAACAAAAAATCTGGAGAACTTATTGCTGAGAGATCTGTTCTACAAGAAACGCTGAAGGAAGTCCTTCGTCAGAGGGACTATGATACCAGCAGAGACTTGGATCTGTGCAAAGAAATATAGAACAATGGAAATGAAATAAATGAAGACAAAACATATTTCATTTTCCCTACATTTTATAAACCTTTTATTTTAGATTACAAAGATAGGACAGAATGTCCTCCTAATGCTTCACACCAGTTTCTCCAATTATTACCATCTTGCATTAGTATAGTACATTAGTTACAACTAACAGGTCAGTATTGATACATTATTATTGACGGATGTCCATACTTTATTCAGATTTCTTTAGTTTTTAACCACAAGTCTTGTTCTGTTCTGGGACCCCATCCAGGACACCACATCATTTAGTAGCCATGTCTCCTCAGATTCCTCTTGGCTGTGATAATTTCTAAGACTTTCCTTGCTTTAATGACTTTGACTGTTTTGAGAAGTACTGGTAAGATATTTTGTAGAATGTTCCCCCATTGGGATTTTTTCTCATGTTTTTCTCATGATTAGACTGGGGTTATGGGTTTCAGGGAGGAAGGCCGCAGAACGAAGGTACCATTTTTGTCACCCCATACAAAGGGTACATGGTATCATTATGAGTAAGTACTGTTGACGTTAATCTTGGTCACTTTGCTGATGGAGTGTTGCATGGGTTTCTCTGCTGCAAAGTTACGCTTCTTCCTTTCCATACTCTCCTCTTTGGAAAGCAGTCCCTGTGCAAGGTCCGTACTTAAGGAGTGGGAGTTAGGCTCTACCTCCTGGAGGGCAGAATGTCTGCCTAAATTATTGGGAGTTCTTCTGAACAGGTGACTTATCTGTTTACTTTCATTTATTTAATGATTTATATTAATATACACTTACGGACATTGATATTTTGGGTTATAATACTACTGAATTCGGGTGATATATAGTTCTACCAATACTGTTTTATTCTATTGCTCATATTCCAACTTTAGCTATTGAGGACTATTCAGTTGGTTCCTGTGCCTCTGAAAACACACCCTCATCCATGTGGGGTTTTTTTTGGGGGGGGGGAGTAACGGGGAAGGTTACTTTTAAATTTTTCAGTTACTGTGAAATGCTTTAGGCTCATCTTGTATATTTCCTGCCCTAGTCCTAGAATCAGTCATTTCTCCAAGGAACCTTGGTTCCTTTTCATTGGAGAATGGTATTAGAAACCAGAATCTGGGCATCTTTCTCTTTTTAATTGCTCTAAAAGAACACTACTTTCTAAAGCAAAAATAGTGGGAATGAATTTTGTGCTTATGGCACATGTAAAAAAAATATAGGACAACAAAAGACAGAAGCAAATTGTAAATACACCATTGTAAGTCACACTCGACACCTAATGTGATATCTATTTGAAGGTGAACTCTAAGTAAAGATGTATGTTATAAAACCTAGTGCAACTACAGAAAAAAATGTAAAAAGAGGTTTAGTCAATAGAGGAGATAAAATGGAATTATAAAAAAATGCTCGAATAGCCCAAGATATGGGAGAAAAAAGAAAAATAACGCATGGGACAAATACATCGAGCTAGCGAGATTGTAGATTGTAATCCAGCCGTACAAGCAATCACACTGAACATGGTCATAAACACCAGTTAAAAGACAAAATGTCAGTGCTTGAGAAAAGGAAGATTATACTATACACTGTCTACAGAAACCCTCCTTTAAATATAAAGGCATAGGTTAGCTGATAGAGAAAACAGACTGTGATTAAGGCTAGTATAGCCATATTAATTTCAGACAATGTAGACGTCACAATAAGTATTATCAAGGATGAAGAAGGACTTCACACAGTCCATTTTCCAAGAAATAAGTATCTTTAACGTATACACACCTAAGAGCAGACCTTCAAAATTCATAAACTAGGGGCGCCTGGGTGGCACAGCGGTTAAGCGTCTGCCTTCGGCTCAGGGCGTGATCCCGGCGTTATGGGATCGAGCCCCACATCAGGCTCTTCCGCTATGAGCCTGCTTCTTCCTCTCCCACTCCCCCTGCTTGTGTTCCCTCTCTCGCTGGCTGTCTCTATCTCTGTCAAATAAATAAATAAAATCTTTAAAAAAAAAAAAAAAAAAAATTCATAAACTAAAACCTGATGGAACTAAAAGGTGAAATAAAATCCACAACTGTAGTTGGAAACTTAAACGCTCTTCTCTAAGTAATTGACAGAACAAGGAGGCAGAAAAATCTGTAAGGATCTAGACAACCTGAGCAATACTCAATCAACCTGACCTAAGAGATGTTTATAGAACATTTCACAATAGCAGAACATAACATTTTGCTTAAGGGCCCTTGGGTTATCCACCATGATAGACCATTTCCTGTGCCATAAAGTAAACCTCAACAAATTTAAAAGAATCGAAGTCATACAGATTATATTCTCTGATCCTAACGAAGTCCGTAACAGAAAGGAAAAATCTTTATATACTGAGAAATTAACACACTTTTAAATAGCCCATGGGTCAAAGAGGAAATTTCAGGAGAAATTATAAAGTGTGTGTGTGTGTGTGTGTGTGTGTGTATATATATATATATGAAACTTATAGCATTAGATGTTTATATTAGAAAAGAGAAAGGTACCAAATCAGTAAGCTTTTACATAAACTCAAGAAGGAAGAGCAAACTTAACCCAAAGCAGCCAGAAGAAAAGAAAAAGAGCAGAAATTAATGAAATTTAAACAGAAAAACAGTGGAGAAAATCAGTCAAACCAAAGCCTAGTTTTTTGATTGCTGAACTTCTAGCCAAGCTGACCAAATTAAAAGAAAAGGCACGGGTTATCAATATCAAGAATGAAAGAGGTGCTGGCAAAAAGGTGGGCACATAGATCAATGGACAAAACAGAGAGCCCAGAAAATAGACCTATACAAATATATTCAGTTGTTTTTTGACAAAGGCAGTAAAACAATTCAGTGGAAAAAGGATAGCTGGTACAAATAACTCTGTTGGAACAATTCAGCACCCATATGCAAAGATAAAACCTCAAAATATGGGGCGCCTGGGTGGCACAGCGGTTAAGCGTCTGCCTTCGGCTCAGGGCGTGATCCCGGCATTATGGGATCGAGCCCCACATCAGGCTCCTCCGCTATGAGCCTGCTTCTTTCTCTCCCACTCCCCCTGCTTGTGTTCCCTCTCTCGCTGACTGTCTCTATCTCTGTCGAATAAATAAATAAAATCTTTAAAAAGAAAAAAACCTCAAAATATAACTCATAGCTTATACAAAAATTAACTCAAAATGTATCATAGACTCAAGCATAAAATACAAAACTCTGAAACTTTTAGAAGAAAACATTGGAAGAAATAATACGCAAAAAAACATGATCCATAAAGAAAATTTTGATATATTGATGCTATCAAAATAGTTTCACTATCAAAAAAAGTTTTATTCTGTAAAAGGTCCTATCCAGAGAATAAAAAGACAGCCTACAGATTAGGAGAAGCTGTTTGCAAATCACATATCTAGTAAGGGACTTGCTTCCAGGATGATACAACTATACATCTGTTGGAATGCCTAAGATTTAAAAAAAAAAAGTGGTATTGTGACAGCATTGTGTGGTGACATACGGTAGCTACACTTGCGAGCACAGCGCAACGTACAGAGTTGTTGAGCTGCTGTATTGTACACCTGAACATAATGCAACAGTGTGTGTCCGCTGTACTCAAGCAGAGGCGCCCGGTGGCTCCGTTGGTGAAGTGTCCAACTCCTGATCTCAGCTCGGGTCTTTATTTCAGAGTCGTGAGTTCAAGCCCCGCTTAGGCCTACTTAAAAACAAAACAAAAACCCAAAATACGAAAATGCCAAGTTCCGATGAGCATGCAGGGCAACAAGAACTCTCACGTATCCGTGCTTGGAATGCAAAATCCTACAGCACTTTGGAGAACAGATCAGCAACTTCTTACAAAGTTAAATATATACTCGTCATACAACCCAGCAGTCCTCTCCCAGAGAATTTACCCAAATGAATTGAAAACTGTGCTTACAGAAATCTGAATTTACATAGCCGCCAAAAACTGAGAACAACCTGGATGTGCTTCCAGCGGATGAATGGACGGATGTACATACTGTGGTCCGTCCAAAGGGGTACCGCGCGGCAGTCCAAAGGACCGCGCCATTTATTCACAGCGGTATAGATGAATCTTAAATGCATTTTGCTAAGTGAAAGAAGCTGGATCCAAAAGACTATTCCATTTATATTTCATTCTGGAAAATGCAAAACAGCTCAGCAGTTGCCAGGGATGGAGAGAGGAGCTGACTACAAAGGGAATCTGAGGTGAATTTTTGAGGTGATGGAACTGTTCTGTGGTCCTGGGTTGTTGGATGTACATGTGAGTCTCTGCTTTTGTTAACACCCACAAAACCGTGCAGTTACGAAGAGTGGTGTTCCCATGTGCAGTTAAAATCAACCAGGATTCCAGGGGAACTGAAGACGGGATACAGACTGTGACACATGAATAGAACCGTATACAAGTCTGTGACAGGATGATGCGGAAGGGGATGGGGGAGGAGCTCTCAGTAACTTTGGGAACTGTTTTAACTCTGCAAGATAGAGAAAACAAAAAAATTGTAGGAAATCATTGCGCTGAAGATGGCACATTTGTTACACACAGTCACACACACAAACGGAATACACTGGGTTTCTCTGTTGGGAAAAAGAAGTTACAAATAAGCAAGGGTGGATGGGGGTTGGGGAAGGCTACAGCGAACTCTGTTTCTGGGGGATGTTGGAAGTTTCAGTATGAACTAACTTTCTTTACATGTATAGATAGAGAACTATAAATGAGCATACACATGAATAGTAGATATCATACGTTTCCTAGCTCTGCTGACAGGCCCCTCAGACAAGGACACCTGGTAACCAAGCACACCGAGTACTCAGATCTTCGCTTCTAAACATTCTCCAGTAAAAGGAGACAGGACTGCTTAGAGGAAATGCTTGCTTACAGAGCTGGGGCGATGAAAACACAGGATGAGTTGGGGGTGCCAGAGGATAAGGACGTGCCAGTGAAAAGGTTTCAGGAGCCAGCCTTTCAGAAGAGCTCCAGCGGCCCAAACTAGAACGATTTAAGCAACAAAATAGGTAATAGTAGTGTTGGATTAGTACGCAAGGAATAAAAAAATACCAAGTCTGTTACTGATAAAGATAAATGATCGAATAAATAAATGGAGAATGGACAGCTCTTCCTTAGAGAAGAATTCTAATTATTCCATGTAGAAAGAATGAGAGAACCGGCAAATCATCATTGTAATCACCACAGTACACAGACCGCTGCCAGGCAGGGTCAACGGATGCTAAAAGGAGTGAGTGGAAGTTTAAGGAGAAACAGAGTATTTGCGTAGCTTCAAAATGCCTCTCCCCAAATAATTGATTACAAAGGGAAAAGTAGGAATTTTGCAGTGGGGAATCCTGCAAGACACGACTTTAACCAGGCAATCGAGCTTAACATCACTGGTAATGAAATGACAAACCTTCTGATACGATGTGCTAAGAGGGTCATCACCTCTTTGGTACTCTTCCAAAAACCCATGCTATCTTACTGAGAAAATCTAAGACCCAAATTATGGGACATATTCAACAAGATATCCAACCAGTACTCTTCAAAGGTTGTTAAGGTCATGAAAAATGAGGAAAGATGGAGGGAGTGGTCATAGACCAGAGGAGACTAAGGGTACGTGACAGGTAAGGGCATGTGGGACGCAGGATCCGGTCCTGGAGCAGAAAAAGGACCTGGATGGAAGACTGGTGGAGTCCAAGTGAAGTCCTGTAGCCTTAGTTACTGCTGTGTTCATTCTGTTAGTTTTGACAGTCGTCTCATGTTTCTTTGGGAGGTCAGCCTGGGTGGGGGTGATGCTGGGGTGTGGTATGTGATAGTGTGCTTTCTTTGCAGCTGCTCTCAAAGGGTAAAAGTATTGCAGGATACAAAGTTAAAAATACATACATGTATAACAACCCCGAAAAGAAAAACATTTTGGGCATTCTGGATAGTCACTTGGCTCACCTTTCAGGACCAGGAAATACCTGCCACTGTCTTTCCGGAATACAAACTACAGAGGGTTTCATTTAAGCTCAGAAATACGGTGATAAGAGTTATTAGTAAACTGCAGGATTTAAGGACGAAACTAGTCAGGGTTCTCTCTGGTCTTCGTTTCAGAGATCATGAAGCATCTCTGTAGAATACTCCAAATTTGCCGTATAAACTCTTTGACACCCTTGTTCCTGCAGGTTCGAGTGAAAACCATACAGCACTTAGCCGCAGTATTTCCAGGCGTATCTTGTAGTTGGAGACGTGTGAAGATCTCCATAACTCAGCAGCCGAAGAGCATTTTACCACATTAGCAATAGCAGTGGTAGGCCAGGCGATTGTTTTCCAGAGCGGAGAGCAGCCTGCCTGCCTCACAGCCGTGTGAGGGAAACGGGCTTTCAGGGTGGGGTTTCCTCTCAACAACGCTCATAAAGACGCCATCCTCAGAGCGACAGAGGCGCCTGACTTCTTCAAGTAAAATAAGAAAAAATTAATTAGTAGATTATTTCTAGCCTATTAGTATCTTCTAAATGCTTAGGAGAAAAGGAGCAAATATGTGTCCTTTATCTCTTTTCTGGACGTGATTTATCAGTTCATTTCTCTTCCAGTCTCATTTGCCTCATACGTGTGGTTTTTCTGCAGTGAAATTATGCATACGAAAGCTGTATTTGCATCTCGATCTGTGTTATTCAGAACTGTTATTAACAAATGTTTGAGTTCCTGTTGTTTCATAACACTATGCTACCTGTGGTGGAAGATAAGAAAACAAAATAACTCCTGCCGACCAAAGAGCACGCATCTCGAAGATAAATAATGACCTTGTGTGACCAGGTGGGCTAGGGATGGGAGGATCAAGTACTCTCGAGGTTTCACGGATCACCTGGTATCAGGATTAGGAACTCCTTTAAAACGCGGTCGCAGGAGCCTGGTCGTGTGCGGTGAGGCCCGCGTAGGAGCAGACGGAGCCGGGAGCAGGGGCGGCTTTAAAGCCTGGCCCGAGAGTATCTCCAGAATCTTTCTTCTGAAATCAGCTACCAGTGGAGAGATAATAAATAATTTATATTTGTATTCATTGCATATATTTAATCATCTCTTTAGAGTTCCAAGCAACTGCTAGTGTCCAAGTAACATGTTTTTCTAAAGAAATATTTTATTTTTGAGTATCAGCAGTCTTAGTAACTCTTGTATCCCTCTCCTGTGCTGAGTGCAGTCGGAGGAAGAGGAATTGGAGTTGGTGAGTGCGCGTTTCTGCTTGAGGGGAGTTGCGAAAGATCTAGAAAGTACTAATTCTCTCAAATGTTTTGATCTAACCAGTGTTCCCTTTGTTACACAGTTTTTCTTGCTGTTGTTAAACACTGTCCAAGCACTTTTCATAATTGAACCATCTGGTTCTACAGAGGCCATCTAGTTTTTCTGTTTATAATTGTGTATCTTGACCCATTTTGTTTGTTGGAGGGAACATTGGAACAGAGCCTTTAAAAACAATAGCTGTCAATGACCACAAGACACTGTTAAAGATTTTCTTTTAAGGAAAGATACAAAATACCTTATATAGTTCCCCAAATTATTAACAAATTTTTAGAAAATGACTTCACCCTCAAAAGTTCCTCAGATTGTAACACATGGCCTTGTGTTATTTCTCTTTCTTTCAAAAAGATTACATCATTTTTGGTGAGGTCACCTTTTTCAGAGTTGGAATTATTTCATACTGCATGAGATGATCTGAACCATAAGGGGGTTCCCTGTTTGCTAAAAGGAATGTCTTTAATTTAATATACACAAATTTACTTTTTTCTATCAGGACATACTCTTGTTAAAAGTAGCTATTACCTTTTTTTCTAAAACAAACGATTTCTATTGGCTTTTCTTCTAGAAAATAAATTTGACTAAAAATAACTTTCATTTAATCTTTCTTTGGGAACTAAAGCCCAAAATTCACAGAAATGATCATATAAGTTCAAAGTCAGTTGTTCATTGGTGACTTTAAGGGGGAAAAACTTGAAAATGTTTAGTTTGTAGCATGGACAAGGGTTCAGATTGCATGAGAGCATGGGGGGGGAGGGCATCTGTCGGTTTTATTTGTATTTTATTATATATATATGCATGCTAGTGTGTTTTGCACAGTTTTTGTCTTTTTAGATAAGGTTGTCTGTGCTCTGTCCTTAAAATAAGAGGTCATTCTTTAACTTGGTGATCACTCACAGTTTTAGATGTGGTTTTGTATTTAGTAACCGAAAATATACTAGTCTGCCATCAGTTGTGGTGTTGGAATATATCAGGTGCAGATTTAGACTTTCTTCTGGGGAAATACTTAGTGATACGGTAATATTAGAAAATGGAAATTTATAATTCAAGTTAAATAATTTGTCTTAGACTATTTACCCTTAGGAAGTTGTCATAAATGCTTCCTTAATTCTGTAGCAGTATATTGCCCTCTAGTGGTCCCACAAGTCTCTTACTCAGAAAAATCAATGCTAGTGAGGTTAGGAGCTTTGATGCACGGAACCGATATATTGGAGTTCACTATTGCACACACACACACACACACACACACACACACACCACCCCTTCTGAGGTCATGCCAGGAGATTGCCATGGAGATGAAGCCCTGGCATGGATAGAGCCAGGCCAAACTGGGTCATGCTGTGTTCTTTCGCCTATTATCTGACTCTGGAGTTCCCAGTGATCAAATCTTAGAACAGATTAAGTCCAAAGTATATCTCTACCTCAAAAATTCATTAATATTATTAGATTGATGCTGAGATGAAAATGTATTCCCAGTTACCATCTATTGACTTCTGCCTACTTCCCTTAAAGTTCACCCCCCAGTTACAGAGTCTCCAAGATAAATGTCTAAATCTTTGCAAACTACAAAATGAAGAAATCAAAAATATTTGTAATTGAGAAACGAATACATAACCAAAAACTGTAAACAGTTCATATTCTTTAAAACTTAAGCTGATTCAGACTCTAAAGCTTAATCAGTTTTAAATGCAGAGCCTTGTAGTCAGAACCAAAATATAATCCCAATCTGTTAGCATTTAGGAGGTTGCTCAGATTGGTTTGAACTCTCAAATGCGATCCTGGATGGCTCTGACCCAAAGCGAGGAAGAACAGGTGCCTTAGGGCCTCCACTGAAGTCTCTTCTGGTGGGCGTCAGGCTGCAAAGAACTTGAGAAGCCGTGCTGTTCTAAAGCAACCCGACTTCGCGGTGGCTGCAGGGTCCCACCTCTGGATCCGAAGTTTTGTAGAAATTGATCCCACCAGTTCGGTAGAAATCTTGGGCCTGAGCGTTTCTTGGGACAATCGTTTAGGGCTACTGTCTGACATTTGGATAGTACTTGAGTTCCCAAAGCACCGCCTGCGTCTCGGCTCACGAGAGCTTCGCGGTAGCTCACAGGGCAGACAGCAGAAAGACCAGCATCTTCCCTGCTGTACAAAGAGGTTCAGAGAGGTGAAATGATTCCCCCTGCTTAGGAAGAAGCGAATTTGGAACAAAAACTCAGGTGCTATAACCGCATACTGAATGGTCTTCCTTAATTAGAATAGAAATTTAAGATTGGGAGGAAAATACAGACTAAAATGAAATAAACTGGGATCTGGATCCTTATCAGATGATCAACATTCAAGTATCTAAATCTAGCCAAAGGCCCTTATCTGAGGGAAAACCGAATCACACTCTCTCTGATCTCAAGGGCACTGAGTTGTACTTTTACTGATATGCCTTAGACCCCCGCATGTCTGCTATCAGGCTGTAACTTCTTCATTAAAACCATGTATATATAACCCTGGAGTGGCTGTGCGTTGGCCTTCTTGGCTGCTGACCTCATGGATCGTGGAGTCTGTTCTCTTTCTCTGGTCTCGGTTTTGGAGCATCCCCAGATGATGATCCCCCGACCCAGAGGAGCGCCCGTCTCAGGCTGACTTGATTATGCAGTCGTTGGTTTTTTTAAATTCATTCCCAGTGTAGATAGGATCTGTGTGGATGGAGTCAGTCAGCAAGCATTTAATGTTGCTCCATTCACAGGCCTACGGAAAGTACGTTAGTCACAAGCTCTCTACGCGAAGCCTCTCCTTTCAGAAGAGTTGGGAGCCTGTGCAGGGATGCGTCCCTGAACCTGCAGCCAAGAAATAGGTCACTGGGTGGGTGGTGGTGGCAGTTGGAGAAGCTGAGCGTGTATGGGGGCGGGGCACACGGCGTGGTGGGGGGGGCAACTGCAGGATCACAGGGAAGGAAAACCGAAAGCAAGCTGTGCTTCAGTAAGCCAAGACTTAACGCCATGTTGACATGTGAATACTGCAAATATGAGTAGGTTTGATCCCTTAACTCATGGACGCACACTCTCAGGACACAAATGACTTTGGGCTCTCAAGTCTCGAAAACCGAGATGTGTGATTTTGGGCAGCCTGGTGGTATTTGTAGGGCCAGCAAGTCCTCATTTATGGTAACACATCAGAGCGCTCTCACCCATGATGCAAATTTCTGTTTTAAGGCTATATCCTTGCTATCCGTAAACACTATGAGAGACAAGGGAAAATGAATAATTAATGTAAAACTATGTCCCTTGAAATTAAATATTTAGTTGTTCCCATTAGTATTTTTAAGGGTTTTTTTTCACATCATCACTGCTTTAAGAAATAATGACATTCACATCATAAAACTGTGAAAAATGTCACTTTTAAATTGAATGTTATTTTTAAAATACAAGCCTGAATATAAATACTCAGATAATGACACTTTTTTCTGCTCTCTCACAGAATACCCAGAGGATAAGCAGTTCTCAAGCCACTCAGCCTCTAGCTACCCCAGTCGTGTCTGTGACCACCCCGAGCTTGCCTCCGCAGGGACTTGTGTACTCGGCCATGCCGACCGCCTACAACACTGGTAAGCCTGCTCTCTCGCCTTTTGTGGATTCTGATTCTTTGTTTTGTGATCAACATGTGCTTTTGTGATTTTTTTTTAAAGTACGTTGATTGAAATACATTATTTCCAGTTCTTTAGATACACGTTTGGGTGTATTGAAACACAAAGGTTAGCAAGATGTACAAAAAAATACGTTGTTTGTAGAATGATTTCCCAGCTTCAACTTTTATTTACCCCTGACAAAGAAACACGTAGCCGTTCCCAGAATTACGGCCCGTGCATCAAACCAGGGGGGACGCGCGACTGCTGCTTGGCTTTTGCTCGGTCGTTTCTCGTGACACTAGCCCGCTCCAGGCTGTCAACGTGAGAGGTTTTTCTCGTGCTGTGTTCACGCACGGGGGGAAGGACGCACTCCCCTTGGACTCAGGACCCCGGAATGTGGCCCATGTGGAGCTGCGCCAGGCAGGTTGTGTTTTCCTCTGTGCAGCTACCTTTTGTAGTTTCCGTCCTTTGTGCCTCAGGAGCAAAAGCAGGACCTTCCTTGTTTCTCCTCAGAGCCGGTCGGTCCTCCCTTCTGAGAGGAGCTCCTCCCTCATTTATGTTTACTTAGCCATTTCATTTTGAAGGAGCCTGTGTCGGGGGTCTGTTCGGCCAAGTTGGCACCGCTGCGGATTGCAGGGGCGCTGCCAGCCACGCGGGTGTCCGCGGGGGCCCGGCGTCAGCAGCTTCCCCCGGATCGGCCGGCCGAGGAGAGGCAGGCCGGGCGGTTTCGCGCGCTCACCCGCCGAGCCCAACACCTGAGGTTCAGAGGCAGAAGGAGAGCAGGAAAGAGTTAAGTGACACCTTGTCGTGACGCAGACCGCAGTGCAGGGCGTTCATCCTTTCGTGATTCTCGCGAGTGGACTGTAATAAAAAATGCTCTAATTTTAGACTTCAGAGTAAACGCTTTCGCGCGGTGCTTTCACACTGCTGTCTGCAGCTCCCTGAGGCCATCGATACATTCGATTGTCACTTTAATTCCATGTAGTTCATTTAAAACAGAATTTTAAAAGGTTTTGTTGAAAAAAGAAAGCCTCTTAGGAAAGTGTCCACTTAGCTTTTCTAACCATGTGAAGGAAATGTGCGGATCTATTAAGTGCGAACCTAGAATAAAGCAAGAGATGACACAGTGATAGAGGTTGGGTGTCCTTGCAGCGATCACCAGCCGTACGGGTGACAGGACGCCAGGCCCAGAGCTTTTGTCCCAGATTCATGCCAGCTGGGGAGACAGGATGTACCCGAGGCGGCAGCTCTGGAGGGGAGGCCCGAGCGGCTGCGTGAGCAGTCTGAGCTCTAGACGCACTTGAGAACGTGAGGAAAGAGGGAAGTGTAGGAGCCGAAAGTTCCGAGGAGCACCGGTGGAGAAGGTGGGGCTGGAACTGCTTTAACGCGAGAGCGGTTTCCGGAGCACTTCGTGACAGGTTTCCCGGGATACACAGAAGTTCCACTGTGTGTGCTTTTCGGAATGCTAGTGGGTTAGCAAGAACTTGTTTTTTAAAAGTCCAGAAGGAATGACCAAAACATAAAAACGGAGTCCAGTTCTCCCAAAACCAGCAATCACTTGGCCTCAGTCTCATTCCTTCTTGTTACTGATTTAGTCTCAGTGCTCTTTTTTGGAGCATGTATTTGGTTTAATTTTTAAAAATATTATTTGTACTGTCTTTAGTGGCCCTTTTTAAACACATGTCCGTTTTCATCTTTCTGTAGTAGGTCACCTGCCCTTCTGTACATAGAGTCAGACTCATGCAAATGGTCAGGAAAGGGATGAAGAGATGAGCAACATTTCAAAAAACAACAGTTTTTATGTAAAGGAATCCCGGGTGCTCCCTCGTGCGTGTCAGGAAGGTCACCCCCAGCGTCACAGACCTGCTCACGCGTCCATTCAACACATGTTTATGGAACACTTGCTTTGTGGCGGGTACCGGGCCGGGCACACAAGAGTGTATAGTTCGCAGTGGAACTCAGGGCCTGCCAGGGGAGAGACACAGGACGGACGGCTCTAGGAGCTATTGATTACAGTCGTATTAAGAGTTGTGTTGAAGCGTCACTCAGTGGCACACATGACTCAGCCAGGCAGAGCAGGGAGAACGTTCCAGGGAAAGGGAGCACTGTGTATGAAGACTAGCAGACAGGAGCGTCGCTGGAGGGCTGGGGATGGCGCAGGGTGCGCAGAGCTGAAACCATAGAGCTAAGGAACGATTACGGGCCACATGGAAGGTCTGGGATATTGAGAGCACCGAGAAGCCCGAAAGCTTTAGGCAGAGAGGTATCGTGAGCGTATCTGTTATTTGAAGATCACTTCGGCTAGTGCTCGGAGGGGCACAGCTGCGTGCAGGAGACCACACAGAAGGCCGCACGGTGGCCCAAGTATGGGTCCTGATGGCTTAGACCAGAGTTTGGCAGGAGCGCTGGTGAAACGGGCAGGCTTGAGAGACAACACGGACAACCGACCAGCCTTGCTGGTTGGCGGGAGGAGAAGAGAAGGATCAAGAGCACCCACTGGTTTCTGGCACGACCAGTGAGGTGAAGATCGGTGCCGTTTATTCGGATAAGGAGCAGGTTTGGAGGAGATGAGTCCAGTTCGGGTGTCAGATCTTGTGGTGTTTGGAGAGACATCCGAAGGACATACCAGGGAGGTGCTTGCAGGGACCTAGAGCTGGGGGCGGGGGGCTGCCGAGGGCGCCGCGGCAGAGTCCTGAGCACCGGCTGTGTTCCTTCCACTGAGTCCCTCGTTTGTTAATGTTAACTCACTAGGAAGACCAGCTTCTTTAAATACCTCTCGAGACCTGAAGCAGCAGTTGAAAGTAGAAGAGATTTTGCCACCTCTCTTTAAAACTAAATGGAAAAGACAAGTGTTAATGAAGAACCAAAATAACCCGATGTGTGGATGAAACCTAATGTCCTGAGTCGTGGTGTTCAGGGAAATGAGCTGTAGTCCCTATTATGCTCTTGTCACACACAAGTTTTTTCCTGAACTTGAAGTTGTGTTGCACGCAGGCGGGGCTCTTTGACAGCCGTGTACTGTGAACGACCGCCGTTCGTCAGTTGTGCGATAACGTCTTCTCTGGGCCACCGACTCGGCCCTGCATGAGAAGGGGTGCTGTGTCCTTCCTGCTCCCCTTGTACTTGGAGAAGAGAAGAGCTGCTGCTCTAGCTCCATCCACTCTGTCGCTCCTTCTCCCGGGGGTAGCGGCGGGCCCGTGTAGGACGACAGCTGTGTACGCGCATCCCTCAGCGACGGCCCTGTCGTCATCTCTATTTACAAGTCTGGAAAAAGGGTCTCAACTTTTTGTGAGATGGGAAACTGTAAACATGTAGTACAGAGTTGAGACTGACTTTACTGAGATATGATCCCAGAGAAGCGAACGCAGCTAGGACCCGGAAACCTCCCCAAAGAAAAACTGTTGTGGGTTTAGACCTGTGTGTTTTATGTTAAGAAATACCTGGCTTCTCTCAACCGGGGAACTTCTGGAGCTACTCTGTGAAAAACAGATTTTGCTTGGGCCTGCTCTCACACACGAGTAACGCTTCTTCCCTTGTCCTAGATTACTCGCTGACTAGCGCGGACCTGTCGGCCCTGCAGGGCTTCAACTCCCCGGGCATGCTGTCCCTGGGACAGGTGTCGGCCTGGCAGCAGCACCATTTAGGACAAGCAGCCCTCAGCTCTCTGGTGTGAGTAACTAGAAATTGTCCCCGAATCTCTCCTCCTGGCCCTGCACTTGACTTTTCTATCGGTTACAGTCTTTTGTGCTGTTTACTGTCATGAGACTATCCTAGAATGATTCTTTTTTATGTGGTACAAGTGTTTGGAGAAAATATTTCCTTTACGTGATTCTAGATAATAGCTTGGATACTGATCAAACTAAGCATTCCCTGAGGAGATCTGGGGAGCCGGGCTTCTCTGCTGTGGAGGTAGAGAGACTCAAATAGTAACCAAGGGATACTGAGGCACAGACGTCACCCACATGCACCTCTCTTCTACCTACCAACCAACCATTAAGCCACCTAGTCCCACCCCCCTCCTTCCCCACCCCTATATCTGATTCCAGTGTTTGATGAAAGGCAACTTAAAGGTATTCAGGCCCACCTACCACCCCTACACACACACACACACACACACACACACACACACACTCTCTCACACTTTTTTTTTGCTTTGGTGACTATTAGTAGACAAAGGGAATAGGAAAATAAGCAGCCAACCCTCATGGAAGCCAACTGGGTCTGCTGTTGTGTCCCCTCTTCTGAGATGCTACATTCGTCCTGGTTCTCCCCCTGCTAGCGCTCTCGGATCCCCCTGGGCATCACCGTAAGCTCTTCTCACTCCTGTCCCCTCGCCCTGCCCATAAGCAATGTTCTCTCGTTGAACTCTTCCTGGTGAGCTGCGGTGTGAGAAGCAGGCTGGGATCAACCACATGAAACCCAGTAGCGGATTCACACACAAGATACCCAACCCCTGCTGTTCCTCCCCTCCTGTGCGTGGAGAAAGCCAAGGTGATTTTCCTTCCTTTTCTTTGCCCATTGGCCCTCGGGGGGGTCTGTTCATCCTAAATGAACACACCACAAGTGGAAATGGCTTGGCGCTTGGATTGGGGCAGAAGCCTGTACACACACTCCGCTACTCTGAGCAGGTCAGCCTGTCGGAGGCGGTGTCCCACCCGGAACTTAGGGTCAGGTGACGGCCTTCGAGTTGCCGTGAGAGTAGACACAGGGCCAGAGCAGAGAAGAAACCAAGAAAGAGAGGACGCCGAACGCAGGGGGCTGTGGCGTTCCTCTCCCGTTCTGGTCCACGCGCAGCATCAGACACACCGTGTCGGCTCCTGCACCTGCGGAAGGACCGGGGTGTGGGCAGGGGCAGTAGCCACCAGCGCACTCAGCCCTCCTGCTTTTTGTTCTTCCACGGAGAGGTCATTAACGCCAGTCTTGGGGAGTTCCGGCAGGCTTTCCATCAGACGGTGGCTGCAGCAGCATTCCCGTTATGCAGGTGCACTCACCAACCGTCTAACGTCTTCTTTCCTCAGGGCTGGAGGGCAGTTATCTCAGGGTTCGAATTTATCCATTAATACCAACCAAAACATCAACATTAAGTCAGAACCAATCTCACCTCCCCGGGATCGAATGACCCCGTCAGGCTTCCAGCAGCAGCAGCCACAGCCGCAGCCGCAGCAGCCGCCGCCTCAGCCCCCCCAGCCCCCCCAGCCCCGGCAGGAAATGGGGCGCTCCCCTGTGGACAGTCTGAGCAGCTCGAGCAGCTCCTATGATGGTAGTGACCGCGAGGATCCACGGGGCGACTTCCATTCTCCAATCGTGCTTGGCCGACCCCCCACCACAGAGGACAGAGAAAGCCCTTCCGTCAAGCGAATGAGGATGGACGCGTGGGTGACCTAAGGCTCCCGGGCTGGCGTTCGTACTTCGTGATCCTGCAGCGAACTGCCCTACATATCTACGTCGGTAAATAAGGACATGAGTTAACTATATTTATATGTACATACATACATATATATCCCTTTATATATATATGTATGTGGGCGTGAGTGTGTGTATGTGTGGGTGTGTGTTGCATACAGAATCGGGCACTTACCTGCCTCGTAGATCTGCGGATGTGCTTCCCATGGCAAACAAAAAGCACCCTGTAGGCAGAGTCTAGTCTGGCACTTCCTTGGACTACTTGTTTCATAAGATAACCAGTTTTTGCAGAGAAACGTGTACCCATATATAATTCTCCCACACTAGCTTGCAGAAACCTAGAGGGCCCCTACTTGTTTTATTTAACTGTGCAGTGACTGTAGTTACTTAAGAAAAATGCTTTGTAGAACAGAGCAGTAGAAAAGCAGGAACCAAGAAAGCAATACTGTACATAAAATGTCATTTATATTAATCACCCAGCCTGGCATGGGTCTCTGTTGCAGAGGGGTGCATGGGAAGGGCTGTTGATATTTTAAAAAAAACAAAACAAAAAAGCCCCACACATAACTGTTTTGCACGTGCAAAAATGTATTGGGTCAAAGAAGTGATCTTTAGGTAATAAAAAAGAGAGAGAGTAGAAAACACGCATGAGATATTCAGAAAATACTAGCCTAGAAATATAGAGCATTAACAAAATAAATTAATATATTAAGTTATAATTGGACTATGTCAGAAGTTTCTTTTTACATTCATATCTTAAAGAAACTGATTTTAGCTCATGTATATTTTATATGAAAGAAAACACCCTTATGAATTGATGACTATATATAAAATTATATTCACTACTTTTGAACACATTCTGCTATGAATTATTTATATAAGCCAAAGCTGTATGTTGTAACTTTTTTTTAAGAGAATAGCTTTATCTTGTTTTAACTTTTTAGTTTTATTTTAAGAGGGGGAAAAAAAAACAAACAAAAATATCTTGCAAGCAGAACCTTGGAAAAAAAAAGCCATGAACACTTATTATTCTATATGTAAATTAAAAGTTGAGCCAAACTCTTTTGTGTATATAGCATCTTAAATATATTATCACCTTTGGTGTAAGTACCTATGTATTGTATGGTCACCAGATTAAAAAGTATATTTTTGTGGATTGCCGCCAATTTGGGGGGAAAAGGCGAGATCCTTATTAAGTAGAGTATTCACTGTTTAATATTGACTATTTTGTTAAATATACTGTACTTTGGATTTTAATTATTAGCCCAGCCTTTTCAGAGGGTTGTATAACGGGGTTTCTCCCTCACTGGTGGTGAATGTGTGCTGTTACGTTGTAATCTTCGTGCTGTACGGGTTGGGCATCATTATATATTTTATGTGTGTACATAAATAGCAAAGTGGCAAAAAAAACTGGTGTTAAGTTCATCTTGCATAAATATAAAATGTGTTGTAACAGATTTTATAAGGCATTATTTAAAACTTGCCTTTTGTGAGGAAAAAAAATATAGTAGAAAAAGCTGACCTAATTTAATATTAGAGAACATGGCAAAATAGATGAGCACAAAGGTTTTATAAGTGGTAAACGATTAGGGAAAAATATTTGCGGGGGAAGGGATCTTTTTTCCTGGCCCCTCTAAAACAGAATGATGCAGCTGGTTACAAAATACTACCATTCAGAACTCTCTGGGCCTCGGAAGGGCACTTGGGTGTGGGGAGAAACTCTCACGGGCACGTCGCTGGCTGGCACGGCTCGCCGGCCTCATGAAATCCGGGCCGCACTCAGCTTAGCCTTTGAACGAGGCCTGCCTCCTGCGGGAGGACAATGAAGCCACGATGGCGGGTTCGTCCGTTTCCTGGGCTTGTGCCACAAACAAAATTCAAAGTCCTGTATATCTTTCATCATAGATTTTTAAATACACCCTTTCCTGAGAAACTCAAAATAAGGGTTTAAAAATTGCTGCTATTTTGTATTTCAAACTTAATGTTGAGCAGCTACCTACAATTTTTTACTTACGTTTTGCTTTTCCCCCTAAATTGCCTTCCTTCTGACATTTTCCTCATATGCTATTTGTGACAAATCAGCAGCCAGATTTCCTGACTGACACATAGGTATTAGGTACAGGGGAAACCTGTGGTGTTCACAGCTACAACATGGAATTCGGTTTTAGTAACAGTTTGGGTAGGAACAAGGGAGGGTGACGTGCTGTCTCCTCTTGTCAGTATGGCCGTTAGGCTCTAATTCAGAAAGGATTAGTTTCTCTTTAAAATGTACTTACTTTACTGAACTGCATACAGGCACGTTTCTTCATAAGGTCACACCCGATTGAAACAAGACAGTCTCCCAACACTGAATTTCCAAGATAATCCTTACCACTTTGTAAACCATTTATAGCTTTGAAAGTGTTAAGTGATTCTTTCGTTACTATTCATGCACGTTCATGAACTTCTGCTGTACATTGGAATAGGAGTTACCACATTCGCATTTACTGTCTATTTTCTTGTGTGCCTTATGAGATGGCTTTTCTGACTGTATCTCAATAGTCTTTCTTTCTATGCAGGTTTATAATCAGTACAACTACTGTTTTCTAAAATACTATTACACGAGGCTCGGAGTTTGTATTTCAATTACACTGACCAAGTAACAATGTGTTCCGTTTTCAGGAAGTGAATATTTGACTGTTAACCCTTTTCCTGTCTGCCCAGTGTGACCTGGAGCATATGGACTTGACTTGACAGACACCCCTCACCCAGACTCCATGTTCAGACACGTACACATGCACGTCTCCTGGTGGAAACCAGCTCAGAGTGGGGAAGACACGAATGGTGTTTCTTTAGAACTGACTTTTCTTACCGTTTTAGACTCGTGTGTTTTGTATGACACCATCACAAAAAAATTTTATCCTTCAGATGAAGTATTTTATTACTAAAAGACAAAAACAAAAAAAGAGGACGCTGCACTGGTTCAAGTACGGTCTCCAACAGCTGTCCTTCCTCAGTGCGCTAACTGGCCCTACACTGAGAGCGAGAGTCACCGTTGTGTGTCTGCAGATGGTCCCGATCAAAACTCCATCTTTTGAGCCCTAATTATGTCCATTGTGTTAGAGACTAAGTCAGGGGTTTGTTCTAAGAGAACAATATATGTTTTACCATTTCCTTTAACTATAAGGACAACTAGTAAAGCATTAACCTATTTTCTGTATTAACCATCATGCGCACAAGA
Organism: Ursus maritimus; assembly: GCF_017311325.1. Classification (NCBI taxonomy): domain Eukaryota; kingdom Metazoa; phylum Chordata; class Mammalia; order Carnivora; family Ursidae; genus Ursus; species Ursus maritimus. Next base: position 9,208,099 of record NW_024425230.1, on the reverse strand, counting down.
AATACATAGTAAATAAGGAACCAGAAAACTCCTGGCATTGGGTCGTAAGAAGCTAGAGGATTAGAATGTGAAAAAGATTTTACAAATGTAAAACTCTTATTTCTCTGTAGAAACTTTCTTCACTTTGCTGTGCAAGAAGACACTGCTTTGCTATATTTAAAATGGCTTTTTTAAAAAGAGATTTATGTATTTGGTAAATGTTTGTAGTCAACAGTTCACACAAAAGCTGTACACGGTTTGATCATGTAAAACCGTTTGGCGGCACAAGCTGGACTTTGTTGCCATCCTTGAGATGAACCTTTTAAGAAAAATAAGTTAATCTCAATTTTTCCCTGAATGTGTTGTTTTTTCTTCATTATACAATAAATATTATAGTGAACTTTTTATCAAATGGTTAAGAAAATGCTAGAGGTTGTTGTAAACTATTTGTATCCTGCACTCACTACAGTAAAGACGGACTGGCTTTTCCTGTGTACTCCAGCCTCTGTCATGTTTGCCGCCAGTCGTCCCCTTCCCTCCCCCCGGATGCCTCTCCTGTCCCTTCCCCTCACAAAGGCCTTTTCCACCTACAGATCCCCTTTACTTACTTTGAGGCTTGGTCCAGGAAACGGCAGTGGCATCTCGCCAGCCTTGCCCATAGCTGCTCCTGAGGCCTCCCCTCCTGGGCCCCCCGGGTCCCCGAAGGAAGCAGCGGGCGATCCAGGGCCCAGCGTCGGCCAGCCTGGCTGTTACTGCGGTCAGTGTGGATCGGGTAAGCCCCTTCGGGCTCCGCTAACAACTGCTTGCAGGATATACTATGGGGCGGGGATTTCTGTTAGAATCAAATGATAGCAAGTTCTGTCTACCCAAAATGCACACATAATACTGAGCGAGTGGCAGCAGAAGACAGATTTACTAAATGATTTTCAAAAGTGACAGGTGTGAAACGTATCTTCAACTTGGCAGTGGGAAGTGTTCTCTTCCATGGATTTGCCTTCTAAGCCAGCTCCTAACTGAGCCGATTCTTGCTGTCAGTTAAATGAAAAGCTAAATTTTTCTGCTGGTTTTACTCACTGGCTACAGTGAAGCTCTTATTAGCAGGGTTTGAAAGCTGGTTGAGTCCTGTGGCTAAAAATAGTCTAATCCCAGCTGCAGCTACTTAAAATCAATGCACTGCGATTTCCTAGTTTGCTCCCACGGGTGCCGCCCCCCCCACCCCCACGAGGCTTTAGCCTGCGCGGGAGCTGATTCTGTGTCCGAGCCGCAGCAGCCCCGAGGGGAGTTTCGCTTGGAGCCCCTCCGCCAGCTGGATGGCTCCGGCCGCTCTCCTCCGCCCGGCCGGTCCGTAGGGGTCCAAGCACCATCCAGCTGTAGAACTGAGGACACCCGTGTGTCCTCCCATCCTCCACAAAAAGTGCGGGGCTTCCGCAGAGGTACCTGGAACACTGAGGAGAGGGGCTTCTCAGGGACCGGTGGACTAGTGCCATTGCGCCGCGGCCGGTGCTGAGCCCAGCGTGCGAGAGGTGAGCCCTGGGCCCCAGCTGTCCCAGGGTGTGAGCTGAGGACAGGCGCTTCTCAGCCAGCCCCCAGCCAATGCCTGCACACAGCCGGGGTGCGCCCCTTCCCTCCTGCAAGAAATCTGCGCTCCCAACTGCATCTGTGTCTGCTTCCCAGACGACCCAAACTGACACGCAGCTCACCCAGCTTTCAAGAACGTGTCCTAGACTTCACTTTCTGACATCATCTGCCTGCTCACTCTGAACCAAAGCAGTTGAAGGCAGCTGGGGACGAAAATCCAAATCACAGTTGTACTAATTGGTTTCACTGTATACTCCCTCCCCTGTTTAAGCTTTTTTTAAACTTTGAACTTTCAACTTACAAAAAAGTTGCAAAAATAATCGTTTCCAAATCTTCACACAGCCTTCCCTAGTGTTAACATTTACATAACCACCGTCCCACTATCAGAACCAGGAAACTGACCCTGTTACAGGACTACTAAGCCCTCCTGTCACTGGCCGGCATCACCACACCCACTTGCTCCTCCGGCGTGAGCGCCCCCAGTAGGGCCACAGGGGAGCCCTGCCTCCTGTTCCTTGCCAGCACCACCGCACCCACCTGCAGCTACAGCTAGTCCCTCCTGCTGAGGACCCCGCATGGCCTCACCCACCTTTTCTGAAACCTGACCCCTGTCACTGACCTCCCCTGCACTGTGTGCGCCCAGGGCTAGAGTGTGAAGTCCTAGGGCAGCACGCTGACACTCTGGCCCTCTGCCAATGCCAGGGAGCCCATAGTTGGCCCTAGCCCTTGCTCCCTGCCCTGACACCCATCGCTACAACTTTGTCTGCAAGTGACCTCTGTCACTACCTAGGAGCCTACAGCTGGCCCCGCACAATAGAGTGTGTGCACAACATTGGCCCCATCCACCAATGCTGCCTGCCCTGGTCCCTAGCTACTTACTGGTTCTAGAGACATGGCTGAGAAGCCCAACAGCCCTTCCAGGCACTGCAGACCCCTGCAGTGATCACCAAGGAATACGCTGTTACCAACAGTGCGGACCCCAGGGGGCTTGAGACAAAGAGCCATGCTCCAACTAGACCTACTGCTACCACGCACCCCTGCATTTGTTGCCCTGCACCACTAGACCTGGGTCACAACATGATCCAGTGCGCCCCATCTGCAAGTTAAAGGCTTCTCTAACCAAAATCAGTCCATAAAGTCTGGAAGAGGTGAGGGAAACATGTCTCTACCAAAGGAAGAGTCCAGTAGCTGGACTCAAAGAAATAGAGATGCAGGTATTGCCCGACAAAGAATTCAAAATAATTGGAGTACAGATGCTCAGAGCTACAAGAGAACACATAAATGACTCAACAGTATGAGGAAAATGATACAAGAACAAAATGAGAAGCTCCACAAAGAAAAGAACCAAATTTTGGAGCTGAAGACTACAATGAACCGAAGAATCCAATAGTTTCAGCAGCATAGTTGAACAGATAGAAGAGAGAGGCACTGAGCGAGAAGGCAGATCAGTTGAATTTAAACAATTAGAAGAGCAATTAGAAAAAATAATGAAAAGGAACAAAGCCTACAGGAGTTATGGGACACAATCAAAAGAAACTGTATGGTGACTAACATATAAAAAAAGAAACAATGCACATATTACTGGAGTCCCAGAAGAGAGAGAGAAAGGAATAAAAAGCTTATTTAAAGAAATAATGACTGAGAATTTCTCAGACATGGGAAGAGAACTGGACATCCAAGTTCATGAAGCTTGGTCACCACAAAATTTCAACCCAAAATGTTCTCCAAGATACATAATAATGAAATGTTCTAAAACCAAACCCAGAATTTTAAAAGCTGGAAGAGAAAAAAAATTTTCTCACACAAGGGAACCCTCATAAGGCTCTTAGTGGATTTCTCACCAGATATCTTACAGGCAAAGAGAGAGTGGGATGATATATTCAAAATGCTGAAAGGAAGAAGCTGCTAACCAAAATACTTCACCCAGCAAAGCTGTCCTTCAGAAATGAAGGTGAAATAATAAAATCTTCTCCTAATAAATAAAAGCTGCTAAACTTTTGCCACTAAACTACAAGAAATGCTAAATAATAAATATATAATAATATATAAAAAATAATAAATAATAAAATCTTCCCTAATAAAAGCTGCTAAACTTTTGCCACTAAACTATACAACAAAAAACGCTAAAGGGCTGGGGGGTGCCTGGGTGGCTCAGTCGGTTAAGTGTCTGACTGTTGATCTCAGCTTAGGTCTTGATCTCAGGGTTGTAAGTTCAAGCCCTGTGTTGGGGTCCTTCTCCAACTTAAATAATATTTATTTTATATTTTATATTATATCATAAAATAATATTTTAACAAGCCCACTTTAATGAAATTTTTAAAAAATTATAAAAAAGAAATGCTAAAAGGAATTAGTCCCTCAAGATGAAACAAAAGGATACTAATTAGTAGCCTGAAAACATATGGAGATACACGGCACACTGGTAAGGACAAGAATCAGACTTAGAATACCTTAACACTGCTAATATGGTGATGTGTCAGACAAAGACTCATCTAAAGATTAAAAGGCAAAAGTATGAAACCTAGGTATAGCTTCGACAGTTTGTTAATGGATACACAATCAACAATGTAAATGGTGTCATCAAAATGTAAAATGGGGGAGAGGATAGTTTTTTTTTATATGTGATCAAATTAAATTGGTATTAGCATAAAATACACTCTGATATCTATAAGAATTTTTATGTAAACCTCATGGGAACTCCAAAACAAAAATCTACAACAGATACACATGAGAAGAAGGGAATCAAAGTATACTGCTACCAAAAATCATTTATTTACATAGGAAGGCAACAAGAGGAAAACAAAAATGGAACTATAAACAGCCAGAAGATAATAAAATGGCATTAGTAAGTCCTTACCTGCCAATAATTATTGTAAATGTTAATGAACCAAATTCTCCAATCAAAAGGCAAACTGGCTGGATGGATTAAAAAAACAATACCCAACTATATGCTACAAGAGACTCACCTCAGCTGTAAGGACAAACATAATTTCAAAGGAATGGCAAAAGATACTCCAAGCAAATAGAAACCAAAAGAATATGAGTAGCTATACTAATATCAGACAAAATTGACTTTAAGCCAAAAATGGTTAAAAGAGACAAAGATGGTCACTGCATAGTGATAAGGAGGTCAATTCATCAAGAAGATAGAAAAATAATATATATGCAGACAATTTCAGAGCACCTGAATTGTATTAAGCAAATTCTAACAGATTTGAAGGAAAAATTAGATAACACAATAATAGAAGGGGACTTCAATATCCTACCTATCAACAAGAGATCATCCAGATAGAAAAATCAGTGAAAAAGCACTGCATTTGAACTATACTTTAGACCAAATGGACCTAACAGACATACAAACACGCCAACCAACAGCAGAATACACATTCTTCTCAAGTGCACACAGAGCATTCTCCAGAATACATCACATGTAGGTCATAAAAAAAGAAAAAAAGTCTTAGCAAATTTAAAAAGACTGAAAAAAAATACCAAGTATCTTCTCTGACCATAGTGGTATAAAACCAGAAATTAATAATAGGAGGAAAGCTGGAAACATAACAAATATATGGAGACTAAAAAACATGCTCTTGAATATATAGGCCAAAGACGAAATCGAAAGAAAAATCAAGTATCTTGAAACAAATGAAAATGGTAGCATAACATAGCAAAAGCTATGGGATGCTGCAAAAGTAGTTCTAAGAGTCCTTCTAAGTTTATAAAAACAAAAATCTACAACAGATACACATAAGATGAGAAGCGAATCAAAGGATACCGCTATAGAAAATCATTTACAAATGCCCACATTAAGACACAAGAAAGAAGGTAGATAAACAACCTCACTCTACAAGTCAAGGCACTAGAAAAAGAACAAAGCCCAAATTTAGTAAAAGGAAGAAAATAAAAAGATCAAAGCAGAAATAAATGAAACAGAGACAAGAAAAATAATTAAAAAGATCAATGAAACTAAAGATTTAGCTAGAGTGACTCAAACAGAGAGGACTCAGATAAATAAAATCAGAAATGAAAGCGGAGACATTACAACTGCTACTACAGGAATACAAAGGATCATGAGAGACAACTATAAAAAATTATATGCCAACAAAATGGATAATCCATAGGATATGGATAAATTCCTAGAAACATACAACCTTCCAAGACTGAAACATGAAGAATTTGAAAATCTGAGCAGACAAGTGATCAAGTAAGGAGATGAATCAGTAATCAAAACCTCCCAACACACACACACACACACACACACACACACACACACACACACACACACCTCCCAACATAGAAAAGTACAAGACCAGATGGGAATTCTACTAAATATTTAAAGAAGAGTCAATGACAATCTTTCTCAAACTATTCCTAAAAATTGAAGAGAGGGAAACACTCCCAAACTAATTTTACATGGCCAACATTACCTGATACCAAGGACAGATTAAGGAGCTTACAAGACAAGAAAATTACAAACAAATATGCCTTATTAATATAGACGCAAAAATCCTCAGCAAAATATTAGCAAACCAAATTCATTAGCACATTAAAAGAATCATTCACCATCATCAAGTGGGATTTATCCCTGGAATGCAAGGTGGTTCAACACACACAAATCAGTGGATGAATGTGAGACACAGTAATAGAATGAGATAAAAATCATATGATCATCTCAACAGATGCAGAAAAGGCATCTGACAAATACCACAACCTTTCATGATAAAAAATCCTCAACAAATTAAGTACAGGAGGAAGACACATCAACACAACAAAGGCCATCTATGACAAACCCACAGCCAACATCATAATGGTGAAAGGTTGAAAGCTTTTCCTCTAAGATCAGGAACAAGACAGAGATACCTACTGTCACCACTCCTAGCCAGAGCAATCAGTTAAGAAAAAGATGATAAATGGCATCCAAATAAGAAAAGTGAAACTGTCTTTGCTTATGAATGATATGATCTTATATATAGAAAATCCTACAACCAAAAAACTGCCAGAACTAATTGACAAATTCAGTAAAGCTGCAGGATACAAAATAAACATACACAAAACAGTTGTGTTTCTACACATTAACAACAAAATATCTGAAAAAGAAATGAATAAATCTAACCAAGAAGGTGAAAGTTTTGTTCGGTAAAACCCACAAGACTTTGGTGCAAGAAATTGAAGAAGACACCAAGAAACGTAACAGTAACCTGTGTTCGTGGATGGGAAGGATCCCATCTCCCAAAGCCATCTATAGACTCAGTATCAAAATCCCCATGGCATTTTCAAAGAAATAGAAAAAACAATCCTAATGTCTATATGGAGCCACAGAAGACCCTGAACAGCCAAAGCAATCCTGAGAAAGAACAAACCCGGAGGCACCACATTTCCTGATTTCAACCTATACTACAAAGCCATAGTAATCAGAATAATTGGCATATAGACCAACAGAACAGAATTGAGAGACCAGAAAAAACAAAACAGAACAAAACAAAAACCCTGCATATAGCATCAACTAATATTGACAAGGCAGCCAGGAATACTAACTGGGGAAAGGGTAGTCTCTTTAATAAATGGTGTGGGGAAAACTGGATGACCACATGCAGAAGAATGACATTGCACCTCTATCTTATACCATTCACGAAAATTAACTCAAAATGGATTAAAGACTTAAACATAAGACCTGAAACTATAAAACTTCTATAAACATAGGGGAAAAGCTCCTTAAAATTTGTCTTGGCAATGAGTTTTTAGATATGACACCAAAAGCACAAACATCAAAAGCAAAAATCAACAAGAGGGACTACATCAAACTAAAAAACAAAAAAACAATACAATGAAAAGGCACTCTATGAATGGGAGGAGATATCTTCAAACCACATATCTGATAAGGATTAACAGCAAAATACATAAAAACTCATACAATTCAACAGTATGAAAACAAACCATCCGATTTAAAAATGGGCAGAGGATCTAAATAGACATTTTCCCAAAGAAGACATAAGGATGACAAATAGGCACACGAAAAGATGTTCAACAACACTACTCATCGGGAAAACCTAAAGCCAAACCAATATGAGGTATCACCTCACCTTCATCAAAAAGAGGTAACAAGTGTTAGTAAGGGTGTGAGGAAAAGAGAACACTTGTGCTGTTGGTGGGAGCATAAATTGCTTCTGTCACTATGGAAAACAGCATGGAGGTTCCTCCAAAAATTAAAAATAAAACTACCATATGACCCAGCAATCCCACTCCTGGGTATATATCAAAAGGAAATGAAGACAGGATATCAAAAAGATATCCACCCCTCCTTTCAAATGCCACCTTCTCTTAAAAACTTGCCTTGTTTTATCGACCATGTATCATCTTTCCCATTTCCATCTCATGGGGCCCAGCACGTTCTACCACATCACCGCCCTTATATAAATTTTACCTTTCCCACTAGATTAGAAGCACCTTGAGGGCAGGGACCATGTCTTGTTTGCACATAGCCTTCTGGCATATAATCGGTGCTCTGAAAGGTTTGTGAGTAAATGAATGGTAGCACACGTTCCTAACTCAGGGTGGCGAATGGGATTTAAAATAACAAGTATTTCCTAAAGATCTGGGAGGGTCTCCCTGTGATCAGACCCCCTCCCCAGAGCACTGCTGTAGCAGTCCCTCAGGACTCCTGCACAATGGAGGGCAGGATGGAAGAGGGCACAGGGCACAAGTTGGATCTGCACATCCCCATCCTGCCAGTCCTTCCCAGGGCTGTGGGGCCTGACTGTGCAGGGGGCAGGGAGGGTGGCCCCATCTCTCCTCAGCTGCTCTGCTGTACCCAGGTGGCTCCTGGAGAACAGGCAAAAATGGATCCTATCCCCTCTCCCACCCCTGTGTCTCTGCCTGGCCTGGTGAAACCAGCAGTCCCTCCTCTCTGGAAATAAGTTTGCAGGAACCTTGTCCCAAGGTGTTAAGTACTTCAGAGAAATGGCTAAGGAAGGCTCCTTTACTGACACAAATGAGGTTTATTTCTCATAGTCAAGGAGCTTGGCTCACTGGCACACCCAGAAAATAGGCAGGTAAATGCTGAGTCTACAGTTATCCTTAGGGTGAAGGCAGTGGCTCTGACTTCTTATCATGTGGACCCGAAGATATTTTCTCAGTTTTTCTCTTTCTTCTCTTCTGTCAATTCTGCCTCCTCCTAAAAAACCCTGTCCTGGGAGGCACAGAGCAGCAAAGCCCCAAGCAAAGAAAGCCAGTCAGCCTGGGTGGGACTCCCAGCATCCCAGTTTACAAGTTACATGATCTTAGCTTTGTTTTTCCATTAATAAAACAGGAATGGTAAGTGCCACCCTCCCGAGGACACTGTAAAGGTGAAATGAGTTGGTGTATAAAGCTCTTAAAGCACCATCTAGCATCTAATGAGTGCCACAGATTAAATGAGGATTGTTTTTCTTCTGCACTGCATCCCCATCTTTTCCCAAAGAGAAATCTTCACATCTGTTTGGGTCCTTCCTGTAGCCAAGCTCAGCCTCCTGCCTTGCCAACCCAAGTGGCTACTGTCTCAATTCAATGACTTTAGACATGTCTCCTCGCACTTCTCCCCTCCACACTCATTCTACTGCAGCCTAGGCCTTACATGGAGCTGTGACCATCTCCCAGGTGATATCTTCCAGGCAAACCTTCGTCACCCCCGAGGGCCACCCCAGCCAGCGCCCGGCAGATGCAGTGCTCCAAATATGTTGCTTGAATAAATGGATACATTAGTCCACTAGGAGGTCATCCCATTGCCTTCTCTGACACTCCCCCCAGGACACCAGGTATGGGGAAGAGGTAGACCTGCCAAAACACAGGGACAGACACCCTGATCTCCTACTAAGGAAAGCAAACCTTTTTAAACCCCATCTTATATACAAATGGTTGTAACTCTTTAAGACAAACATTTCCACAAAGAGCTCCTGGCTTATGTCAGGAAGAAGCTTCCAAGGAATGGTAGAAAACAGGCCAGGAGAGGGAAAGTTTTCTGCTCATTTAAAAAGCAACATGAGGGGTGCCTGGGTGGCTCAGTCAGTTAAGTGGCTCACTCTGGCTCAGGTCATGATCCCAGGGTGCTGGGATCAAGCCCCACATCAGGCTCCCTGCTCAGCCGGGAGCCTGCTTCTCCCTCTCCCTCTGCCCCTCCCCCTGCTCGTGCTCGCTCTCTCTCTCTCATAAATAAAATCTTAAAAAACAACAACGACAAAAAAAACCCATCCCTAATCCAAGCTGCAAACACCGCACTACTCTGCAGCAGCATTTTGACACCAGCCGACTGGCCGGGAAGCTGAAAGTCCAGCATCACCCTATACAGAAATCTGCCCCTTTGTCTGCTCTCTCACAAATGGCTTCCAGTGCTGATTATCAGTCTCTGGATCAGGTGAGGCCCAGGCTTCCAAACCACCTCACAGCAGCTACAGCGGCCTGTGCTCAGAACTCTGGACAACACCCTTCTGTGCCAGGCAATGTTTTAAGCAATAACACTGAGACTTTCTTCCTTTTTCCTCTTTCCTCAAGTAGTTATGGATAATGTACATCTGACTGGCTTTCCACCTACCTTGTGTCTTTTAAGTATTCCCTGCAGATATAGTTTTTTGTCTACTGAAAACTGAAATTCATTCTTTTTCCCCAAAGGCTTCAGAGTGCAATTGAAAGGAAATACAGACTATTTGGTGAGATCTTTCAGGATTCTGCACGTAGATGCAGTTCAAATATCACCTCCTCGGAACTCCAAAGTACACTCCCCCTCCTCCATGTATACTCCCCCTATACATGTATATTCTACAAAAATTCCCTGATGCCGTCTTCATAGCACTTTTCACCCTGAAATGGTTGTGTTTTATTGTCTACTGTTTACTGTACTTTGGGAATGTAAACTCTACCAGGGATGGGACACTGTCCTACCCATAGCTCTATCCCCTAAAGGGCCAGGCATATAGTCAACATAGAGTCTACTGAATGAATCAATGAATGAATGAACGAACAAATGAGTCAGTGAGTGACTTTACTTTGATAAAAAGGGAGAAAGGAAAAAGGTAGCAATTGTTGGCAATTAAATTTTTTTCTACCAAAAACAATAATCAAATATGAGATTTCTGGCTCTCTGATCAAGGGCAGAAGAGAACACTGAAAATCTATATAAATGGATCCCTTTAAAACTATGTTAATGGAAGCAATCCAAGTATCCACCAATGGCTAAATGGATAAACAAAATAAGTGAAATTCTGACACATGCTACAACATGGATGAAATCTAGACACACAAAAAAGGACAAATACGCGTATATGATTCCACTTACAACTGACTACTAGAGTAGACAAATTCAGAGAGAGAGAAGGTCTACCCAGAGCTGGGTGAAGGGGAGAAAGAGAGTTAGTCTTTAATAAATAAAGAGTTTCTGTCTGGGAAGCTGAAAGTTCTGGAAATGAATAGTGGTGATGGTTGCACAAGACTGAATGTACTTAATAACATGGAACTGTACACTTAAAAATGGTATTTATGTTATGTATATTTTACAATAAAAATTTTTAAAAACTATGTTGGACAACCCAAATATAAACTAAGTAGTTAGACCTGATGAAAAATAATATTAGAGGAATGACATCACCAAGATGACAATATAAATCATTTCTGACTTTAGCCCCCCCCCCACAAGAACAATAACAATTATTCATGAAAAGACACCACTGAGAGAATCCTAGAATATGGAGGTGAGGTGGAAGCACCAGAGAGACCAAGAGAGATCACATTAGGAAGGTAATTAGAAAGAGAAGTGGCTACACACTGACTGCATTGCCCCTCACTCAGGCTGGCCCAGCACCACACCAATAGCCTACTGTTCCTCTAGTGGGAAAAGAGAGCCCAGGGTGGACATCCAGCTCCCCCAGCATTGTGGGCCCCTCCCTAAAAGCCTCCACTCTTGCCCCATGGTGACTGCAGAGGAGTCTGCAGGGCTTGGCCACCTGTAAAATCTAGAACCTGTAAAGTCTGGAAGAGGAGAATACTTTTCAGATGTGCATACACCAATGTCAGGAATCAAGGATCACAAAAAATCAGATACAGGTGACACTGCCAAAGGAAACTAATAAAGTTCCAATAACTGACCTGAAAGAAATCAAAATCTACAAACTGTCAAAGAATTCAAATAATCCCCTTAAATTCCTCTTAAAGAAGTTTAGTGAACTATAAGAATACACAGAAACTAAACAAAACTAGGAAAACAATGAGCAAAACAAGTTCAACAAAGAAAAAGAAACTGTTAAGAAGAAATCCTAAAGCTGAAAAATACAATGACTGAAGAATTTAATAGAGAGCTTCAAAAGTGACTTGACAAGGCAAATGAATCAACAATCTAGAAGACAGGCTATTTGAAACTATCCAGAGAAAAGAAAAGAAAGAAGAATGAGGAAGAGTGAAGAAAGCCTACAAGACTCAAGGAACACAAACAATATATGTATTATGGGAATTGCAAAAGGAGAAGAGAAAGAGAAAAGGACAGAAAGTATACTTAAAACAATAATGGCTGAGAAAACTGCCCAAACCTGGAGAGATCCATGAGGCCAAAGGACTCTAAATAGGTTGAACCTGAATAGGGCTACACTACGACACATCATGTGCACTGGGTGTTAATACGCAAGTAATGAATCATCGAACTTTACATCAAAAACCAGGGATGTACTGTATGGTGACTAACATAATATGATAAAAAATATTATTATAAAAACATGTAAAACCAGGAAAAAATAAATAAATAAAAACTTTCATTGATTATCAAAAAAAAAAAAAAAAGTCAAAGACAAAGAATTTTGTAAGTGGCAACAAAAAAGAAGTTACATACAAGGGAATCCCCATAAAACTACCAGCAGATTTCTCAACAGAAACATTTCAGGCCAGGGATGATATAGTCACGATATTGAAAGAAAAAAAAACCTGTCAGCCAAGAATTCTATACTCAGCAAGTTGTCCTTCAGAAATGAAGGAGAGGTATACTTTCCTAAACAAACAAAAGCCGAGGGAGTTCATCACCACCAAACTTGCCTTCCAAGAAATGTTAAAGGGAGTTCTTTAGTGGAATTAAAAGGATGCAGATTAACGTCATATAAGAAAGTAACATAAAACTATCTGGTAGTAGTAAAAAAGTAGTCAAAATTAGATCCGTAAAACAGTAATTGTGATGCATAATTCAAATTTAAAAGATAAAGCTCTAATTTAAAAGATAAAAAATGGTAGTAAAAACAACCATAATTACAATAATGTTATTGGTTTCACAATATAAAAAACATATAAACTTTATCATCAATAACCTAAAATGGAAGGGAAAGTAGAAGTAAAAGCATAGTTTTGGAATGTTATAGAAGTTGTTATCAGTTTAAAATAAGGTGTCATAATTCTAAGATATTTTATGTAAGTCTCATGGTAACCACAAAGGGAAAACCTGTAATTATTACAAAATGAAACGAAACAAAACAAAACACACGATAAAGAATTCAAAGCATATTGATACCAAGACACCAAAATACAAAACAAGACAGTAGGATAAGAAACAAGGAAAAATGGATCTACAAAACAGCCAGAAAACAATTAATGAAATGGCAATGGTAAGTCCTTACCTATCAATAATTACTTTAAACATAAATGGATTAAATTCTTCAGTCAAAAGACATAAAATAGCTGACTAGATTTTAAAAAAAAAAAGAAAGAAAAACCACAAGACCCAATGATATGCTACCTACCAGAGACTCACTTCAACCTCAAAGACACACAGACTGTGAGTAAAGAGATAGAAAAAGATATTTCAAGCAAATAGTAACCAAACAAAAACAACAAAACAGGAGCTGTACTTACACCAAACAAAATAGACTTTAAACTAAAAATGGTAAGAGACATGAAGGTCATTACATAGTGATAAAGCGGTCAATCCACCAGAAAGATATAAAATGTAAATATTTATGCATTCAATATTGGAGCACCTAAATATATAAAGCAAAAACAGACAATAAAAGGAGAAATAAACAGCAATACAATAATTGTTGTAGACTTTAATACCTCACTTTCAACAATGGATAGATCATCCAGAGAACCAATAAAAAAAAATAGCAGTGGATCTGAACAACACTATAGATCAAATGGACCTAACAGATATATACAGAACATTATTATCCTACAACAGCAGAATACACATCCTTGTCAAGCGCCAATGAAACATTTTCTAGGACAGACCATACATTAAGCCACAAAACAAGTCTAAGCAAATTCAAGATTAAGACTGAACACAATGGTATGAAACTGGAAATCAGTAACAGGAAGAAAACTGGAAAATTCATGGATAAATGGTAAACACCACTCTCCTAACAACAAATGGATCAAAGAGGAAATTAAAGGGGAGAATAAAAAAAACTATCCTTTGACAAACTAAAATGATAACACAACACACCAAAACTTATGGAATACATGCAAAAAGCAGTTATAAGAAGAAAATTCATAGCAACAAGCACCTACATTAAGAAACAGGAAAGATCTTAAATAAACAATCTAACATTTTAAGAAACTAGAAAAAGAAGAACAAAGTAAACCCAATGTTAGCAGAAAGAAGTAAAGCAGATAAATGAAATAGAGAATAGGAAAACAATAGAAAAGATTAATAAAACTAACAGCTGGTTCTTTGAAAAGATAAACAAAACTGACAAACCTTTAGCTGGATTAAGCAAGGAAAGAAGAGAGAGGACTCAAGTCAACAAAATTATAAAAGAAAAAGGAGACATCACAACTGATATTACAAATATACAAAGGAACATAGTAGACTACTATGAACAACTATTCACCAACAAACTGGACAACCTAGAATAAATAGAAAATTTTTAAAAATATATAATCTATCAAGACTGAATCAGGAAGAAACAGAAAATCAGAACAGATCAATTACTAGTAAAGAGACTGAATCAGTAGCCAAAAATCTGCCAAAAAAGAAAAACCCAGGACCAGATGGCTTCACACTGACTTTTATCAAACATTTAAAGAAGAATTAATGCCAATACTTTTCAAACTTTAAAAAAAGGGGGGGAAGGGAGCATTTACGAGCTTATTTTATGAGGCCTAATACCAAAGGCAGAAAGTATCAGGTACTACTTGATACTAAAGCCAAAAAGGACACTATAAACCAATATCCCCATGAATGTAGGTGCAAAAATTCTCGATAAAATACCAGGAAACCAAATTCAGCAGCACATTACAGAGATCACTCACTATGACCAAGGGGGATGGAATGTGGTTCAACATATGAAATCAATGTGATATACCTTACTAACAAGATGAAGGACAAAAATGATATGATCCTCTCAATAGAGGGAGAAAAAAACATCTGAAAAAATTCAACATCTGTTCATTATAAAAACTTGTAACAACAAGTTAGGTGTAGAAGGAATGTACCTCAACATAATAAAGACCATATATGACAAGTCCACAGCTAACATTATGCCTAATGATGAAGGGGTGAAAGCTTTTTCTCTAAGATCAGGAACAAAATAAGGGTGCTTACTCTCACTGCTCTTATTCAACATAGTACTGGAAGCCCTAGCCAGAGTGATCAGGCAAGAAAAAAATAAAAGCAGGAAATTGAAAAAAAAAATAAGTATAATTGTCTCTAGTTGTAGATGACATAATTTATATAAAATCTTAAAGACTCCATCAAAAAAAACCTGTTAGATCTTATCAATGAATTCAGTGAAGTTCCAGGATACAAAATTAACATATAAAATCAGTAGCATGTCTATACACTAACAATAAATTATCTGGAAAGAAATAAAGAAAATGATCCCATTTACAGTAACCTCAAAAACAATTAAATACTTAAGAATAAATTTAACCAAGGAGGTGAAAGAACTCTACACTGAACACTGCAAGACACTAAATGGAAAGGTATCCTGAGTTCATGGGCTGGAAAATTTAATATTGTTTACATTTCCATATTACTCAAAGCCATCTATAGATTCAAGGCTATCCCTATCAAGATTCCAATGGCAAATTTTACAGAAGAAGAAAAAAAAATCCTAAAATTTATATGGAAGCACAAAAGACTCTGAATAGCCAAAGGAATCCTGAGAAAGAGGTACAAAGCAGGGGCATCACACTTCCCAATTTCAAGCTATATTATAAACCTATAGTAATTAAAACGGTATGGTAATGGCATTAAAACAGATACAGACCAATAGAACGTGAGAACCCAGAAATACATCGGTGCATATACAGTCATATTTAGAAGGGAGCCAAGAATACTTAATGGAGAAAAGACAGTCTTGTCAATAAATGGTGCTGAGAAAATGGATATTCATGTGTAAAAGAATGAAAGCAGACTCCTATCTTTTTCCACTCACAAAAATTAAATCAAAATGGATTAAAGACTTGAATGTAAGCTCCTTGGTGGTAAACTCCTTGACGATGGTCTTGGCAATGATTTTTCTAGATATGACACCAAAGCATAAGCAACAGAAGCAAAAATATATAAGTGAGACTATATCAAACTAAAAAGCTTCTACATAGCAAAAGAAACAATCAACAAAATGAAGACAACCTACGGAATGGGAAAAAAATATTTGCAAACCATATAGCCAATAGTTACTAGCCCAAATATATAAGGAACTCACACAACTCGGCAGCAAAATAAAAAAAGAAATATATATGTAATTTCTTCAGGTGCTTTGCCCATTTTTAAATTTAAATTGCCCAATTTAAAAATGGGCAAAGCACCTGAATAAACATTTTCCCAAATAAGTCATACGAATGGCCAACAGGTACATGAAAAGGTGCTCAACATCACTAATCATTAGGGAAATGCAAATCTAAATCAGTGAGATATCCCCTCATGTCTGTTAGAATGGCTATCATCAAAAAGACAAGAGACCACAAATGCTGGTGCGGATGTAGAGAAAAAAGAACCTTTATCATTCTTCCTCAACCCCAGGAAGACTTCAGTATTAACACAGGCAGTTTAAAGAACTACCTTCCCGGGGCCCCTGGGTGGCTCAGTCGTTAAGTGTATGCCTTCGGCTCAGGGCGTGATCCCAGAGCCCTGGGATCGAGCCCCACATCAGGCTCCTCCACTGGGAGCCTGCTTCTTCCTCTCATACTCCCCCTGCTTGTGTTCCCTCTCTTGCTGGCTGGCTGTTTCTCTGTCAAGTAAATAAATAAAATCTTAAAAAAAAAAATAAAATAAAAAATAAAACTACCTTCCCAAGGAAGGACTGTGGCATGGCCTTGGCTGGACAGTCCTGCTCTGGGTAACCCTGAGACTTCTGCTTAGTCTCTGCAGCCTTGTCACCCCAGGGTAAAATGGGAGCATCGTTTGCCTGACAACATAGATACCTTAGGTGTTCACAGTGTTGGGCACTATAGTTCAATCAAAAGGATTGAACACTACCTATCAAATCTAATTACTTCTTTAAAACATTACCTCCTAAGACACTAAAAATGTAGTAAAATGTGTAGAAAATGAGTTTCATGGTATCTCTTATGTATACTTAATGAAACCACTTTAAAGCATGTTGTACAGACCAATCAGTGAGACTGTGCTGGTTTATCACTTCTGTTCTTCACCTGTTCTGGTGACCTTGAGCACAAGCCCAGGCAGGCCTCACCCCCTGGACATGGGCACCTCTGTGTTCTCCAACATTGTCGCACATCTTTTAATTCTGAATTACCCCCCTCCCCAATAAAAAAAAAAAAAAAGAAGAATCAATTTTCCTTCACAGAAGAAATTATTTTATTCCATTTTTAAAAACTAAAGGATACAGATATTTATTCTTTGTCTGGCAGAAGCCATTTTCCTGTGGGACTCTGGGCTCTGCCTGGTGAAGTTGATGGTGATATGTTAGAGAAACCTGTGGCCTCCAGGGGCACAGAGAGCACAAACATTTGGCTGGAAAAGCATTTACACGATCAAAATGTTTCCTGTAGCAAAGATTCACAAGTTTATTTTATCCTGAAGACCACGTTGGTTTTGAAGAGAAGATTTACTTTTGAAGATACTCTGAATTTACTAATTGAACTCTGGGCAAATCGTTCTCCACATAGCTGAGAGAAGAAAAACGAGAAGCCCATTCAAGTACTCTTCTGCCACACTCCCTTCCTCTTACATGACGAAATCTTCTCAATTCATCTCTAGGCCCGATTGTCCAATGACATAAACCATGCTCAAAGCTCAGCATTTGTGCAGTCTGTTTTCCTCCCTGGTGGGGCAGACTTCTCTGAGTCTGAACCACCAGCCACATAAGCCCATTTCCACTCCTCTGTAGGACTGAGATGGGCTCCAGCCAAACAGGCTTTCACCCTCACCTCGTGAACCCCTGCTTTACCTGCAAAGCCTTAGAGGCTGACCCATGCCTTCCTTGAGCCTCTAGCATGACTGCTGCTGTGTAGGAGATGGGAAAAACCTCAGGCAGATGGCAGCCTGACCCCTCTTTTTATGGCCTTCACGGCAAGGGTCACTTCCTAGGCCCTCCATTAAGTGGTTTGGTCTTTTAACATCATGAGCTACACCATACAAAGTGTATTTACCCAAAGAAAAACACTGAGCCCCATTCTGGGGCAATGGCTCCAGACTTCCCAAGATCAGAGTCAGGGAAGCAGCAGGAAGCACATCCATTCTCCCTGTACCTCCCTTCCAGGTACACCCAGGGGCTGCTGCTCTCAGCAAATCCGGACTGGTGCCTCTTCAGCCTTAGAAGTGTTACATGTTGGGACCTCAGTGACAGGCACTCATCTTTCTCTCTGCACATACTCAGCTCCAGACACTGGCCAGCAAGAATTCTTTCCAAGAATGCTAACTTGGGCAATCTGGTTAGCCACTGCAGTGGGGATGCACCTCAGGTGAAACTGAACAAAAGCCTCCAAGTGGTCTGGCAGGAAGTGCTGGCCACACCATGCAGCAGCTGAAAACAGGCCTGTGTATCACTAAGTAGTTCTAGAAGTACAAGGAACAGAACTGCTATTTACTCAATATTAGAGCAATTTGGATTCAGGGCTTTTTCGATTCTAGAAGTGACACTGCCTCAAAAGGGCTAACTGGTGGGACAAATATGAAATAGGGATTGTTATAATCTGTCATACTCCAAAACAGGGTGATGTTCACCCCTACTGGACAGCACCTTTGCCAGGGAGACAAAGAACACCATGTGTCACAGCCAGTCATCTCTTCCCAGCAGGCAGGGGACACTGCAAACAGCCAAGTGACCAAAGTGGACCCCAGAAGCTCCCACGTTGAAGGTCCAATGCCGCTCCTCAACTTCTGAACACCTCCAACCTGGGGGCCCACGCAGTGCCAGTCCACTATATACCTTCAAGAAAGAGCATGATCACATGCAAATGTCTCTCTTGCTGTACCTTCTCGAGGCAGGGAGCTGAGGGTGCTGGTGTTTTGGCTCCCACAGCCTTGGATTAGGTGAGCCTATTCCCCAGGGTGAGTGTTCTGGAGAACACAATGGTGGCTTTTGAGACATGTCCGTATGTCATAGAAAAGGAAAGGCAGCACCCTAAGATATGGCCCATGTCAGGTGACGCACATTAGGAGGCCAAATGCTAACACTGACCTGATTCTTTAGAAACAACAAGAGCTAGTTCCCTGCCCGGGGGGTTGGACTGAACTGGCTGTCTGAAGAGGGGACGGTTGGCACTGGAACTGCTAATTTGGGGACTTGCCCTGGAACTGCACTCACGGTCATCGAGCCATTGGGGACAGCAGTTGTGTTCAAGCTACTGGGGATCTCGCCAGTAGCTTGTATTTTAAAATAGACCAAATAAAACACTGGTAAAACAATACCAATTAGTAGCATGATAAAAACGGCATTCCACCACTGAATTCCACAGTCTGCACCATTTGTCGTTGTCTTCGGAGAAGCCGGGAGCAGCGGCTGATTGGAGGTCTCTACACAGTAACTTTCATTTAAAAAGATTTCTGACTGCACTGCGCGCTCAATATTCTGGTCAATGCCCTTAAAGAAATCCGTCAGTGGGCTGGACAAGGCATCGGTACCTACAGCTGCTCTGTCTGGGTCTGGCTGCTCCTCGAAGGTCACTCTAGTCTCTGAGGATGGGCTCAGAAGGGGTCTGAGTTCTTTGCGGGTCTCTGTTAGGATCCCATGATTTTTCACTGGAATCTTAATAGATTTCAAAGCATATAAGTCTTGTTCTCTGATGAAGTTGTTGACTTTCTTGATATCTGCAACCTAGGGAAGCCATGAAGACAAACATCACAAAATATGTAAACTCCTTAGAACGGATATCCAAAAGGTAGCTCTTTCTGGAAGAGGATCCAAGCCTACCCCGCTTAAGAATCCGATGAATATTGGAAAACTGCCCTTATGCACAAAATTAGTTTAGGCTGAATAACTGCGTTTTGGGGCTTTAACTCAGCCTGAATATATAGCTCAATCGTCACATTTCCATATAGATTTACAAGTTTGAATAACGTAAGATCAATTTTGGAAAAGAGCCATTGACCGCAACAAAACGCTTTTAGGTGAAACCCAACCGTGGCAACTTAAAAAGCTATAGCCCTTCCTTTCTACTTCTTTTAACGTTTGAGGCAACAGTGCCCCCGTCTGGCTGACTTCCCTCCCACATCAGAACCCAACTGAGTAGCTGATTACCTTAGCGATCCCCAAACACAAAGCCTCAGCCAGGTTGACAGACACCGAGAACCTACTTTAACTGTAATAACGCTTTAAGAGGTATGTTCTCATGATTCTACCATGTTTTCTTGCCCAGAAGTACTGTATGGCATATAAACTTATTTTTTTAAATAAAAGTGATCTAGGGGTAATACACTTTGAGGATTTCACAACACTTAGGAGAATGAGAAACGTACGGAATCATGAGCAAGTTGGAAAGTATGGACTGAAATCTTCTGTTCCCATTTTAGGACCGGAGGAGAAAGGAACAGCACTATGAGTTTTACAAAGTAACAAAGTTGATGACAAACTCCTTCCACAATCAAATCTTAAGGGAGGGGTGTATGTAAGAATGTAAGTCAAAGATAAACCCTCCCTCAAGCTAATGTTTGGAACTTACTGAAAACATCAGAGATGGACTTCAAGATTTTAACTTATTCATAAGCCCGCTTTGAGTACAAATACAGCCAATAGACCTTTAGATAGCACCTTATTCAAATCAATCTTCTCCATTATTTCACTTATTGAGCAATTCTTTTTAACACCTAACTGAATTGGGGTGGCAGACATTTTTAATGTATCATGTCTTGAAACTAAAGCATAAGGTGCTTGAGACCTGTTTGTCTTTGCCCTTAATTAACACTAAATTTATATTTACTTTAAATTGGAAAACTGATTACTCATCAGAGGCATTATATATATCATCAGTATTCCAAGAAGTCCACTGAATCCACTCAGCGTAGGGTTGGATTCATTTTCAGCCCATGTTCTATAAACCACACAGTATGCCTACAGAAGCTGATTAGACTCAAATATAAATCTCAGTACAACTGAAAGACCACTGTGTCCCTAGAGACCAGCCTGTTTATTTCCTCCGGGAAATACCACAACATCCTATACAATGTGTTTAACCATTTGAACCTTGTTAGATAAAAGACAAGAAACTAAGGAGGAAAAGATTTCTCAAATTGGTTAGACAGCCTTAGGGGAGGCCACAGAAAGTTGTAACAGTGTTATTAGCAAAATGAAATAAATAGTTTCAATCTAGGAGAAAATGCAGCAATTCTATAAATACTTTCCTACTTACTTTGCCATGTTAATCACTCTGAATGCTAAAAACATAATTAAAAGAGAAACAGGGTTATATAGATACACAGCATACAGAGGCTAGATCATGCAGTTCTAAAGGAGAGAACGTAAAACTCGACCAAGTAAGCTATAACAAGCAAGAAAGGGTCAGAAAAAAAGAAGTAGCCAAAAAAGCAAACCTATCAAACAAACCTTGGATAAATTCTGTCTGGCATCTTTGGCCCTAGTAGGTCTTAAATAAAATGTGCTTGAAAGAAAAAAAAGTTGGGGGGGGTGGAGGGGGACGCCTGGGTGGCTCAATCAGCTGAGCATATGACTCTTGATCTCAGCCCAGGTCTTGATCTCAGGATTGCAAGTTCAAGCCCCCCACTCGTCTCCATACTGGGCGTGGAGCCTACTTAAAAAATAAAAATTAAAAAAAAAAAAGGTTTCTGAAATTCAGTTTGGAGGGACAGAGAGAGAAGTACTCTGCAGAAAGGGAACTGCCCCAACACCTGAGATTCCTAGCTCTCACTTTTCATGATCCCAAGGTTCAGAACTGAAAGTATTCCCACCTGCCTTCCATCTCTGGCTAGATGGGGGAGTTCTTTACTGCTACAAGAGCAGTACAAGACCACCTCTGGGGGGTCAGGAAGGAGCAGCAAGGGCCCCCACCCTTCAGTGAGTTGCTCTGTTCCGCTAAATACACAGGAGCCAAGGGACAAGCAGAACCTTCACCCGTGGGTTTTCTTACTTTGCAGCCATACTGAAGAGCGAGCTTGTTGAGGCTGTCCTCCTGGACCAGCTCCCGCTGCAGCAGCACCACGTCCCCTGCTCCTGGCTGGTGAGGGTGGTGGGCACCCTTCTTCTGGCGCTCCTTGCCCCGGGGCCGCAGAGCCACGCGGTGGGACTCTTCCTCAGAGGAGTCCCCTGAGTCCCCACCACCATTCTCAAACATGTAAACGTGGCTGGTCGGAGTCCTACAGACAATGGCTGGGCCTTGGAAGGTCTTGGTTAACACTTCCTTCTGCCTCATTTTCTTAACTGAAAACCAAACCCCATGGTTAATTCCACATAAGGCACATGGATTCCTCTGTGGCTACATTAAAGAGAAGTGTCTTGATGTTAGAGATTATTCCTTTCCCTGATTATTGGAACTACTCAACAGACACCATCAGTACAAAAAAGAATGTGTTCTACGCTAGCTGAGATGGGGGGAGAGACAGGCATATAAAAATAGCAATTTTTCCCTAATTGCATCCTTTTTGCATAGAAAATGCAAGAATCCCTCCTTCCCCCCTTATTCCTCATCCATAGCTGCTGTCTCCCCGAAACCCAAACAGATAAAGAAACGACTTCTCTTTTTGGTCTGGAGGTAAAGAAGCTGCTGGGATCCTTGCAATGAGAGGGAAGGGCTTGGAACTTCTGTACAAAACAATTCTTGTTCAATACTTTACACATTCCAAAGTATCCTCGCCAAGAAGGTCAAGACTAAGGCACTTGCTTATGAGAACTAGGAGAAGAAAATACTCTGATTTCCAATACCGAAAGCGTGAATTACATAGTATGTGGGCCAAGATGGGCAGAAAATTCTTGTCGAACTAAGAAATTCGTCCAGTTTCTCACAGGTCCCTTTGCCTTTATTACATCCCACGCCTGGTTTCTATTTTCACCTCCAGCCAAGTGCAAAAGCCACACTCCCCTGTTTCCCCTCTCAGAACTGTCCGAGGGAGGTTCCAGAAAGGAAATCTCAAACACGGTGGTAGGACAGCTTCAGAAGAGCTGGCGTGGGGTTCGGAGCCCAGGGGAGCGGCGCCTTCGGGGACAGCCAGTGGCCCCCGCGCGACCGTGCCGCCCACCCCCTCCCGCCCGCACCCCACAGACCCGCCGGCCCGGAGGAGGGAGGGAGGAGGCGGCCCGTCCTCGCGGGCCAGAGGGCCGCGGGCCTCCCCGTCAGAGCGCAGGGCCTGCGAGAGGCCCCGGCGGCTCTCAGGCCTCAGTTTCCCTCAGACCCCTTTCCGTGCAAGGAGGGAAGCCCCACACAGGTGCTGACAAAAAGAAAACGGGGCGCGGCCCGCTCCTACGCTTAGCCCAGCGGGACCCCAACATTCCACAAAGGCACGACCTCCGACCTCTGCCCTCAACCCCAACAACCTCCGGTCAGCCCCGGACGGTGGCGGTCGGCGCCCCTCCGGAGGCAGGTGGGTGGCTCGCCCCCGAGGCAGGAGGGTGACCCACCCCCTCAGCCGCGGCGCCGCTGAGGGCCCGCGCGGTCCCCCTCCCGGGACCGCGGCCCCTCCTGCCAGCCCCGGTACCTCAGCGCCTGGGATCCGTCGAGACTCGTCGCCGGCGCCGCCGCCGCGCCTGCTGATTGGCTACGAAAATCAGCAGGTCTCCTGGGGGCGGGGACGGCGAGGCAGCCAATGAAATCAGCGCTGCGCGGGCTCTGGACTAAGCCGGGCTGGGCGGAGAGGTCAGCACAGAAAACGCGGCCCGGAGGCGGAGGCGGGGCCGGGGCGGGGCCGGGAGGCGGAGGCGGGGCTGGGGCGGGGCTCCAGCTCTCCGACCGGACCCTCGCCCCGCCCGCCTGCCTGTCACCGCGGCACCAGCTCGTCCCAGCTGCAGTTTTTGCTTCTGCTGTAGGCTTACCCCGCTCTCCTAGCTTTCTGCTGAGCCTCAGCTGTCTCACCTGTGTCAATTGTCTAACGAGGGGGCGGATTCCCGGGAGAGTGGATGCCACCTGCTGAGGCCTCCCGCTGGGAAGGGGCCCCTCTGGCTAGGCCTGGGTGGACCAAGGGTCTCCACATCTTGAGCTCTTACCACCACAGGAGGAGTTCGGTCCTCCCCGCACACGAAGATAGAAAAGTCCACCAGTGTAAACCAGTGAACCACAACAACACGGACCACAAACAACACAACTTACCCAATGTCAATGACGGCGGACTCCTTATGCTTAATAGTGATGGGTGAACACTCTCATACACTAAAGCACAAAGGTTTAAAATTCCAACCCAAAAAAGGACACCAAAATTAAAAAGCAAACCGTAACCAGGGGAA
>NW_024425230.1:9016360-9183745 GCF_017311325.1 Ursus maritimus | reverse complement strand
AGAACCTTCACCCGTGGGTTTTCTTACTTTGCAGCCATACTGAAGAGCGAGCTTGTTGAGGCTGTCCTCCTGGACCAGCTCCCGCTGCAGCAGCACCACGTCCCCTGCTCCTGGCTGGTGAGGGTGGTGGGCACCCTTCTTCTGGCGCTCCTTGCCCCGGGGCCGCAGAGCCACGCGGTGGGACTCTTCCTCAGAGGAGTCCCCTGAGTCCCCACCAC
This sequence comes from Ursus maritimus, assembly GCF_017311325.1. Taxonomy (NCBI): domain Eukaryota; kingdom Metazoa; phylum Chordata; class Mammalia; order Carnivora; family Ursidae; genus Ursus; species Ursus maritimus. Next base: position 9,183,527 of record NW_024425230.1, on the reverse strand, counting down.
CATTCTCAAACATGTAAACGTGGCTGGTCGGAGTCCTACAGACAATGGCTGGGCCTTGGAAGGTCTTGGTTAACACTTCCTTCTGCCTCATTTTCTTAACTGAAAACCAAACCCCATGGTTAATTCCACATAAGGCACATGGATTCCTCTGTGGCTACATTAAAGAGAAGTGTCTTGATGTTAGAGATTATTCCTTTCCCTGATTATTGGAACTACTCAACAGACACCATCAGTACAAAAAAGAATGTGTTCTACGCTAGCTGAGATGGGGGGAGAGACAGGCATATAAAAATAGCAATTTTTCCCTAATTGCATCCTTTTTGCATAGAAAATGCAAGAATCCCTCCTTCCCCCCTTATTCCTCATCCATAGCTGCTGTCTCCCCGAAACCCAAACAGATAAAGAAACGACTTCTCTTTTTGGTCTGGAGGTAAAGAAGCTGCTGGGATCCTTGCAATGAGAGGGAAGGGCTTGGAACTTCTGTACAAAACAATTCTTGTTCAATACTTTACACATTCCAAAGTATCCTCGCCAAGAAGGTCAAGACTAAGGCACTTGCTTATGAGAACTAGGAGAAGAAAATACTCTGATTTCCAATACCGAAAGCGTGAATTACATAGTATGTGGGCCAAGATGGGCAGAAAATTCTTGTCGAACTAAGAAATTCGTCCAGTTTCTCACAGGTCCCTTTGCCTTTATTACATCCCACGCCTGGTTTCTATTTTCACCTCCAGCCAAGTGCAAAAGCCACACTCCCCTGTTTCCCCTCTCAGAACTGTCCGAGGGAGGTTCCAGAAAGGAAATCTCAAACACGGTGGTAGGACAGCTTCAGAAGAGCTGGCGTGGGGTTCGGAGCCCAGGGGAGCGGCGCCTTCGGGGACAGCCAGTGGCCCCCGCGCGACCGTGCCGCCCACCCCCTCCCGCCCGCACCCCACAGACCCGCCGGCCCGGAGGAGGGAGGGAGGAGGCGGCCCGTCCTCGCGGGCCAGAGGGCCGCGGGCCTCCCCGTCAGAGCGCAGGGCCTGCGAGAGGCCCCGGCGGCTCTCAGGCCTCAGTTTCCCTCAGACCCCTTTCCGTGCAAGGAGGGAAGCCCCACACAGGTGCTGACAAAAAGAAAACGGGGCGCGGCCCGCTCCTACGCTTAGCCCAGCGGGACCCCAACATTCCACAAAGGCACGACCTTTCCGACCTTCGCCCTCAACCCCAACAACCTCCGGTCAGCCCCGGACGGTGGCGGTCGGCGCCCTCCGGAGGCAGGTGGGTGGCTCGCCCCCGAGGCAGTGAGGGTGACCCACCCCCTCAGCCGCGGCGCCGCTGAGGGGCCCGCGCGGTTCCTCCCGGGATCGCGCTCCTGCCAGCCCCGGTACCTCAGCGCCTGGGATCCGTCGAGACCAGCCGCGCCTGCTGATTGGCTACGAAAATCAGCAGGTCTCCTGGGGGCGGGGACGGCGAGGCAGCCACGAAACTGAGCGTGCGGGCTCTGACCAAGCCGCTGGGCGGGAGAGTGTCAGCACAGAAAACGGCCCGGAGGCGGGAGGCGGCCGGGGCGGCCGGAGGGGGAGGCGGGGCTGGGGCGGGGCTCCAGCCTCCGACCGGACCCTCGCCCCGCCCGCCTGCCTGTCACCGCGGCACCAGCTCGTCCCAGCTGCAGTTTTTGCTTCTGCTGTAGGCTTACCCCGCTCTCCTAGCTTTCTGCTGAGCCTCAGCTGTCTCACCTGTGTCAATTGTCTAACGAGGGGGCGGATTCCCGGGAGAGTGGATGCCACCTGCTGAGGCCTCCCGCTGGGAAGGGGCCCCTCTGGCTAGGCCTGGGTGGACCAAGGGTCTCCACATCTTGAGCTCTTACCACCACAGGAGGAGTTCGGTCCTCCCCGCACACGAAGATAGAAAAGTCCACCAGTGTAAACCAGTGAACCACAACAACACGGACCACAAACAACACAACTTACCCAATGTCAATGACGGCGGACTCCTTATGCTTAATAGTGATGGGTGAACACTCTCATACACTAAAGCACAAAGGTTTAAAATTCCAACCCAAAAAAGGACACCAAAATTAAAAAGCAAACCGTAACCAGGGGAAAATAAATGCAACAAATGCCACAAAAGATTAAAATCCTTAATTGAGACAAACCTCATCAAATTAATGAGAAAGTCACTAACAGCCCAGTAGATAAATGGGTGGGGAGCGTGAGCACACAATTCGCCAAAGTATACAAATAGGGAAGAAAAATGAAATCTCAGTAGTAATCAAATTAAATCACAAAGCAAAAGGATTGAAACAATACGATCTCTCCCTTTATGGCTTTCTATCCTACGTAAAATCAAAGTCGAATTCTTTATCTTGGCAGACAAAGGCCAGGACAGTGAGAGGGCTCCAGTGTGTTCTCTGTCATTTACTCCTTCCTTTTAGCCACTCTCCCCTTTTTCTGGCTTTTAAACACCCAGATCTCCCACCCCTGGCCCTTCACAGGAATAGCTTTCTCTCAGCTGCTGGCATGGCTGGACCTTCTGACCTCCAGGCCTCAGATAAGTCACTTTCTCAGCAGAGCCTTCCCTGTCCACCCCATATACCCTGGGGCTCCCTCCATGCTCTGTTAGGACATTCTGTTTCTGCATTCAACTTCTCAGTTGATTTACTTGATTTATTGCCAGAATCCCCCTGTCCCGAATTATCATCTGTTTTGTCCCCCCCAAAAAAAAAAAAAAAAAAAAAAAAAGCCTACACTCAGTAAAAATAGTGGCTCAACAGGCGAGACATTAAGCAACCTGACCCAGGGTACAGAGGAGGGGAATGGCAGCACCAAAATCCAAATCCTAATGTGTCTGACTCCAAAAGCCCAACTGTCAGCCACAGTTGTATTCCTGGCCCAAAGGGCTTGGTCATGGCCTGGTGGATTTGGCAAGTCTAGGCATCAGAATGTAAGAATGTGATTAAAAGGGAGAGGAGTCAGATAGAATCTGCAAAGCTGAATTAATATAGCCACTCTCTTATTTCCTTCTTTCAGCATGTCCAATAAAAAACAAATCCAGATTTCGGAGAGATTTTTATTCAAAAAGATTATTGCAAGGGGAGCAAAAGATTTGCCATAGGGAGAACCCTCTGACTATAAGGTCTGCAAGCGTCTCAAGAGTTAGGCAGAAAGGGCTTTCCTTTTATAGAGAGAAGTAAGCAAGGCTAAAAAGAACCAGGTGTGGGTAAGTAGGACAAAAGGGTGGCAGAATTGGATAGTAGATATGAGAACAATCTACCTGAGGCCAGACTATTCTCAAGAGGGACTGTATGCTGGCTCAGGCTGAGGGTAGGCTGAAGTCCATTCAGGGGCCTGGATGAAGGATAGAGGCTTCATGGAATTTTGGTTAACAAGCATTTTGTTCTGATTGATCAGTGGGGACAAGAGGCTCAGCTAACCACTTATGAGGCAAAGAAAGAGAATTTAGAGGGTTTGTGTCTGGCCTTGTCATAGGTAAACAAGGAAGGCATTCGAGAGTCTTATTTAAGTCATACGGGGAAGGAAGGGTGGTTCTTTGCAGTAAGTCATTTTCCAGAACACAATGGGTGGGTGGAGATGGGAAGGTCTTAACCTTCACTGTTTTCCAGGAGCTCAGGGCGCCGGTAAAGCTCAACATTGTCAAGTTTCTGTTTCTGGATCTACTTCCACGTGTCAAGCTTTGGAGCACAGCGGCAAGCGCTCATGGGGTTTACACTTCTAAAGATAAGCAAAGACAAAGACATACACATACACGGAAAGGGCATTACAGATTATGTTAGATCTTGGAAAAATAAAAACTAGGTCATCATCTGTTAACAAAAATTATCCAAACTTCATGAAGACAAAAGGATGGCTGTATGCTCTTTCAGGGTTACGCTACAGCTTGGTCAGCGTCCAAGAATAATCTGATTCTTTAAGCAGTAGTTCTCAAAATGTGACCTGGGAGTCCTGGGGACCCCTGAGACCTTTTCACTAGGTCTGTAAGATCAAAACTATCTTCATAGCAATGCCAACATTATTTTCCTTTTCCGCTTCATTCTCTCTTCATAGACAGTAATTTAGCTAACATATATTGAGTCTATACTGGGTACAAGGCAACACAACACTCCTGTGAGGTAGGTATTATTACAATCCCCAAATTACAGACAGAAAAACTGAGTAGAACAGAAATTGCAAGATGCCTACCCAATATCCATTCGAACCTTTCACTTTGGAAAAGAACCCCAATATTATTTGAGGCAGCAACACACCAAGCAGAGACTACACTTCCCAGTCTGCCTTGCCATGGGGTAAACCCCATGAATAAGTTTCATACAATGAAAGAGGAAAATGTTGGTAGGACTTCTGAAACGTTTAAAAGGCAGGCATCTGGAAAAGCTCCATAAACTATGTGTGTTCTGCTTACCCTCCCTCCTGATGCCTGGAATGAAGATGTGATTGCTAGAGCACCTGCAGCTCATCTCGGACATGAGGCAGTCTTGGAGGTGGAATCCACGTGCTAAGGATGGCAAAGCAGAAAGATGGAAAGTGTGCAGGGAAGCACTAAATGTCTCCATTGTTTAAGAGGTTAAGATTCCTGTTAGTAGCAGCTATTGAAATTCCTAACTTAGATATTTGGGCACAGAAATTGTGATTTGTCCTAGATGTCATAGCTACTCAGCATAAGAGGCAGAATCCAACCTCAGACAGACTAAGAAGCCCACGGTCTTATAAAAGCTTCTGAGCAGAACTTTCCGCTTTCTCCACTGGCCCAGCTCAGCCAGGGTGCCTGCTAAAACTTGGTAAACAGTTTCTTCAGAAACATCCCCTAGTTTTCTCTCCAGGCCGTTGGCTAGGCTGGCTACGATGCGGTTCCTCAGGCCCAGGTGAGGTCAGAGAGGAGGTGCTGGAACAACATGGCTCATCCTCTGAAGTATGACTGGGTCACATCCACCAACGGCAGCCCCACTGTTCCAGCACCACTGAGAAAGCTGCAATCAATCCTCCATAAGCCGACAGGCCTACTCAGATCCCCCTCCAGCTCCTGCCAAACCTAGAGCATCCTCTCCCCTGTGTCAGCCTGCTAAGGACTGAACTGTGTCCCCGCCAAGTTCATATGTTGAAATCCTAACCCCTAATGTGACAGAGGGCCTATAATGACAGATGGCCTATAAGGAAGTAATTAAGGTTAAGTGAGGTCGTAAGGGTGGGGCCCTGGTCCAATAGAATTAGTGTCCTTAGAAGAAGAGACAGCAGAGAGCTTGCTCTTACTCTCTCTCTTTCCTTGCTCACACTCAGAGGAAAGACCATGAGGAGCTGCAGTGAGAAGGTCGCCGTCCGCAAACCAGGAAGAGAGCCCTTGCCAGAATCTGAACCCTGCTGGACCTTGGTCTTGGACTTACAGATTCCAGAACTCTGAGACATAAATTCCTATTATTGAAGCCATCCAGTCTGTATTTTGTTATGGCAGCCCGAACTAAGACACCCACCTTCTCCCTGGAAGGGTAGGAGATGGAAAGGAGCAGATGCTGAGTGACTGGCTTTCACTAGATGTTTCAAAACTCCAGTGGGTAGAGAGCAGAGATTTGTACTGGCAAATTCGTTTGAATTTCTTAAGCTACAACTTTGCATTTTATAGAGAGGAATTTAAGACTCGGAGACACTGGGGACTGGCCTGAAGGTACACAGCAGGTTAGCTGTAGCCTTGAAGCTTGGTGAAGGGTGAATGAGTCCAAGGCTAGCTCTGCACTTACCAGCGTGTGACCTTGATAGAAGCCCATAAGCCTTCTGGGCTTTGGTCGCCTCCTCTATGCTGCTGTTTCCTATTCCTGGGCAGCCCATACAGCCCTTCTGCCTGGAACATTTTCAGTTTATGTCTGTTGTCTTAGCACAATTTCATAGTTTGGACCTTCCTTTTTCATAGTTTGAACACATCCTCTACCTCTCTTTGTGGCAGTCTGCAAGGCAAATGCTCCCCGCCCACGCCTCGGCAGATGCTGCCAGTTCATCACAGAGGCCAAGACAGTTGTCAGACGTCTGTGTGGAGTACCCAAGGCAGCTTTAGCTGTTCATGGGAGAGTGGAACGGAAAAAAAAGGTTTAAAAAATATATTGCATTTAGCACAGAAAAAAAACAATCATTAAAACGTTGAAGAGCATATAACAAATTGGGTAAAAATATTTGCTACTGTTGATATGTTAATATTCTTAATATATAAAAGGAATTCAGATTCCAATAAGAAAAAAAAATACCCCAAACACTCCATAGAAAAATTGGCCAAATGATGCAAACAATTCACTAAAGAAATACGTACAGAAAAAAGGTGTTAACTCGACAGATGGTCAAGTCAATGGAAATTCAAATAGTTCTGTAAGAAGCTGGAAAAAGTCAAATCGTAAGGATTATACGGCTCCTGGTTGCACAGGTGGGGAAAGGGTATTCTCAGGCCCTGTTGGTGGGAGTTTCAATTGGGATATTTGTAGCATTACATAGCAATAACTTTTACATTGTGCATATGCTTTGATCTTGTCTCCTACGTTCAGGCATTTGCCAAAGAAATAAGTAGGACATGTAACAAGATTTGTTACAAGGTTGTTCTTAACTGTGAGAGATGGAAGAAACCCGCAATGTCCAACGGGAGGGGATTCCGTTGAATTCACGTAGCTCATTTATGAAATAAAATAAAGCCCGCTCGTGTAAAATACACATTCACATGGAAGGATGTTTATGAATAACAAGCATTGTTTTAAAAAATCTCTAGAAAACAGAGAAAGGGACATACATCACCCCACACACATCTGAGGTTGTAAAGCAGAATGCTCATGGTGGTTATTCCTGGGTGACTTAATAATTACCTTATTTATGTGTGCTTCTTTTTTAAATTATTTTTTTAAAGAGTTTATTTATTTATTTGTCAGAGAGAGACAGAATACCAGCAAGGGGAGTGGAAGGCAGAGGGAGAAGCACACTCCCCGCTGAGCAGGGAGCCCGATGTGGGACTTGATCCCAGGACCCTGGGATCATGACCTGTGTCTAAGGCAGATGCTTAACCACCTGAGCCACCCAGGTGCCCCTGTGCTTCCTTTTTAAGCTTGTCTCTGCCACACATGTTTACTTTGGTTAGGAGGAGGTAGGTACCAACCAGTGGTTAACGCTGCAGAATTCTAACTTTATCGCAGCCACATGCTCCATCCCTGAGCTAGACCCCCTCTGATGTCCAGCTCTGAATCCAGCCCTTAGGACCTATAGGAAAATTCCATGACCCCTGCAAGCCTCAGTTTTCTCATCTATGAGACAAGATCTAAGATTGGTCCTGCTATTCGCCTGGTGCTTGGCACACAGTGAACATTCGGGGAACATGGGCTCTCATGATTATCACAAGGGAAACCGTAAAGGCATCAAAGTCCATTTTTCTTTAAATAATGCATCCCCCCCCCAACTTAGGTAGCTGGAGGTGGTTTGTGAAGCTCAGATCTGCTCTAATTTTGGGACAGGCTTTCGGGTGAGTTTTAAGCTTGTGTGTCAGCAACTTTATTTGTGTCAGAGTCAATTTTCCCCCCGGGCCGAAGTATGAGGAGTTGCCCAAGAACGGGAGCCTGATGAACCAGGCAAACTGTCCCAGGCAGCACCAGCGGGGGGCACCGCCCTTCAGACCTGGTAAGCGCCTGGCCCGAACTCCCGGGTGATCCCCGTGGTGCTCACCAGGTCATCCCCAGCTGACTTCTGCCTGCCCTCCCCTTCCCACTTGGAGGCTGGGGCTGCTCCATCATTGCCATGTTGGTGGGGAACTCCGTGTCCAGTGTGGGTTTCCCTGAAGAGATATACCCACAAAACTTGGTGTATACGGCAGAGTGTTTAAAGGCTTCATAGACACATCTTACCTCTGTGTTGTCCCTCTCAGGAGCAAAACCTCAGCCACCCCTCTCCACCCAGCCGCTCTGGCCAATTTTCTAATTCTCTTGCTTACTCCCATGCCAACCTTTAAACTCAGCTCTGGCTTCCCTGGGAGCACCTGGGAATTATTCCCAGGTTCAGAGAGTCTGATGCAACACCCCCACGGTCCCCATCGCCGCCCAGTCCCCTGGAATTGTGCAGGGGACAGATCTTTTATAATTTTTATAAGAATTGCCTGCTTACCTGCACCCCAATGCTCATAGCAGCAATGTCCACAATAGCCAAACTGTGGAAGGATTCGAGATGTCCTTTAACAGATGAATGGATAAAGAAGATGTGGTTCATATATACAATGGAATATTACTCAGCCATCAGAAAGGATGAATACTTACCATTTACATTGACATGGATGGAACTGGAAGGGATTATGCTAAGAGAAATAAGTCAATCAGAGAAAGACAATTATCACATGGTTTCACTCCTGTGGAACATAAGACATAGCGCAGAAGATCGTGATGGGCATTAAGGAGGGCACGTGACGTGATGAGCACTGGACGTTAGACACAACTGATGAATCACTGAACCCTACATCTGAAACTCACAATGTACTACATGTTGGCTAATAGAATTTAAATTAAAAAAGAGAATTGTGGCTAAAACAATACTATTTTAGATATATTAGGTTACAGAAAATATTATTAAAATCAATTTCACCTTTCCTTTGGCTATTTTTTAATGTGGCCACAAGAAGTATTAAAGTCGTATCGGGTTCACTTATGTTCCTGTTGGATGATGGCGCAGCCCGAGGGCCTCACTGCCTGAAGGTCCCCCTCGGGTGGTGGAGCGCCAGGAGCAGCAGGGCCAGCCGAGCAGCTGGGAAGGCTCCCACTGCAGACTCGGGGGCGCTGTCCCAGGGGAGGGCCCAGGAGGGAGCCGCAGCCAGTGATATTTCAGGGAGCAGAGGGTGAAGGCTGCACCCACACTGAGGGGCCAGGAAGCAGCACCCGGGGCCAGGGTCTGGGGAGTGAGTGAGGCTAGAGGCCATGGGCAGCAAAGGTGGGTGAAGGAGGGGTCCTGGGCTCCTCGGCTGAGCCTCCCTCAAGGAAGACTCTCACTGTGCCCCGGTGGGACTGTCAGGGTTTGCTGTCTGGAAGGATGTTTCGGTTGAAGTTCTGCGTCATTGCGGCTCAGGGTATAGATCGGTGAAATGGCAGGAGCCTCTGGTAATGTCACTTGTTGGGACCCCCAAGCTACGGAAGATTTGATGACATGCAGGAGATGTCTGGGTCCCTCAGGAGGACTGTTCTAGACTTAGAACAGACTTTAAGCTGATGCATCCCATATGTACGCCACAGGTGTTCAATACCGGGTTGTACACATCTTGTCAACCCCATGCTTAGAACCCAGAAGGGGCTCAACAAAACATTTATTTACCTGATTTGAATATGTCTGCTATGCCTCTAACCCTTTCAGCATGACTTCCAGCCTCAAATCCTTTCAGGAAAAAGTACTTCTGTATCAGTCAGGATTTAACCTAGAAACCACTCAGAATACTCACGTTGGAGGGACCTGCATGCCAGGATTGGAGTCACAGGTGATGGATATGCAAATGGGGGGCAATAGGACAACCCAGAGATTAGCCATGACAGGGGGTGGGGCTGGTCGCCATCACTCTAGGCTGGGGCCAGAGGGAAGGGTTGGCGTCATGGGAGTCCAGGGAACCAGAGGGGCCTGCTCGGTGGGAGCCAGAACCTTAGAGGAGACGGAAATGCTGTGGGGCTACCTTGTGAGGCAGGAAGGAGGGGAGGGGACACGCTCAGGCCTCTCACCTCCTCGGGCTCTCCAAATCACGCCACCACCTTCCGTTGGCTGAGCCAGCAGGAAGCCAGCTGGCCTGTGAGCCTGGAAGCACAGCCCAGGGGCAGACTTGCTGCTGCCGCCGTACAAAGCAGAATGAGAGAAGGCAAGGAATGGCTTGGGGTAGGCTGGCCCAGGACCAGTACCACCTCCAATTGTCCCGATACCTTTGAAAGGGCACTGTCATTGCAGGACTTGAACAGCCTGCCTGTTACGGGCTGAATTGTGTCTCCCATGAAATTCATATGTTGAAGTCCCAAACCCTAGTACCTCAGAATGTGGCCATCTTTGGAGATAAGGTCTTTAAAAAGGTGGTTCAGTTGAAAGGAGGCCTTTCGGGTGGATCCTAAGCCAATCTGACCTGTGTCCTTATAAGAAGAGGAAATTTGGACACACAGAGAAAGATGGGTACACGAAGGAAAGACCATGTGAGGTCACAGGAAAAAAAAAGTCAGCCATCTACAAGCCAAAGAAGGAAGTCAGGAGAAACCAGCCCTGCTGCAACTTGATCTCAGCGTTTCAGCTTCTAGAACTATGAGGAGATGAATCTGCTGTTCAAGCCACCCCGCGTGGTGTTTAGCACGGCAGCCTGAGCAGACTGAAACTGCCCAAGATTCCGTGTTCCCGGAGGAGCCAGAATTCAGCACCAGCCCATCCCCACAGTGCAGGGAACCTACTTCGTCACTGACAGCAGTACAAAAAGTTCACCCAGATGTCCAAAGGCACCCCTCCTGCCTCCCCCAGATTCATCCTTGCTGGGAGGAATGACAGACTGGGATATGTGTGTGTGTGTGTGTTGAGGGGGGGCTACTGGTAACTATGGAGGCAGCTAAACATCCTACATTGCACAGGAATGCTCCCCCACCCCCTCCAAAAATAAAAGAACTATCCAGCTCAAAATGTTAATAGTGCCAGGCCCAGAAACCTGTCTTACAGTAACGCTCCATGTCTATAAGCCGACCATGGCTTGAGACATCCAAGCAGGCTTTTGGTCTTTTACACTTTATTTATTTATTTATTTATTTATTTATTTATTTATTAAAGATTTTATTTATTTATTTGACAGAGAGAGAGACAGCCAGCAAGAGAGGAAACACAGGCAGGGGAAGTGGGCAAGGAAGAAGCAGGCTCCCAGTGGAGGAACCTGATGTGGGGCTCGATCCCGGGACTCTGGGATCACGCCCTGAGCCAAAGGCAGACGCTTAACGACTGAGCCACCTAGGCGCTCCGGTCTTTTATACTTTAACATGAACATGGATAATCATCAATTAGCAGACATCTGAAGAAAGTCTCTGACAAGAATGATAGTGATCAGAACACACAGAGGAAAGGCAACTTGGGGAAAACATTATACAGGGAGAAGAATATTAGAGGAATATCAAAGAAATGAAGGAAAGGAGGGAGGGAGAGAAAGAAAGAGAGTCAGACAGACTGAGAGAAAGAAGGAAAGAAATAAAAGAAGATACCAGACCTATGAAAAAAGAACAGGGTACTATTTAAAAAACGATACTCCAAGAACAAACAAGAACTTTTGAAAATTGAAAATATGATAGCAGAAATAATAAACACTAAATAGTTTAGAATATAAAGTTGAGAAATTCTTCCAGAAAGCAAAGCAAAAAATCGGAGATGGAAAATAAGAGGGAAAAAATGTAAGAAAACTAGTCTAATATCAAAATAATGGCAGTTTCATAAAGACAGGACAGGGAAAATGGAGAAGAAATCATCAAAAATATATCTCAAGAAAATCCTCCAGATAAAGAACATGAGTATTCAGTTTGAAAGGATGAAATAGGTCCACATCCAGGCACTTCCTGGAGGCATTTTCAAGTACTGGTGGCGAAGTGTGATACTTTGACTGATAATAAGAAATATATATTTGGTCTTCAACCCCATTCCTGGTTCTTAGCTTCCAAAACCCTTGGAATTTCTCAAGTGTTGAGAGTGTCTTTTGTTATGTTAATGAGGCGGGTTCTTTTTTTTTTTTTTTTTAATATTTTATTTATTTGCCAGAGAGAGAAGGAGAGTGAGAGCTATAGAGTGCGCACAAGCAGGGGGGAGCGACAGAGGGAGAAGCAGACTCCCTGCTGAGCAGGGAGCCTGATTCGGAACTCAATCCCAGGACCCTGGGATCGTGACCTGAGCCTAAGGCAGATGCTTAACTAACTGAGCCACCCAGGTGTTCTGATGTGGGTTCTTTTTTAAAGCACCTACGGATGGAGACTGGCTCCCAGGAAAACCAATGTGACTACAAGTTCAGGACTTTCAGTCCCAGAGGAGAGGGGGTGGAGACTGAATCAGTAGCCAATGACCAATGATTTAATCAATCATATCTATGTAATGAAGCCTCCATAAAAACCCAAAAGAAGAGAGTCCAGAGAGCTTCCAGGTTGGGGAACATGGGGAGACTTGGGGACAGTGGTGGGCTGAGTGAGGGAACGAAAGCTCTGTGCCTGCTCCCTTCACCTTGCCCTATGCGCATCTCTTCCATCTGGCTGTTCCTGAGTTATAGTCTTTTATAATAAGCTGGTAAACTAGTAAGTAAAAAGTTTCGTAGAGTTCTGTGAGCCCCTCCAACAAATTAATCTAATCTGAGAAGGGGATCTTCGGAAACCTCTGATCTATAGCCAGTCAGACATACAGGTAACAATGTGGATTTGCAACTGGAACCTGAAGTTCAAGGAGAAAGTCATGGGAACCTCCAATCTGTAGCTGGTCAGTCAGAAGCACAGGTAACCACCTGGATGACAACTGATACCTCAAGTAGGGGGAGCAGTCTTATAGAACTGAACCCTTACCTGTGGAATCTGATGCCATCTCTGGGTAGACAGTGTCAGAGTTGAACTGAATTGTAGGGCACCCAACTGGTATCCTGAGAATTCCTTGTTGGTGTGGGGACTGCCCCCCTCCTGTGCTCCCCATCCTACCCCCCATCCTCATACATTGAAATTGGATCCAGGAACCTAATTTACAAAGAGACTATCTTACAAACTTCAAAGGGGCAATGAAAAAATGAAAGAATGGGGACTAAGAATGACTTCAGACTTCTCATGATCACACTGTAAGTAAGATGCTATGTCTTCAAAATTATGAAGAGAAATGGTTTTTAGTCTAGAAGTTTTAGATCCAAACTACCAGTGAAGTGAGAAGATGGAATAAAAGCATTTTGGATGTGTAGGATCCGCCAGAATTTACCTCCCATATACCTTTTCTTAGGATGCTACTGAAGGATGTGCTCCTATAAAACAAGGGAGTAAAGCAAAAGCAATGAAAGGGCATCTGGGAAACAGAGACTCCATCACAGGAGAAAAGATGATGATGAAGGGGGTGTATGAGGTGTGGGAGGCAAGTTTTATGTGTCTGAATGTATTAAGAAAGACTGGCAGTGAGTTTAGGATTAGATTGTTGATAAAAACATAGAAAACTAAGCAAAAATTCAAAAACCCAGCAATTATGACACCAAGATAAACAAAAACTAGAAGAGAATCTAAAATTTAGAGTGTTCTGCTCGATGACTCAGTTTGTGAAGACCATGCTGATCTCACCCAGTTGTAACTCTATATGGGGGTGTCTATGATACAGTGGAGCATGGGAACCCCCATGTTATACAACCTTACCTGTCATTTTTGGCAGCCAGTGAACATGGAGTGCTCTGGGTTGAATTGTGTCCCCTCCCTGACTCCAAATATATACTTTTTGGAGTCCTAAGTTCCAGAATTCAGAATGTGACCTTATTTGGAAAAAGGGTCTTTATAGGGATAACAAAGTTAAAAATGAGGTCATCACAATGGGCCCTAATCCGATATGACTGGCGTGCTTACAAAAAGGGAGACATGGACACAGAAGTAAGTCAATATGAAGAGACACAGGGAGAAAATGACTATTAACAAGTTGAGGAGAGAGACATGGAACAGATCCTTTTCTCATGGCCCTCAGAAAGAATCAACTCTACTGACACCTTGATCTTGGACTTCCAGCCTCCAGAACTGAGAGACAATGAATCTCTGTTGTTTATGCCCCCCAGTCTGTGGTGTTTTGCTCCAGCAGCCTGAGAGAATGAATACACAGTATGAGTAAAAATAATCCTCATCTTCTGAACCAGGAAGTTGCTATAGACCGAATGATTGTGTCCCCCCCAAATTTATATGTTGAAATCTAATCCCCAATAAGAAGGTATTTAGAGGTGAGGCCTTTGGGAGGTGATTAAGTCATGAGGGGGAAGCCCTCATGAATGGGATTAGAGCCCTTGTAAGAAGAGTTGGAGCCTCTCTTCACCAGGTGAGGACACAGAAAGGAGGCATCCGTCTGTAAGCCAAGAAGAGGGCTCCCACCTGGAACCGAATTGGTCAAGCACCTTGATCTTAGACTTCCTAGCCCCCGGAATTGTGAGAAATACGTGTCTGTATTTTCAAGTGTCCTACTTGATGGTGTTTTTGTTACAGCAGCCTGAGCTGACTAATACCCACCCCGGTTCCCCACCCATGACACTGACGTTGTAGCATGGCAGCATGCCAGAGACTACTAGTGCCCTACCTCCCACCAGTGATGAGGTCTTCACTGCCGGTCAGCAGGTGATCCAGCTCAGAAAAAGAGACCCTCCAGAATCTCAAAGGAGCTGTTTCCAGATGAAGTGGATTTGCCACAAGAATCAAGTGGACCCAAGTGGCAAAAAGGGGTGGACGGTGGGGGGTGTTACGGTAAAATGTACCTCCCAGCTGCCAGGACTGTTGGTCACTGATGGGTCAGAGCTGAGTCTCTCTCTGGAGGATGTTGTCTGCTGGAGGTTAAGTCCCATCCTGGGGGGGGGGGGGCATCGCAATGATGGATTAATGCGGAGGTGCAAAGGCCATCCCTTGAGCTCAATTCTGGACAACTCTGAAAAGCCTGTCAGGCTCCAGTTCTCCACGGGTTGGCAGAGGCCTCCTTATAAGGTAACGCCCAAGAGCATTTCCTAATAACCCTCCTGTTTGCCGGTCTCAGCCTTAGAGTTCATCTCTCAGAGGAACAGACCTGAGACGACAGTGTTCAAGGTATGAACAAAACGTAATTCATCCAACCTGCCGAGGGCATTCACTTTGTTTCTTCTCTTTCAAATATAAACCCTGCTACAGGTAACATCCATGTAAATATAGCCTTACATAGATACGGGTCATTTCATTACTCTGAGTTAAGAGTCCCGGGAATGGGATTGCTGGATTGAAGAGAATAGGTAGATTTAATTTTATTAAGTGTTGCCAGGTTGCTTTCCAAAAAGGACCGCAACAATGCACATTTCAGCAACAATCTTCAGAGAGCCCCTTTCCCCTGCATCTTCGCCCACAATGCATATTAATGCTTATATTGGTTTTAATCAGTCTGATGGGTATAAAGTGATCTGTTTCTTTCATGTAAATTTTTCTAGCTGCTCATAAGTTGGTACACCTCTTTATGTTGATCATTTAAATGTATTCTTCTGTGAATTGCTGTGTTCACTGGGTTAGGTTCAGCTGCATGTAGCAGAAACCCCCCAGATCACAGGGGTTTAACTGGGATAGAAGTTTGTGTGTCTCCCATGAGAGGATCCTGGAGGCAGGAACTGCAAGGATGGTATTGTGGCTTTGCAAACTTGTTCAGTGACTCAGACGTCTTCCAGGTCTCCATTTTGTTCTCTTTCTGGAACAGCTGCCAGAGCACCAGACATCATCACATCCTCATTCCAAGCAGCAAGAAAGAGGCAGGCACAAAGGCGGGGTGCACTTCCCCCCCCCCACACTTTAAGGAGATGTTTTGGACTTAACACACAGTACCCCTGCTTGCATGTACTGAGAACTTAGGCAGCTGGCTACGCCTAGCTGCAGGGGAGGCTAAGAAATTCAGTTTCTGAGTAACTACTCTGAGTAAAAACAGGATTCTATTTAAGAGAAGGACCAGGTAGAAGACGATAGTAATTGGAGCGACCAGATCGCTCTGCAGCAAACGCCTACTTTTCATCAACTTTTTCCATTTGTCTATTTCTCTTTTTGTCCATACTGTATTAGGTTGAATATATGAAACAGTTGCTACTTTGCTGTTTGACCAATAAAAACAGCAATTTCGTATGATCCAGTCTAGTAGATATAAACCCTCTGCCTTTGTCTCTCATCAGCATGTCAAACCCTTTTTCCAAGGTTGCTGTCTGTATATCAAATCTGTTTGTGGTCCCTTCTGACACTCAAAAATTTAAACATGTTATATGGTCAGATGTCCCTTTTTTTCATAGCTTCTGGGTTGCCTGTTTTGGCAGAAACATTTTCATGTAGGTCAATATTTTTTTGGTAAGATTTAAATTGCTTTACTTTTTAAAAAAGATTCTATTTATTTATTTTAGAGAGAGAGAAAAGGGGTACAATGGAGGGGGGCAGAGGGAGAGAGAATCTCAAGCAGACTCCCCACCGAGTGCAGAGGCTGACACGGGGCTTGATCTCACGACCCTGAAATCATGATCTGAGCCAAAACCAAGAGTTGGAGGCTCAACTGAGCCACCCAGGCTCCCCTGAATTGCATTACTTAAAAAAAAATTAAATCTTTCACTGTTCTGGAATTTATTTTCGTTACAGTATAAAATAGGGTCCAGCTTGGTAGTCTCCCAGTTGGATGGCCAACTGTGCCAGATCCACTTGTGAAATAGCTCATCCATTTCCTGAGTTGAAATTCCGACTTTGGTGAGCATTAAAGTCATACACACAGTGGGATCTATTTGGCGACTTTTTTTTTTTTTTGGGTAATATGTACTTTTAAACTTCATGACTTCACTTGAAACACATGAGTTTCCCACCCTCCCTCTCTGCCTCTTGAAAGGGTGGCTGGTGTGTGACTGGTGACAGTCTGGAGAAGGTCAGATGTGAGGCCTGTGGCTGTCTTCCTGAGTCACCCATGCTTTTCTTTTTGTATAGCCTGATACGAGTCCTTGGCCTGTGTCATAGATGGTTCTGAGGCAAGCCCAACATCAGTTTGGGCAATGAATGGCCCACTGATGAATGGGCTATTCACACGTTCAAGTGATTCATGCTCTAGCTTCCTCGAAATACCCCCGGGGGCCACTTCTGGGCTCCAGTGTTAGAGGGTGGATGTTGGCTCTTGCCCACCCCACCCACACCCAGAGTAGAATGCACCAGAGTTCACCCGGCAGCAATGGTAGTGACACCAAATTCTTCCACTCTTGTAACCGCCCTGAGACTGCTGTTACGAGGTGCCTTTACTGTGATCTCCATGTTACAAGATGGGGCAATTGAGGTTAGAAAGATGGAGTCCCTTGCCTGGCACACCCAGCAGACCCCTGGCAGTTAACTCCATGCTGGGTCTGTCCATTCACTAGAGTGTGAAGACAGATGGACAGCATGGGCATGAGTCCAAGAAGACTCAGGCTCAATCTGAGTTTGGGTCAGGCTGCCATGCGGCAAAAGGAGGGGCAGAAGGGCCACAGGACTCTGAAGAAGCCCCTGTACTGGCTTCTTGAGTCTGTAGTGCGGATGAAAAGTGGGAGGTCAAAACAAAGAGGGTGACCAGCCTGCCCCACTGGTCAGCTCAGGCCTGCATCATGTGAGGTAGGGAGACAGTGGCCCCAAACTCCTGGCTCTGAAGTGGCCAATTGCAACTCAAAGTAGGGGTTTCCTGGGTGGCTCAGTTGGTTAAGTGTCTGCCTTTGGCTCAGGTCATGATCCCAGGGTCCTGGGACCAAGCCCCATGTTGGGCTCCCTGCTTCCTGCTTCTCCCTTTCCTCCCTGTTCGTGCTCTCTCTTGCTATCTCTCTTGATATCTCTCTCTCTCAAATAAATACATTTTAAAAATCTAAAAAAAAAAAAAGTAAATATTAAACCTTGTTTTCTCTTACAGAGTGCCTCTCTCTCCATGCCCCCAGTCCCTCCCACCCTCTCTACCCTGATCTCAGCCCCTTTCAGGGAAAAGGTGAGTGTTCTGGGAAACTTCAGGGAGGGGTGGGAGAAATTTTTATGGCTCCGTTAGGTACAAGTGCCCAACTGACCATCATACCTGGTCCCATGGGTGAAGGAGGTGATATATTCAACTAAGGGGGTGTGGTCTTCCTCATTAAGGAAAATGCCCTGCCCTGGTGCGGTCGCCCAAGCATCTTAAATTTAACTGAGGCTGGGTGTGCCATCCTTTGTCAGACTGCTCTGCCCGTGATCTGATGGCTGTTCCTCTTCACCCTTGTCCACTGTCAACAGCAGAGGAACACCCGGCTACTGCACGTCTATGTAGTAAAGGGTTAATTCATCAAGCCTGGCTTGTCCAAACTGGACATTTCCCAAAGGTCTTCAGGAATGGCCCTTGACCATCTCCTGGGGGATAACCTCTGATTCTCTGAACATCCTGCCTGAAGAGTGTCATTGATTACTTAGGGCCTTGAGCCACACCACGTATTTGATGCTAACAATGTGATTTATGGTGGGTGGGCTTGGGTCATGCTGTATCAGTTTGACCTTTGAGGCTGAAGCTGAGTAACTAAGGTCAGCCCATGGAATCCCATGCCTACATAACTGGCCCCCAGTAAAACCCCTGGATACCATGGTCAAGGTGAGCTTCCTGTTGCATGTGTTTTTTGTTTTTGTTTTTGTTTTTTTTAGATTTTGTTTATTTTTAGGTAATCTCTGCACCCAACATGGGGCTCAAACTCACAACCCCAAGATAAAGAGTCTCATGCTCCACAGACTGAGCCGGCCAGGCGCCCCCCTTTGCACATGTTGTCACATGTCTTTGCTAGGAGAATTTAGCACCGTGCATGTGACTCCAGTGGGTGAGGACAACAGGAAGCTCGCACCTGGTTTCTCCTGGACTCTGCCTTATGAGCCTTTCCATTTGCTGATTCTAATCTATATCCTTTTGCTGTAAAAACCTGTAGCCATGAGTATAACAGCTTCTCTGAGTTCTGTGGGTCATTCTAGCAAATCATTGCCACTGAGGGTGGTCATAGGGATACCCTGCCACAATCCCCCACGTTAACCACATGTTAACCCCTCTGGATGTCTTCCTTAGACATTCACTCATTCTGTGCGGTGGACAAATGCCATCTGGCTGGTGGTGTGGACAAACAGGACACATAAGACAAGTGGCCTGAGGCCAGTTATCTTTGCAAAAACAAGGGCTAGACTGAATTATTCAAACTTAACTGGGAACTGGAGGGCCATGTCAGAAGCTCTGTCGACTGTGCCAGGACTGACGGCGGTTTCACTTGGATTGTTGATAGCAGCTGTAAACAAGTTTTCTTTTCACGAACACCATGCCTTGGAATCCTCCTTCTTGTGCGGAAGCCAGGCATTACCTTCTCCCTCTCCCCAAAACACTGGATCCTTGCACCCTAGAGGTGTTTATAAGAGATCTCAAACATTTAAGGCAACACCACCAGTAGACCATGTAGCCCTCCAATGACTTCAGAGATCTTTCCAAAATGAGATAACTCTTGGTTACTCAGGGTAGTTTACGAGAAGGATAACTGACTCCCTATTTAGGGACAGCCTGCAGGCAGTTTTCCCCATAACAGTAGTCATCCAACAGAAAGGGCGGTACAAAATTTGTCCCTGAATTTAGCTGAAGCAATCAGTGATGCCACCTTAGCCCTAAAACTGTTCGGTCTCAACATTCATGTGCCTGGCATGGCTCTAAGCAATGGGTACCTTGTCATTGAACTTGCACTAAGGTTCTCATGTCCACACCTACAACTGAGATCCATGTTATTTTATTTTAATTAATTGATTTTGAGAAAGAGAGAGAGAGCACATGTGTGCAAGCTGGGGGGAGAAGGGGCAGAGGAAGAGGAAGAGAGAGAATTTCAAACAGACTTCCCACCCAGCGTGAAGCCCAGTGTGGGGCTCGATCTCGTGACCCTGGGATCATGACCTGAGCCAAAACCAAGAGTCGGACACTCAACCAACAACCACCCAGGTGCCCCAACCGCGATCCATTTTTAAAGAAACCATCCCTCCTTCAACACGTGTGACAGTGCCCTTTGCTTTTTTCTATCCTGTCCTTTTCCATTTTGTAAGATGCTAGCTGTGACCCCACTCAGCTGATTTCATGACCCAGAACTGGACATGTCTGCAATCACATGGAAAACATTGCCTTTGGCTAAGAGCCCTTTGAGAACCAGTCCCTTGGGATTAGCCCTCGGCCTGGCACACAGTAGGTGCTTACTAAAGGTTTGAAGACCTAGTGGAGGAGGAGGAAGTAGACCAGAGGAGGAGTCCAGGAAGTGTTACAAAACTTAGGAAGTACCTCTTTTGCCCTGGCTGCCAGGAAGTTCAGAGAAAAATTTAAAGCTTAATCTAAGACAGCAGTTTGAAACTCTTAGTTTTTTTGTTTTTATTAACTTCTTCCATGTCCGTTTTGTGAGGTGCATTATGTTGTTTTTGAAAGAACTGGATATTTATAAACACACACACCCCAATAAGCAAACGGATATGTTGCTCGTTTGGGCGCACTTTCTTGGATTTCCATTCGGACCTATTTCTCAGTCCGGCAAAGGTCGGGCTCCCAGGCCTCTTGCCTAAAAGCATCTTTACCCAAAGCCCTTAATGCCATCTACATTAGAAAGGGCTGATCTCCATCAAATTGGACTCTAAAGGTTCGAGCCCCAACCTGGGCTGCTGCTTTGACAATCAAATGCAGAAGCCTTCCTTCAGCACAGAAGCAGGTGACTGGCTATGTACAGCCCCTGCCACCCTCCCCGCCCCCACCCCCCAGCTCACCTGCCCTAGTATGGCCCAGAGTTGGTCTACAAAACTGTTTAATGAACTCCAAGTCTAGCCCACACCCCGCTTGCCTGGATGTTCCCTCCTCCCTAGATTAGCTCAGATGAGGTAAACCTGACACGGTTAGAAGCAGGTCAGTGTCACTGGCCCATAACGTGTGTATTTGAGTGGGAGACGGTTGTGGACATGATCCCAAGGGTGACATTTCAGGACCTAGTGACCAGCTAGTAGCAGAGCTCTGCACTCTGCAAATTTACCCACAGAGGTGTCTACCTTCGCAACGTATTTTAAAACTCATCTCTGAAGGTAAATAAGAGGTTAGCTGTATTAACAGGAATACAGGCACCTGGTATACCAACGGGCATATCCAGATGACAATGTCTAATATTACGGCAAACCTCCACTTCTTGAAAGTTGCACCAGATACAAACACTACTTTACAGAGGGAAAGCTATCACTGGCCAGCCCAGGAGCCTGGGAGTCCCCTCCCCACCTTCTTCTCCCTTGGCTACCTCTGGGCCTGCCTGTGACTTCTCCTCTGCCAGGTCCTGCTTGCCTTGCTTCAGCCTCTCCCTGGTACCTGCCAGACCTTCTCATGTCTTCTTACATCTCCCCTTTTTGTTCTTTCTGGAACATTCTTTTCCATTTGTCTGCTGGGGGAGTTCTGATTGCCTTCTCAAGACTTGATTTATCTATGACGTTCTCTGCAAAAATCCCCAAGGCCCCTAAGAAGAGTTCAGGCCCCTGGGCTGCGGTCCCTATTATAGGGTGAACCACAGAGCACTGGGCATGCGGGAGTGACACAGAAATGGCCATGGTGGCTGCTGCTGGGGGAGGTTGTAGCTCTGTGCCCTCCAGGGAAGAAGACCCAGCACACAGTGCCCAGGTGTGGGCTACATGGAAACCAGGAACCCCGTGCACCCAGCTCACCCTGTCAGCTGGCCCCTCATGACCCCCACACACTGCAGACACTTAGAAGGAAGCAAAGCCTTCCAAGGAGATGGCTGGACTACACAGGACACAAAAACCATGCCCGGGGCCTGCGGTCCAATAGCCGTGGGCGGTGGCCTGGCCTGGAAGAGTATGTCCTTCCTTGCCCCTTCCTCGTGATGGGAGCTGACACTGTTGGAAGAACCCACGCACCTCCTTCCAGCTGGGGTGGTTCCATTTCAGCCATTCCCTTTGTCAGCCAGAGTTAAAAATGTCAGATGTCCTACTGATGGGACCTGGGGTAGGTGGACAGCCCCTGGGTAGGGCTCCTGTCCAGAGTCTGTGCTGTCCATCTGTCATGGCGGTTGCTGTCACCAGATCATACAGATTCATGTCAAGCACAATCCTCAGCCTTCCTCTCCATATCGCTGGGTCCCAGCTTGGTGCCTCAAACATAAGCACACTGAAGGTTTGTTGAGTGACTGAGTGACTGACTGACTGACTGACTGACTGAATGAAAACCTTTTCAAAACTTCCTGCGCCTCAGGACCTTCCCACCAAGAAAAGCAGCCTTTGGCCCATCACCTTCCCCTGTATGCCAGTTGCATTTTCTATGTAATCATTTCACTGCATTCAGCTCTTCTCTGCTCCCCAGATGGCTGGGGCCAAGAGGGCAGTGTGATGAGCCCCATCTCCCTGCTCTCCAAATCTGGCTCCTTGTCTAGTGAATTCTTCTTTGGGAGTTGGCCTGGCTTCTTCCTTGGGGAGGTCCTGTACAGCCTGGCTTTCATTTTGCCCCTAGGAGAAGTAGTCCTTCCTTGTTTTTCCCCTGGAGACCTGAACTCAGTCCTTAATGGAAATTCAAGCATCTTGAAGTTCTTCTTGGCTTCTTCCTTTATTACCTTAGGGTAAAATGTTAATTTGCTTTTAAGGAAGACCTTTCAATTTTGTTTAAGGGCTGGAACCACAGCCCAGCCCAATCCAGAACAATTCCATCACATCAGGATCTCTGCCAGACAAGAATTTAGCCTTAGAAGACATCGGGATGCCTGCATCCCCCTTTGTGTTTTGTTGATAAAGGAAACTCAGCTCCTTTGTACCCTATGCCTGACATAGGGGCTTGGATCTGAGTTTCTGGGACATGGAACTCATGCACTTTAGGGAGAGGGATCCTCTTGATGGAAAAGAAATAAAGTTAGAAGCCTGGAATTTGATTCAAGGCCTTGGGTACCTGGCAAGTGAGGGTCCCTGAAGCTTCTGTGTCACTGTAAGTCTGCCTCTGTTGACATGCATGTTTTATATATCCCTTTGGATGCTCTCCCCACTCTCTATCTCCATTTCACAACAACCAGAAGAGCTGAAGGTCTGCCCCCTACCCCAGCACTTTGCCTACATTACCCTGTGTGTTCTCCCTGCCACCAGTAAGAAGGTAGTGATTCTGTTCCACAGCAACTGTACATAAGATAGATCCTTTCCTTCCCCGCGGGGCAATAAAAAGAACTTATCCTTCCCAGTAATTCCAGAAAAAGGCCTGAAGGGCTCTCAGTGGCTTATGCTGGGCCATGCTGAGCTGCCTTAACTCCATGGCTTGATGGTGGGGGTAATGGGCGGGTCGTTCCCCCCAAGGAACATTAGGGTGTTGTCATCAGAAAGAAGTGGCCACTGGGTGGACAGAAACTATGACTGGTCCCCAAGGGTTCCCGGCCATGATGCACTGCATGTGTTCTGGAGGGTTGGATCATAAGAGGGAGCACAGGTGCGCAGCTGGGGCCTGGTTCAAATGCAGAAGGGCAGGATTGGGGGCCAAGATAGTAAGTTCCAAATACCGCCGTTGGCGGTGGGGTGGAAGGAGTACTGTGTTCACCCCCACCACCTGTGTGAGCTTGAGCAAAGTTCTTAGTCTCTCTGATCCTCAATTTGCCCACTAGAGAAGTAGAGCTAATAACACCTGTTGGCCCACCTCCCCCAGCTTCCACTGCAGGGAATTCCTTTACAGTCTGACACCCGGCTTCTCTTCACTGTCCCCCCATCTTCCCCCACCTCCATCCAGGGGCTCATCTCACTGATGAGTGTGGGAGAAGAAGTCAGGCATGCTAAGTGCTGTCCCCCCCCCCCACTTTGTTGGCAGATGACCTACTCTGTCTCTCTGGATTCAAAACCTTACATGGCTAGGGATATCTGTCTCACTCTGGGATGTGGTACCAGGACCACCTGTTGGCAGATGTAAGCCACATTTTACAATTATGATAATATTTTTATTTCTAGTGGGTTGACTCCTGTCCAGCTTTCAGAAGGTTCTAGGATGAGAGTTTCCCCCCCACCCCAGCTCCTTGTGGGCTGTGGAAAGGAGCGAGTCCAGCACACAGCAGCTGCTCAGCAAATATTATCCTGCTGCATGTGGTTCTCCCCATGCAGGTCCCACTGCTGGTGGAATAAAACCTCTCCTTTCCTCCTCAGGGTCCCAGGCACTTGGGATCCTGTGGGAATGGTGTCCTCAAGCTGGGAAGAAGGCCAAGGAGAGGCCCCTGCTTGTCCCCTCACATTAGCCCAAGAAAGGACTTGCGATGTGAGGGCCCTGGGCATGGGGTCTCCAGGGGTCAGCAGGGCAGAGGGACCTGGGGGAACCATGCGCCCCTCTCCAGCCAGCTGGGGTGAGCAGAGGGACCCGGAGTGACAGCTGTAAGAGGGAAGGAAAGCAGACCAAGATAGTCGCAGTCACCTGGCCCTGTGTGGACTGCGTGCAGTGTGAGAACCCCCTTGGGGCATCTGTCAAGGGCAGCAGAGCGGGGCACCGTCCTCCCCAGTGAGGTCACTGAGTGCCTCCATTTTGCAGGTGAGGCCAGCATTATTCTCCCCAGTTTACAGAAGCAGAAACAGGGTCAGTGGCTTGTTCCAACCCAGCTCCTCCAGGACCGTGCCCTTGGCCCACAGACGAAGGCCTTGGAGAGAGAAACGAGCGTCTGCAGGTCAGGGCTCTTGTTGCCTAATGCGTGGAGACTGTCCCACGAAATGCTTGGTAAACATCCTCAGTTCTTCCTAGAACTGGGGGTTTCCCAGCGAAAAGCCTCTTGATGCTGATCCCCAGGTTTTAGAACACCTTTTCTAATTCTGCCTGGGGCAGGGGTTGTGGAATGTAGGTCCCAAAAACATCTGTCCAGGATCTGGGTTCTCCTGGTAGAGCGACCGCCCAGACCCTTCCACCTCTGTGATGGATTGAATTGTGCCCCTCAACAACTCATGTGCTGAAATCCTAACCCCCGGTACCTCAAAATGGGGCCCTATTTGGAAACAGGGTCATTGAAGATGGAATTAGTCTAGCGGAGTCATACTGGAATAGGGTGGGCCCCTAATTCCACATGACTCGTGTCCCTTGTACAAAGGGACTTCGGACACAGAGACATGCACAGTGGGGGACCACTGTGTGAACGTAAAGGCAGAGGTCGGGGTGGCGCTCCTGTAAGCTAAGGAACGCCAAGGATTGCCAGCAAACCACCAGAAGGCAGGCGAGAGGTCTAGAACGGATTCTCCCTCACAGCCTCCAGAAGGAACCAGCACTTCCAACACCTTGGTTCCAGACGTCCAGCCTCCAGAGCAGCGAGACAGTGCATTTCTCTTGGCTAAGCCCCCAGTCTGTGGTATTTAGTGGCAGAAGCCTCAAGAAGTGGATAAGCACCTCACCACACACTCGGTGGTCTCAGGGGGCCCCTAGGCTCCGCACAGGGGGTGTCTCTGCTGTGGCCCCGGGGAAATGGCCTGTTGCTGCTCGAGGAGACGCTGACAAGGCCTCACGGGCTGCCATCAGCCTCCTGTTTGCTCCGGCTGACCTTCCCCCTTTCTCTTCTCCCAAAACAAACTTGGTTCTTGCTGAGGCTCCTTAATTTCTGTTTACGGAGACGCTCAGCCTATAAACGCTCTCCTAGCTGTTAAAGTGCTGCCCCTTTGACCTCGGGGTCTTTGTGTCACGTTAAGTATCCCCAGGAAACTTCCAGGCCCTCCCTCTCCAAATGACTGTGGGGCAGCCTCCGTGAACAGCCAGCCCTCCCCGAGGCCCCAACCACGAGAGGGGCTGGAAGGTGCCCTCCTCCCTGCTAACGGACAGAAGCTTGGAGAAGGCGGTATGTTCCAGTGGGCGGCTTTGAACAAATGTCACTACTGCGAAGAGTCCTCAAATGGCAGAACTGAAACCACACGTTTCCCGAGCTTTCAGACACATCCAGAGGATCCTTCCCACAGCCTCATAAGACACAACACACACGAGGCCATGATCGAGTAGTGTCCCTCCGCGGGGGTGGGTTTAATAAATATAAATAAATAATACATAGATAATATATAAATAATAGATAATAAATAATACATAATAAATAAATAATAGATAAATTAATAAATAATAAATAAATAAGCTGAGGATCGTAGCGCTTCATGAGCAGACGAGGAAAGGTCACCCCGTGTAGTGAGAAGTGAACAAACAGGGTGCAAAACAGTGGACAGTGTAGGCTATGCTTGTGTAAGAAAGAGGGACGTTTCAAGTAAGAATTTCTATTTCCTTCTGTTTGCACGCAGAAATAGGGAAAGGCTACGCCAAAAATTCATAGGAGGGGCTGTGATGTGTTTTTTTACATCAACTTGGCCATCCCCTGGTACCGTCATACTCAGTTGTTGGTGCACAACACCAGTCTAGATATTGCTGCGAAGTCATTTTTTTTAGATGAGATTAATAATTACATCAGTAGACTGAGTAGAGCAGATCACCATCCATGGTGTGGGTGGGCCTCGTCCAATCAGTTGAAGGCACTGAGAACAAAGGAGAAAGGATTCTGGGCCTGGACTGCCTTTTGACTTGAGCTGCAACACCTCTTCCCTGGATTTCTAGCCTGCTGGTCCACCTTGCACAATTTGGACTTGCCAGCCCCCACAATTGCATGAGCCAATTCCTTAAAATCAATCTCTCACTCTCTGTCTCCTCCCCCTCCATTGGTTCATGTTTCTCTGGAGAACCCTGACTAATACAGGGGTTACCCAGGGCAAACTACTGAGATCTGGAAAAAAGTAGGAGATCAAGGAGGACAGGCCTGCAGCAAGATTGCTCAATGTATTCCTTTTTATACCCTTATTATTATTATTTTTAGTTTTTTTAAAAGATGCCTTTATTTTAGAGAGAGACCATGTGTGAGCAGGGAGGGGCAGAGAGGGAGGGAGAGAGAATCTCCAGCAGACTACCCACTGAGCATGAAGCCTGATGCGGGGCTCGATCTCACGACCCTGAGATCATGCCCTGAGCCTAAATCAAGAGTCAGATACTTAACCAACTGAGTCACCCAAGCACCCCCTATATCATTATTTTTGAAGCATGTGAATGGGTTACCTATTAAAAATTTAATTATAAAAGAACTTAGTAGATAAAAAATAAAGAAGATACACACGCACAGAGGAATATTATTCAGCCATCAAAAGAAGGAAACCCTGCCGTACGGATGGAACTTAAGGATATTGTGCTAGACGAAATGAGTCAGACAGAGAAAGCCAATTCTGTATGCTCCCACTGATACGTGGAATCTAAAAGAGCCAAACTCAGAGACACAGCAAACAGATTGTTGGTTGTCAGGGATGGGGGTTGAGAGGTGGGGTGGGTGGAATGGGTGAAGGTGGTCAAAAGGTACAAACTTCCGGTTATAAGATGAGTAAGTCCCGGGGATGTAATATACAGCACATTGACAATAGGTAGCAACACTATATTGCATATTTGAAAGTTGTTACGGTAACACAATTAAACGTTCTCATCATGAGAAAACACTGTAATTATGCATGATGATGGATGTTAACTAAATGTATCGTGGTCATCTCACAAATTACACACATATAAAATCATTGCACTGTATACCTGAAACGAATACAATATTACATGTCATTTATATCTCAATTTTTTTAAGTAGGCCCCACGCCCAGCATGGAGCCTGATGTGGGGCTTGAACTCACGACCCTGAGATCAAGGCCTGAGGAGACCAAGAGCCAGATGCTTAACCAACCGAGCCACCCAGGTGCCCCTATTTCAATTTTCAAAAAAAATAAACAAAAAAAAAGAACTTAAGAAGGATAGACAGGCCTGTGGCTGGTCCAGGCAAAGTGGTTCTGGAACATGGGAGGAGGTGAGGCATTTTCCTTGTTTTATAGCCATCTGGAATTCTCCTTTCAGTTCTGTTTATCCAAAGAGGCCCCACCTGCATGAACTTAATGGAAGATGGGGAACCCCTGCTGTGTGGCCTGGCTTACCTGGGGCATCACACAAGCTCCTTCGCCATCCATTTAGAGAAGGCCAGACATGCCACCCACACACACCTGTCTTGAGTGTCTGCAGAGATGCCAGCCAGACCTCAATTTCAAAATTTCCAAACAATGGGGCATGACTTTGGCTGGCAGCCATCACAATGAGTTCTGCCGCCCAGACCCACTGTCGTTGGGTCAGGCTCTCCTGAGAACCTTCCAGGGACTGGCCACCACGGGAAGCCCAGGGACGCAGTGGCAATGAGAGAGACAGCCTCACAGAACTCCAGAGGTCACGCGGCAGAGGAGACAGGAGGCGGTGTGACCATGCTCTGGGGAGACAGAAGGCGGGGGGCTGTGACACTGGTAACAGGGAGCTCTTCTGTACAAGGGAGGGGAGGGGCAGCTTATCTGAGCAGATGGCGTGAGAGAAAGAGAAGCAGCCAGCTCTGGGAGGAGTCCAAGTAGGAGTGACCCCATTGCTGGGCTCAGAGAAGATATGGGCACAGCTCACCTATTTTCTTCCTGCCTTCCACGTGCCTGGGGTGCTCAGGAGGAAATGAAGGCCAGGAGGAAGAAGGGAGCCGTTCAAGGCTCGCACACCCAGCTGTGAAAGCTTCTAATCTCGGCCGGGGAGTGGTTCTCTGCTCACGTCTGGCTGAAGCTTCTGGAAGTTGTCAGAAGCCGCAGCTGTGCACACTGGAGTGGCTAGGTGTGGGCTCTGCGGTCAGAGCTGCCTGGGTTCAAACCCTGGCCTGCCGCTTCCTAGCTTTGTGGCCTTGAGTCAACTGTGGAACTTCTCTGGGCCTCAGTTTCCCCTCTTGAGAATTAGCTATGATATTTTGGTAAGTGGTATGTAATGGGTCCTCTCTATGTGACAGTTACTATATGCTTTGTTCATGTCATTTATGTAGAAAAGAAAATGAAACAGGAGAGGGAGAACATGGCGGGGGGGGGGAGGGCACAGGAGAGGTTTCATGGGCAGAACTAAAAAAATTTTTTATAATTGATTTGAGAGAGAGAGAGAGAGAGCATGAGCTAGGGGAGGGGCAGAGGAAGAGGGAGAGGGAGAAGCAGACTCCCCGCTGAGTGGGAAGCCTGTTGTGGGGCTCAATCCCAGGACCCTGAGATCATGACCTGAGCCAAAGTGAGATGCTAAATGCCATCCAGGCGCCCCCATAGGCAGAATTTTGAAGAGATTTCAACTGGTCCTTTCGAGCCTCTGGAATGGGGACTCTACTCCACGGACAGTCCTGGGCCAGCATCCCTGGCATCCCCAGGGAGGTAGAAGTGCAAAACCTCAGGCCCCACCTGGGAGCACTGAGCCGGAATCTGCACTTCGATCTTCAGGGGTCGGTGTGCACCTTAATTACGGCCCAGAAGCCCTGCTCCACTGCCGGAGCCGCCGCCCATGCCCCCGCCACACTGGCTCCTGTTCCCTCCAGCTTCCCTCTAACAAGCCCTCCCGCGCTTGGCGTTCGTGTCACCTCGTGCACGCCCTAATACATCAGAAACCTTCCTTTCCCAGCGATGTGAGTTGGAGAATAGGCAAAGAAGGAAGGACCCCAGCCAGTGGGAATCATGGTGAGTGGGAAGAGACCCCATTTCTTCCTCTCCTGGTGACAGGAGAGCGGGGGTGGGGGGGATGTGTCCCCTGAATGGGCCTAGGGGCAAAGAGACTCAGGCCCTCCTGAGTTCCTGTAAGGAGGTCCCTAGGGGGCTCATGCTCTCAGGGCTGAAGAAATGGGGCATGCATGACATGTCTGGGAAGGAAATGGGGGACCCCACTCCAGCCCTCTGAAGCCTTCAGCAGGCACAGAAGAGCTCCTCATGAAGGAACTTGGGTTGGGGACAGAAGCCATAGGGCCCCTGGAGCAATGGTCACCTGCCTGGAGAGTTGCGTTGAGTTCCACACCTTGGCCAGGCTGAAGGGGCACTTGGGAGGGGTGGTCCTTAGCATGGTGAGGGCTGGAATAACACTACACTCTGCCCTCAGGAAAGCCCACCCTCCTCCAAGGGAGATGTCAGCAGAAGCCCCCAGAATTGCTTAGAGGCAGCTCCCTGTGGACCCCTTGTCTCCTAGTGGCCTTACCCTGGACTCTGGAGGAGTGAGCCCCCAGAGGACGGGAAAGAGTAGCTCAGACAAACCTCAGACTCTCCCCCAGCTTCAGGCAGCTGTGTCCTGGCTCTGACTGGCACTGGGGGGAGAGAGAGGAGTTTTGTATGGAGTTGGAGAATAAAGATTTGACAAAGGAACAGGACACTGTAATTTCTAGAGTGAGTAACCCAAAGGGGCCAGTTATCATGTTCTAACAATGTCTTAAGGAGCTGCTACCAACTGGGAAAAGGGGTTCTGCAGCAGGGGGCAGATGCTGGAGGATATAAAACCATTTCAAGTGTGATCTCCAGGGAGTAGGGACTCCTCAACCATGTGACCTTGTTGACTTGGGGTGAGCATGAAATGATGGATGGAGATTGAGGATCCTGTAACTAAATCAGTAAATAGCCCTGCCCCCTCAGAGCAGTGTCCCCTCCCCTGGGCCCCTTCTTCTTGCTCGGTCTTCCACCTGTCCACATAGTACTTTATTTCAGCCTGAAGAAAGGCTTTATCTTTCTACCGTTACCATGCACATGCACACACACACACACGCACTCACACTCACACACACATATTATAAGGAATTGACTTACATGATTATGGAGGCTAACATTCCAAGATTTGCAGTCAGCAAGTGAAAACTCAGGGGAGCTGATGGTGTAGTTCCAGTAAATAGGCCAGTGGATTTGAGACCTAGGAAGAACCAATGTTTCCGTTCAAGTCTGAAGGCAGAAAAAAACTCCTGATGTCTCAGCTCAAAGGTAGTCAGGCAGGAGGAATTCCCTCTTACTCATGGAAGGGTCAGCCTTTTTGTTCTACTCAGACCTTCAACTGATTGGATGAGGCCCACCCACTGTGGGGAGAGCAATCTGCTTCACCCAGTCTACTGATTTAAATGTTAATCTCATCCAAAAACATCATCACAGACACATGCAGAAAAATGTTTGACCAAACGTCTGAGCACTCCATGGCCCAGTCAAGTTAACACATAAAAGTGATCATTACATCCCCAAAACAAGCAAGCAAAGGCAAAAACCAAAAGAAAAAAACCTTTCCCTAATCATGACTTACTGCCAGCCATTTTCCCTTTCTCCTTCTGGCCCCCGTCAAACTTCTGGAAAGGTTTTCTGCCCTTGCTCCTTCATTTCTTCATCTCCCTCAGTTTCTCAGCCCAGAGAAGATTCAGATTACAAAAACCAGGCATGAAAAATGTGGTATGGCTACCAGCCTTACAAAAATGAAACAGATCAGATGGGAAGAACATGAACAATTGCATGCCAACAAATTATATAACTAGAGGAAATAGACAAATTCCTAGAAAGACACAAAGTACTGAAACTGATTAAAGAAGAAACAGAAAATTGAAAAAGTCTATCACAAGTAAAGTAAGAGTCAGTAATAAAAAAACTTCCAAAAACAACAACCCAAGGCCAGGTGGCTTTACTGGTGAATTCTATCAAATGTCTAAATGATAAATAACACAGTTCTTTTACAGATCCTACCAGAAAATAGAGGAGGAAACCATTTGTAACTCATTCTAGATGTCAGTATTACCTTGATATTAAACCAGACAGAGACACCATAAGAATACTATAAACCAATGACACTTAAAAAATATAGATGCAAAAATCCTCAGTAAAATATTAGCAAATAGAATCCATCAGCTTGTAAAAAGAATTATAGAACATGATACAGTGAGATTTGTCCCAGGAATCAACATATAAAATGTCGATTCGACAGATGAAAATCAATGTAATACACCCTATTAATTAATACACATAATCATTTCAATAGACACACAAAAAAGCATCTAACAAAATCCAACATCTTTTCACAACAAACTAGTTCAACAAACTAGAAATAGAAGGGAAATTTCTCAACCTCATAAATAGCATCTATGGAGACTCCATATCGAACATCATACTTAATGAGGAAAGGCCGACAGCTTACCCCTTATGATCAGAAACAAGAGTATGTGCTTTTGCCACTTCTATTCAACGTTGTAGTGGAGGCTCTGGCTAGGGCAACTAGGCAAGAAAATTAAATAAAAGATATTCATATTGAAAATAAAGAGGAAAACTACCTCTATTTGCAGATGACATGATCTTGCACAGAAAATCTCCTCTCAAAATCCATGAAGAAACTATTAGAGGTAATGGGTAAGCTAAGCAATGCCGCATAATACAAGATCAATATATAAAAATCAGTTGTATTTGAGATAGACTAGCAATGAACATTCCAAAAATGAAATTAAGAAGTAGTCACACAATAGCGTCAAAAAGAATAAAACACTTAGGAAGACATTTAAAAACAAAGAAGTGTAAGACTTGTACACTGAACGTTACAGAATTAAAAAGTATCTAAATAAATGAAACGATATCTCATGGTCATAGATATGAAGATTTAATATTTGTTTAAATGGCAATTCTTCCCAAATGGATCTCTGGAGTCAATGCAATTCCTTTCAAGACTCCAACTGTTTTCTCATTGCAGGTATGGGTCACCTGATCTTAGAATTCATACAGAAATTCAAGGGATCCAGAATAGTAAAAACAATACTGAAAAACAAGGTCAAGACTGGAGAACTCAACAATTCCTGATTTCCGAACCTTCTACAAAGCTACAATAATCAAAATTGGCATAAGAATAGACATGCAGATCAATGGAATAGAAAAATTCTGACATTAAAAGCCAATCAATTTTTGACAAGGATGTCAAGACCATTCAATGGACAAAAGAATAGTCCTTTCTACAAATGCTGCTGGGACAACTGCATACCCACATTAAAAAAGATATGAATTTGCATATCTACTGCACACCATATACTCAAAATGGATCAAAAATCTAAATCTAAGAGCTAAAACTACAAAAGTGTTAGAAGACAACATAGGCTTAAAAATTTGTGACCTTGGATTAGGCAAAGTTTTCTTGGATATAACACAAAAAGCATAAGTAATCAAAGAATAAATAGACAAATTGGATTTCATCAAGGTAAAAACATTGTACCTCACATAATGCTATCAAGAAAGTGAAAAGACCGCCCACGCACTGGAAGAAAATATTTGTAAATTATATATCTAAGTGTCTAATGTCCAGAATGTATAAAGAATTCATACAACTCAATAAAAAAAGACAAAAAATCACTTAAAAATAAATAAAGGATTTGAATATGCATTTCTCCAAAGGATATATGGAAATTACCAATAAACATATGAAAAGATGCTCACTATCACTAACTCGGTGTAAAATGGTGTCGCAGTTCTGAAAAAGTTTCACAGTTCCTAAAAAAGTCATAGACATAGAGTCATCATATGGACCAGCAATTCCACTTCTAGGAATATGTCCAAGAGAATTTAAAACATACGTTTCTGTGTATATGTACGTATGTACACAATATGTATATGAACGCTCGTAGCAGCATTACTGGTAACAGCCAAAACAAAGAAACAATCCAAATGTCCATCAACTGATGAATGGCTAAAGAAAATGTGGCAAACCCATAGAACAGAGTATTATTCAGCCATAAAAAGATCTGAAGTACCAACACATGCTACAACCTGGATGAGTCTTGGAAACATGAATGAAATGTTGGTGAAAAAGAAGTGAGAGAAGCCAGATACAAAAAGCCATGCATTGTATGATTCCCTTTATATGAAATGTCTAGAATAGGCAAACCCATAGAGGCATGAAGCAGATTAGTGGTTGGCAGAAGCTAAAACGAGTGTGGAACAGGAATTGCCTTCTAATGGGTATAGGGTTTTTTTGGTGGAGGGTGGTGATAAGACATGTTCTGGAGTTAGACGATGGTGATGGTTGTATAACTTGGTGAATATACTAAAAACCACTGGACTTCATCCTTTGAAATGGTGACTTTTATGCTATCTAGATTATGCCAAAAAAAAAAAGTCTGGAATTCAATGTAGGATCACACACGGCCTTCACTTGTCATGTCTCTTTAATCTTCTTTAATTTAATTTAAAACCACTCTCCACTTTTCTCTCATTTTTTCTCCGTAATGTCGACATTTTTGAAAAGTCTAGGCCAGTTATCTTGTAGAATGTCCTACAGTCTAGATTTGGCTTACTTCCTTAGGATTATGTGTCCTTATGATTGGTTTCAGTTTAAACATTTTTGGGGATAAGATTCTTATTGTCTTAATATTGGTTATTGGTATACAGAAATATAATCGATTTTTATAGTGATCTTGTAGGCAGTGACGTTGATTAATTCATTAATTTTAGTGTCTTACCTGTTTTTGTGAAAACTTTATGCACACAATCATATTATCTGTAAATAATGACAGTTTTATTTCTTCCTTTCCAATCCTAACCCTTTATTTTTATTTATTTTTATTATTTATTTATTTATTTTTATAATATTTTTTATTATATTATGTTAGTCACCATACAGTACATCCCTAGTTTTTGATGTAAAGTTCCATGATTCATTACTTTCGTACAACACCCAGTGCACCATACAATACGTGCCCTCCTCAACACCCATCACCAGCCCATCCCATTCCCCCACCCCCCTGCCCCGAAGCCCTCAGTTTGTTTCCCAGAGTCCATAGTCCCTCATGGTTCATTCCCCCTTCTCTTCACCCCCCTTCTTCTTCCCTTTCTTCTCCTACCAATCTTCCTACTTCTTATGTTCCATAAATGAGTGAAACCATATAACTGTCTTTCTCTGCTTGACTTATTTCACTTAGCATTATCTCCTCCAGTCCCGTCCATGTTGTAGCAAATGTTGAGAACTCGTTCCTTCTGTTGGCTGAATAATATTCCATTGTATAAATGGACCACATCTTCTTAATCCAGTCATCTGTTGAAGGGCATCTCGGCTCCTTCCATGATTTAGCTATTGTGGACAATGCTGCTATGAACATTGGGGTGCATATGGCCCTTCTCTTCACTACGTCTGTATCTTTGGGGTAAATACCCAGTAGTGCAATGGCTGGGTCATAGGGTAGCTC
Organism: Ursus maritimus; assembly: GCF_017311325.1. Lineage (NCBI taxonomy): Eukaryota > Metazoa > Chordata > Mammalia > Carnivora > Ursidae > Ursus > Ursus maritimus. The sequence continues at coordinate 9,148,826 of NW_024425230.1, read as the reverse complement.
GATTTTTAACTTTTTAAGGGACCTCCACACTGTTTACCGAAGTGGCTGTACCAACTTGCATTCCCACCAACAATGTAGGAGGGATCCCCTTTCTCCACATCCTTTCCAACATTTGTTGTTTACTGCCTTGTCTATTTTTGTCATTCTAACTGGTGTAAGGTGGTATCTCAATGTGGTTTTGATTTGAATTTCCCTGATGGCTAATGATTTTGAACATTTTTTCATGTGTCTGTTAGCCATTTGTATGTCTTCATTGGAAAAGTGTCTGTTCATATCTTCTGCCCATTTTTTGATTTGTTTATTTGTTTCTCGTGTATTGAGTTTGAGAAGTTCTTTGCAGATCTTGGATACCAGTCTTTTATCTGTAGTGTCATTTGTAAATATCTTCTCCCATTCCGTGGGCTGCCTCTTAGTTTTTTTTGACTGTTTCCTTGGCTGTGCAGAAACTTTTAATCTTGATGAAGTCCCATAAATTCATTTTATCTTTTGTTTCTTTTGCCTTTGGGGGTGGGTCATGAAAAAGGTTGCTTTGGCCGATGTCGTAGAGTTTGTTGCCTATGTTCTCCTCTAGAATTTTGATGGATTCCTGTCTCACATCGAGGTCTTTCACCCATTTGGAGTTTCTCTTTGTGAATGGTGTGAGAGAGTGGTCAAGTTTCATTCTTTTGCATGTAGCTGTCCAATTTTCCCAGCACCATTTATTGAAGAGACTGTCTTTTTCCCACCGGATGTTTTTTCCTGCTTTATCAAATATTAGTTCCCCAAAGAGCCGAGGGTCCATTTCTGGGCTCTCTATTCTGTTCCATTGGTCTATGTGTCTGTTTTTGTGCCAGTACCATGCTGTCTTTGTGATCACAGCTTTGTAGTACAGCTCGAAATCCGGCATTGTGATGCCCCCAGCTTTGTTTTTCCTTTTCAACAGTTCCTTGGGGATTTGGGGCCTTTTCTGTTTCCATACAAATTTAAGGACTATTTGTTCCAGTTCTTTGAAAAATGTCCTCGGTATTTTGATCGGGATAGCATTGAAAGTGTAGATTGCTCTGGGTAGCATGGACATTTTAACTATGTTAATTCTTCCAATCCATGAGCATGGAATATCTTTCCATCTTTTTATGTCTTCCTCAATGTCTTTCAAGAGTGATTTATAGTTTCTAGAATATAGGTCCTTTACGTCTCTGGTTAAGTTAATTCCAAGGTAACGTATGGTTTTTGGTGCTATTGTAAATGGGATGGATTCCCTAATTTCTCTTTCTTCGGTCTCGTTATTCGTGTATAGAAATGCAACTGATTTCTGAGCATTGATTTTGTATCCCGCCACGTTACTGAATTGCTCTATAACTTCTAATAGTTTGGGAGGGGATCACGCCCTGAGCCGAAGGCAGACACTTAATCACTGAGCCACCCAGGCGCCCCCTCTTATGATGTCTTTGTCTGGTTTTGGCGTCTAGTTTAGACTGGCCTCATGGAATGAGTTAGGAAATGTTTTCATTCTTTTCTATTTTTTTTTGCTTTGCCCATCTATTTTTTTTATTTTTTATTTTATTTCATTTATTTATTTTAATAATAATATTTTTAATTATATTATGTTAGTCACCATACAGTAATATATTTGAAATTCAAATCAAAACCACTCTAAGATACCATCTTATGCCAGGTAGAATGGCAAAAATTGACAAGACAAGAAGCAACAATTGTTGGAGAGGATGTGGAGAAAGGGGATCCCTCCTACATTGTTGGTGGGAATGCAAGTTGGTACAGCCACTCTGGAAAACAGTGTGGAGGTCCCTTAAAAAGTTAAAAATTGAGCTACCCTATGATCCAGCCATTGCACTACTGGGAGTTTACCCCAAAGATACAGACGTAGTGAAGAGAAGGGCCATATGCACCCCAATGTTCATAGCAGCACTGTCCACAATAGCTAAATCGTGGAAGGAGCCGAGATGCCCTTCGACAGATGACTGGATTAAGAAGTTGTGGTCCATATATACAATGTAATATTACTCAGCTATCAAAAAGAACAATTTCTTTTTTATTTTTTGGAAGACTTTGTGAAGGATTAGTGTTAATTCTTCTTAAACATTTGGTAGAATTAAGCAGTGAGGCCATCTGGTTCTGGCCTTTTCTTCGTGGAAGTTTTTGATGACTAGCTCCATCTATTTACTTGCTGTAGATGTATTCAAGTTTTCTACTTTTTCTTGAATTAATTTTGGTAGTTTGTGTCACTCTCAAAATTTGTCCATTTCATCTAGTTTATCTAACTTTTTGGCATTCAATTTTTCATAATATTCCTTATAATCCTGTTAATTTCTGTAGGGTTGGTAGTCACCTCTTTCATTCCTGGTTTTAGTAATTTGAGTCCTCCATTTCTTTCTTGGTCACGGTAGTTAAAAATTTCTCAACTTTGTCCAGCTTTTCAAAGAATTTTTAATTTCATTGATTTTTCTCTTTTTATTTTTACTCTCATTTTTATTATTCCCTTCCTTATGCTTACTTTAAAGCATAGTTTGCTCATTATTTCTAGTTTCTTAATGTTGAAGATTAGGCTATTAATTTGTCACTTTTCTTCTTTTTTAAGGTAGACGTTTACGGCTTTGAGTTTCTCTCTGGGCACTAGCTTAACTGCATCCCATAGGTTTTGGAATTTTGAGTTATTTCCATTCATTTCAAAGTATGCTCCAATTTCCCCTGTGATTTCTTCTTTAACTCATTGGTCATTTAGGAGTATGCTGTTTAATTTTCACAATCAATCAACTTTTCACAAAAATCAATATTCATTGATTCCTCAAATTTCTCTGTTACTGATTTCTAATTTCATTTCATTGTGGTAGGAGAACATGCTTTATATGATTTGAATCCTTTTACATTTATTTAGACTTTTTAATGGCCTATAAATGGTCCATCCTGGATAATGTTCCATATGTACTTGAGAAGAATGTGTGTTCTGCTGTTGTTGGGTAGAAGATTCTATAGACATTTGTTAGATCTTACTGGTTTAATAGTGTTATTAAACTCTTTTGCTTTCTTGCTGATTTTCTGTCTCATTCATTTTCCATTATTGAAAGTATTCAACTATTATTGCTGAATTCTCTAGTTTTCTCTTATATTGTCAGTTTTGCCTCATGTACGTTGGGACACTGTTAGGTGTGGATACATTTATAATTGTTAGATATTCTCTATGGATTGACCCTTTTATCATTATAAAATTCCTTGTCTCTGGTAACAATTTTTGTCTTAAAGTCAACTTTGTCTGACTTTAGTATAGCCACTCCAGATGTCTTTTGGTTACTCTTTGCATGGTGTAACTTTTTTTTATAATAGTATCTTCTTTAAAAAAAAAATATTTTGTTTATTTATTTGAGAGAGTGAGAGAGCATAAGCATGGGGAGTGGCAGGAGAGGGAGAAGCAGGCTCCCTACTGAACAGGGAATCTGACGTGGGGGGGCTCTATCCGAGGACCCTGGGATCATGACCTAAGCCAAAGGCAGATGCTTAACCAACTGAGCCACCCAGGCGCCCCTGCATGATATATCTTTTGCTGTCATTTTACTTTCAACTAATTTATGTCTTTGACTCTAAAGTGAGTCTCTTGTAGATAGTACATAGTTGGATCATTTTTTTATAATAATTTTTGTTATTATATTATGTTAGTCACCATACAGTACATCCCTGGTTTTTGATGTAAAGTTCGATGATTCATTAGTTGCGTGTAACACCCAGTGCACCATGCAATACGTGCCCTCCTTACTACCCATCACCAGCCTATCCCATTCCCCCACCCCCCTCCCCTCTGAATAGTTGGATCATTTTTAAAAATTCATAAGAAGCTGTGGTCCATATACACAATGGAATATTACTCAGCTATCAAAAAGAACGATTTCTCAACATTTGCTGCAACATGGACGGCACTGGAGGAGATAATGCTAAGTGAAATAACTCAAGCAGAGAAAGACAATTACCATATGGTTTCTCTCATCTATGGAACATAAGAACTAGGAAGATCGGTAGGAGAAGAAAGGGATAAAGAAAGGGGGGTAATCAGAAGGGGGAATGAAGCATGAGAGACTATGGACTCTGAGAAACTAACTGAGGGCTTCAGAGGGGAGGGGGGTGGGGAAATTGGATAGGCTGGTGATGGGTAGTAAGGAGGGCACGTATTGCATGGTGCGCTGGGTGTTATATGCAACTAATGAATCATCGAACTTTACATCAAAAACCAGGGATGTACTGTATGGTGACTAACATAATATAATAACAAAAATATAAAAAAATAAAAATTCATTTCATTAAAAAGCAATCTATGCTCTTTTAATTGGAGAGTTTAATCCATTGAAGTTTAATGTAATTACTAAAGAGTAGGATTTATGTCTTCCATTTTCTGTATGTCTTTGTTTTATTTCTCTGTCCGTTACTGTCCTCTTTTGTGTTAAAATATACTTTCCAGTGTAATGTAATTCCCTTGTTTTTTTATTATATATATTTTTAGTTATTTTTTCAGTGGTTTCCCCGGGACAGAACTTGGAATAACACTAACTTAATTTTAATGATATACAAATACTTTGCTTCTATATAGCTCTGTTCCCTCTTCCCTTCTTTAAGCTCATACTATCTCAAATTATAACTCTATACATTGTGCACCCATCAATAGACTTATCATTATTGTTTTATGCAGTCAGCTTTTAAATCATCTTTTTAAATGTCTCTTTCATCAATCTCCTAGGAGAAGAAAGGAGTTACAAACAAAAAGAACAAATTATACTGTTATCTTACACAGTTTAGTTTGGTATAACAATATACCATAGATTGAATGGCTTAAACAACATTTAATTCTTACAGTTCTGGAGGTTGGGAAGAATAAAATCAAGATACTGGGATGGTTGAGTTTTGTGAGGACCCTCTTTCTGGCTGCAGACAGCCACCTTCTTGCTGTATCTTTACATGGTGGAGAAAGCAATCTCCTGTCTCTTCTTTTTGAAAATAAGGGCATTAATCCTATCATTAGGGCCCCACCCTCATGACCTTATCTGACCCTAATTACCTCCAAAAGCCCCACCTCCAAATTCCATCACGTTGGGGATTAGGGCTTTGATACATGAATTCTGGAAGGACACAAACACTCATTCTATAGTAACTGTGTTTTTAATTTACGTATGTAGTTACCTTTACCAGTGCTCTTTGTTTTTCACGTGGATCCGCAGTTCTTTGCCATCTGACTCTTCTGCCTTCCTGTTTGTTTTTCTCCATTTTCTAACTTATTTCCTTCCCCCACAGCTTGAGGCATTCTTTTATTTCATTCTGTGGCCTTGCAGAGTTTACCTTCCTATCTGTGCAACCATTGACTTCAGCCACTTTCCAAGGTCATGGTTCCCAAGTTGCCTTCTCCGTCTGCCCTCATCCCAAGTACAGCGGGAGGGCACCTATTTCCCAAGCTATAGGAACATAATCCACTTGAGGAAAAACTGACTGACTTTCAAAAAACACATTTTTTATCTTGTCTCTAGAGGCGGGGGCAGTAACCTCCACATTGTCTATTCTGCTCGAGCTGATTGCACATAATTAGCAATCATTAAATAAAGCAGTTGTCCCCTTGAGTAGCTATGGGGCTCCAGGAGGGATGTTGTAAAACACAGGGTAGACTTAGTAATGGATATCTGGTAGGAGCAGACCACCAGGGCTGGCCATTAACACCACATTATTCAGGGCCATTGTTAAAGGACTAATCAATTGTGAATTAGAGTTTGAGCCACATATAACTTAATTGTGGTATGGTGTCACCATAAATCATGTTCTGGAATGCTGAGAAAAGACCGAAGTGAGCTAAAAGTCGAAGGTTTAAGGTTTCTTGAAACAAAGCTCATTTAATGATATTCATGAGCAAATGACGTATTGTGGTAACCAGTCCTTGGTATTAGTCCAATTCCATTGGTGATCCCAGGGGCTAGATAGCTGCCCAGATGCTGAGCTTTCTGGAAAACAGTGATTAGTATTCAGCATGTGTCTGGGGAGAAACCATATACAGCACATCTTGTATTTTCAAAGATCCAAATGGAGACCAAATGAGGAGAGGTTTAAGATTTCCACATAAAATTCAGAAGTTGTATCAGGCTGGAGAGAGGGGCCAGATTTCCTTGCAGTTGGGGACTTCCTTAGACCCCACAGGACTGAAAACTGACCTAAACATGAGAGTCAACTTTGGAGGGACAGGAAACAAAGCAAGCTGGGGTTTGGGAAAACTGCTAAGATGCTTTTTAATGCTATTGATCCAGCTTTTATTATAACCATGAACAACAATAACACTGGCGACCATCTCTTTGGACCTACTGTGTACCAGGCTCTGTCCTAGGTGTTTTGTTGACACTGAAATACACAGTTTAATTTTCTGAACAATCTTTCAGGGTAGGTTGTATTATCTTTAGTTTAAGATGTGAAAACCATGACCCACATGTACCCGTGGCATTAAGCACACAAAAATTGGGGAGTTGGGGTGGCCATGAATCATCTTGCAGTTGCCTCTTCACTGTTCTTATAAGTCCATATTGTGGGGCTGGTTCTTCCCCTGGCCCTGGATGAAAACTTTGGTCCATGAATTTTCCAGTCTCTCCTAGGTAATAAAAACAGTTCTATGGCCACATTCTAAAGTCAAGTAAATCTGCAAAATATTGTCTCAATTCAGCAATAAAAATATCTAGTTCTGTTTAATAACCCAAATTCTGAAGTTGAGATTACTCTTTCTCTTACGTGGACTGGAAGCCTGCTTGGAAAAGGGGTCTATGATAAGCCTCCTGAGTTTTTCTCACTTGGGCATTCTTCTTCTGTGAACTTGGGGAGGGTGGAGAGAAAAGGGGAGGAGAAAAGATGCCACTTGTCAGGTGCTCATGTGGCTACTGAGTATAAGCATTCTTTGGGCCTCATGGGCACCAAAGGCTGACTTTCCTCCTAGGACACTTTGATTGGTTGCTTGGAGATACACACCCACTGTCCCATCATCTGTTGGCATCTTCCATCTATAGGGCTGTGTGGGAGACATCTTTCCTCCATTCGTGGCTGACTTGTGGCTCCTTCCTCAGCTCCTTGACACGGGCAGGTTAGAGCTGGATTATAGTGGTCCCCTCACCAGTCTTCTTGGACAGGACCCAAGCCCCCCTACGCTGGTTCTCTCTTACATGGAGCCCACACACTCCACACACTCTAGAAAAGCAGGCTGATCCTGGTGCAGCCACCTCTCTGGTGTTTTGCCATCAAAGCAGCTAGGCAGGCTGCTATGAACTGAATTGCGTCCCCCCACCCCCCCTTTATATGTTGAAGTCCTCAGCCCCAATGTGACAGTATTTGGAGACAGGGCTTATAACAAGGTAACTAAGGTTAAATGAGGTCATAAGGGTGGAGCCCTGATCCAATAGGATTGGTGTCATTATAAGACAAGATACCAGAGGCATATTCTCTCCCCGCCTCCCTTTCTCTCTCCTTTCCTCTCTCCCTCTCTCCCTGCCTCCCTCCCCACTTCACACCAGAGTACATCCAGAGGGAGGACCATGTGAGAACAAAGCTGCTGTCTGCAAGCCAGGAAGTGGGCTCTCACCGGAAACCAAACCCTGCTGGACCTTAACGTGGGGCTTCCAGCTTCCAGAACAGTGAGAAATACATCTCGCTTGTTTAAGTCACACCATCTGTGATAATTTGTTTCGGCAGTGGACCGGTGGACTAATACAGTCCTCTCTCCCATTTTTTATTTCTCTGGTGTGAGCTGGGCACAAGTCCACTGTACTGCTCAAGCTTCTGGGTATGTGTTAAATCCTTGAGAAGTCCCCATGTAGCCCCTTTTCCTAGGCGTAAGGGCTGCAGGAGGCACCGTCTCCCTCTCCCCATTGGCAGGGCCAGAGTGAGGCTCACAGCACACCGCCAGCACTCCCCAAGGCAATCTTTGAATCATCAATATTCTTGGATCCATGAAATGGGTATGTGGTTTAAGGGACCTGTGACTGGTTTTTCCACACAGTTGGACAATTTTGGTCAGGCACTGTCTTAGGTGCCGAGTATCTACAGCCTTGATATCAACCCGAACTTTCGCTTCACTGCCATTTAGCACACAGGTGGAAAGAAGAAGGTAGACCTATGCCTCGAATCCAGGCCTCTTGAAGATTTATGGTCTTTCCACAAAAATATCGCACCAACCTTCTAAAACGGAAGGGTTTCAGGCACAGGCTCATGAGGGCAGGGCCCTGTCTGCCATATTTACCACTGTACCCTTTGACTTCCGACATGCATAGCACAGAGCCTACATTATTTGCAGGGGAAAATTGCCACATGGCCATCAGCTAGTACAGTGCCAGGCACATAACGAGGGCTCAATAAATAACTGTTAAAATTGTTGTATGGAACTCTCTGGCATCAGAAGGAAGGGTTGGGAATCAGGTGAAAATTCTGGGGTCTTCTGAAGGGTCCAAGGAAGTCTGTTCAGTGAAGGGAGGCTCTGTGGGGCATAGTCGTGACATGTTACCACCTGAACATTTCCCAGGGAGCTAGACCAGGCCCATTTCCGTCGGGTCCAGCTTCCAGCTCTCCCTGCTTCCTTCCAGGGATACGTGAGCCATCTCCTCTCCGCTCAGGGGCTGTCGTTCCACCTGGCCGCCACAGGAGACACTTGTCGGAGGACAGAACCGCAATGCTGTGAGCGGGCTGCGGCAGGTCAGAAGAAACCGGTATCTCAGCCGCCCTGGAGGAAAGGAGTCCCCGCCTGGGCCCAGACCTCAGATAAGGCTTCAGTCCATGGTTTGGTGGATTGTCTTTGGCCCTTGGTCAAAGCAAGTGGACAAAAAGAGAGAGAGAGAGAGAGGGAGAGAAGCCCAGTTTAGGACAGGGGCCAAGGGCATTGCTGCTTTCAGTTTCACCCCCGAAGTGCTGTGTGACCTTGGCGAAAATCGTTACTCTCTTAACAGGCCGGGTACAGGGGGCATCTGCTGGCTCGTGCGTGGCGTGTGTATGTTGCAAGGAACCACGAAAGGGCTCCACGACACCTGTTTTGTCCTTGAGGGACAAAGAGTACAAGTTATTTACTTTAGGAACATGGCTTCACCAGCTCTTCCAGCTCAGCTCGGAAACACCCCTGGCCATCCTGCCTTAGTCTCTCAGAAGCAGCAAAGTCTACTTAGGTGTCCTCTTCTGCCTGGAGCCCAGCTGGCCGGATCCAAGCAGAAGGCAAACAAGCTGTCAGGCAGCGAGGTCCCCTGTATCTGACCCACGGCCGCCTCTTGTCCTCATTCACTCAGCCAGACTCTTTACTGAGCCCTTCATCCATACCGGGCCCAGGGGCTGCAAACACACTGGTCGCTGGGCCTCCAGTTTCAACGCCTGTCACTGCCACGATGCCGCACCCCACGCTCCAGCGACTCCTTGTCCACCTCTGTCCCTTCTGCCCGGAATGCCCTTTCCTCGCCTCTGCCTGCCAAATCCTCACTTCTCCGTCAGGTGCCCTCTGGTATTCCTTCAGGCCTCTCGGGGGCAGGTTTTAGTTCTGGTAAGGTCATGTGCAGTATAGGCTGACGGAAGGCTGGGGTCTGCGATGGGTAGGCCAAAGGTTCAAAAGGTTCCTATCATCCGGGAAGCTTGCGTGATCATGAGATAAGGATATAAATATTTTGGTGTTTGATTTATTAGTGTGTTCTCTTTCCAAAGAGAGCCAGGAAGACTGAGGCCCATTTCCCAGCTTCAGAAGGAAGCAGCAGCTATGGGTCCGCTGGAGGTGTGAGGGCTGAGCCTGGCAGGGTGCTGCCTGGCTGCTGACCACCTGCTGGAACACAACGTATTGGCCCATCTGCGCCCCTGCCATGAAACCCACCCAGCCAGGCAAACAGGCCCAGGGTGTCCACCTGTGGGTCCTGCCTGAACCCTCTGAGATAATGTATGAGTAGACTATTCAAGGTAGAGCACAGCCGGCAGATCGAGAGACGATTGCCAATGACAAGAGAGTTGGTTGTTATTCACAGTTCCCGAAAGGGGGGTGCAGGGCCCCGTGCGGAAGCACTAGGGTCAGTCAGGAGGCAGATGAAGCTGGGGGGAGGGTGGATGGAGACAAAAGCCTTTACTGTGGTTTCTGTGGGAAGGAATGGGCAAGGCAGGGTAAGCTGGCTAGGATTGCCTTGTTTGAATAATACCAGCGGGCTCTGGAGTATAGGGGCTGTCCCCTAGTTGTTTGAAAGCTGGTCCTGAGGGGATGAGGGCAGGAGGAGAGTGGCCCGGGTATTAGAGTGAGAGTGTCACAGAGAAGGTGGCTGTGGGTGTGGTATGTCGGTTGGGGACTGGTTGGTTTGCATGCGAAAAGCACACTCTTGGACAGTCTGTTCCTGGGGTATCCAGATGAGCAAGTGTCTAGGAATTGGCTAGCCCTGGGGGGAGCTCTGTCCAACTATTCAGCTCTGTCTCTGTAGTGCACAAGCAGCCATAGACAACACATAAACAGATGGGCGTGGTTGTTCCAATAAACCTTTATTTATAACAATAGGCTGGTGGGCCATAGTTCGCAGACTCCTGGCTCAGAGAGTTTGGTGTCCAGGGGTAAGCACGGGCAGGGTATGGGAGGCGGATGGAGGGACAGGGCTAGAGGACAGCATGTTACCTTGAGAGTGAGCTGGGGATGGGCTTCGAGCAGGGAAGCAGTAAAGGGAGCCCCTATTAGACTTCAAAGGGTCACTTTGGTGTTAGTATGGTGCCCAGAGGTGGCAAGACTAGCCAGAAGGCAACCGCAATGAGCCTGAGCCAGAACAGTGTCCACTGAGGGTGGGGAACAAGGACGGACTGAAGGGAATTTAAAAGACAGAAAGCGACAGGACTTTTGAGTATCTGGTCTGTGGGCTGGTTCTCAGGTTTCTGGCTTTTGTAAGAATGGGTGGAGGGTGGGGCCACTCATTATGATGAGCAGGCCTGGGGAGGGGCCATAAGCATGAGAATTGACCCCTGCCCATTGTGGGAGACTCTGGAGAAGGGCGAAGATGAGCTTCCCGCTGTACATTCCATGGGACCCTAACAGGTGAACCAAGCAGAAGGAGGTAGAGCTGCCCTTGGCCCTGGAAGATATTATTCCATTCCCTTCTCACACCTGCTGTCAGTTAGCTGTTACTCCTCTGTGTCTTCCCTCTTTGGTTGCTTCTAATTTGCTCTTCATCCTCGATTTCTGCAGTTTCACTATGATGTGTGAGGTACAGATTTATTTCAATTTATTCTGTTCATATTCTTTTGATACAAAAGCTCATGACTTTCATCCATTTTTGGCCATCCTGAGTATCTCTCCAAATATGGCTTCTCTGCCATTTCTTCTATTCTCATCTTGGGAGCTCCTATCAGACAGAAGTTGATACCTTTAAAACGATTCTCACTCTTTCTTAATGACACTTTCACTAAAAAACAAACCAACCAACCCAGAAAAACTTCATTTCTCAATATTGCCTTTTAGGTAAAATTCTTCAATCCTACCTTCCAATCACGAATACTCTGTTTCAGCTCTACAGTTTATCCGGTGTTTCGAGTTTTTCATTGTAATGAGTTTGCTTGTTAATTATGAGTTTGCTTGTTGGCTTTTTCCCCCATCCTCTTGATTTCGTTTCATGATTTCCCGTTCCTTTAAAAAGGTATGTTAGTCTTTGATTTATCTCTTTGGGCATCCTGAAATAGCCATGTCAGAGTCTGGCTTCCATTGGCAACTGGCTGCGTGCAGGGAGATATGCCCAACCACCGTGGCCAGGAGGCACGGTCTAGACAGAGCAGACTGCACAGGACTCTTCATTGTGGTTTGACCCATCAATAGCTTGGAAAGCACAGGTAATGTCATTATGAAGCGACATTGGTGATCAGTGCAAAGCTAGAGGCAGAGAAGTCATTTGATGGTGCTTACAAGGGAGGCACTCAAACTTTGAGGACTTGGCTTTGCTGAATTACAGCCATCTGAAAGACAGCGGATCTGATTACTCCTTGGGCAGATGTTTGTTTATCCTAAACACTGAGCCAACAGCCCTATTAATTTTGAACTGAGTTAAATATTTTTTCCACATTTGGGCAGAGCCACTATTTGCCAAGAGACGGGTACATACAACAACATATTGTTATGATTCCTCAAGGACAGGGGACGGTGCATCAACTCTCACCCTTCCCCCCACCTTACAGCCACCACACTGCCCCATAAAAGTGTACTGACTTACGTTGTAAAATGGTCATTAGCAGAGAAGTCATGATATAAACAAGTCTGATACTCCACCATTTGTGCATTGAGATGGGTGTTGCATTTGCCTTGGGAACCTCTGTCCACATTGAGCGATGTGGCCACTGCTCCAGAGGACACAGGGATTCTGCTGAAATTGCTCTAGGGCCATTACATAAGGCACAAGAGAATGTCCCAAGTTAACCAACCCTGTGGTCACACTTCACATGTAGGCATTGTGTATATGCATGTATGTCCATTAGATGTAAACAGAATACAAATGAAATGCATTATAATGTAATATATATGGATATAATTATTTTATAAAAAACAATATTGGCAAAAATCATTAACACATCAAACCAATGTTGCTAAACATTTGCTACATTCTCTCTTTCCTCTACTGAATTCCAATTTAATACAACGGCATCTGGCTTCCATTGAAGTTTCAAAAATTTTCTGTATTTGATAGGTCAACAATTACAATACTATGTTGACTTTGCAATACACTATTTTACTAATGTGTTAATACATAGCAGTCTTTGGATGGAACTTCCAGAACTGCTGTTTTATAACCATCAACTGGCATATTAAAACTAACCTCAGTGGCAAGAAAGCCAATTGCTGATATGTGTCATTAGCCAAAGGATTGTTGCACGTGTGCTCGGCACACACAGAATGAGGCTGAAAGTGAGCACCTACAGACTTCTAAAACTTCTAAAGAACAGTTAGTTTGCAAGGATTCTGAGTGAGTGGTTTGAGAGTGAGTTTTTAAAGGGTACTCAGACATCTGAAGACTCAGTGGAAACTCAGTCCCTAGTGGAACTCACGCTTCCCTTGGGATCCATGAGTGGGCCCTCAGAGAAAGTTTCTACATCAACAATGGGGCCAAAGTCAAAAGTGGACAATCATCCGAAATCGGAAGGAGTGGTAAGATGTAGACAGTGACCAGGAAAAGAGGAGTGAAAGAGAGAGAATAAATACATGTAATCCAAGAAGAAGACAGAAAGTAAGATTAAAAGATGGCAAGCATGGAGGAGAGAGAATGTTGAACACAGAGAATGAAGGGGAGAGAGAGACTATGGAAGGAGCAGGGAGGAGTCTGTTGAAGACTGCAGGGACAGTCCTTTTCCCTGAGCCTCAGTTAGGCCAGCCTGCATGTCTGTGCACAGAACTTCTGTGTGTTGGACTGTAGGTAAGTGGCAGTCACTGGGTGGGGCCCGAGGCAGCCCTGCTATGTCCTGGTCCCCATCCTCGTGGTTCTGCCACAGAGGAGTTTTGTTTCAGGTTGACTGGGCTCTATCTACTAAGGGACTCTTTGATTCACTGGGTCATTAACATTTTTCCTATAGAAGGTTAGAGTCCCCCAGACCTGAGTAGCTAGTCTTTTCCAAGGGAAATCCCAGCATTCTCCTAAGGAATTCCAGGAGGAAAACCTGATTTCTTCATCATTTTTGAAAGTTATCCCCTGAAATGCTGAAGCTGCTTGGGTTCTTTCTTTCTTCTTTTTTTTTTTTTTTAAGATATATTTCTTTATTTCAGTGAGAGAGAGAAAAAGTGAGTAAGCAGTGGTGGTGGGGGGCCAGCAGAGGAAGAGGGAGAGAGAAGCCTAAGCAGACTCCACGCTGAGCACAGAGCCCGGCATGGGGCTCGATCTCACAACCCTGAGATCAGACCTGAGATCAGACCTGGGCAGAAACCAAGAGTCGGATGCTCAACCGCCTGGGCCACAAGGCGCCCCGAAGCTGCTTGGGCTCTAAAAAGAGTTGTTTTTCCAAGAAGGGCTTCAAAACCAAAGGGATGACAATTTCCTAGTGCATGGGGGAGTAACGAGTGTCCCTTGGCCAGGAAACCCCAGAGTGAGCACCCACGTTACACTGCATCCCAGCAGGCACATGTGCCTGTCCTGACAACTCCTTCAGCCTCAAGGTTAAACTTTTATTCCAGAAACACCAGATGGTGGCGCCCCGTCAAGATTTACAAGGATCCTGACCAAGCCTCAGACTTTTTTCCTCCCAAATCTGTCACTCTCCTGTTCCAAAGATAAAATGAAAAGGAGAGAAAACAGCTTCTAGATCACCATGGCAACCATCTGGAAACACCTGTCTCTGTTGGCAAGGGGTGGCTGACATGGGGGAGAATTTGAAAAACTGCAAACATCTTGTTTTCATTGACTTACAGATAGTTGTCCAAATATTTGTATCACTTGAGGTATATGCAAAAAAAAAATCATTGAATTCAGAGTGCACTTCTTTTATCCAGTACAAACATCTTCTGGTACAATCCTGAACTTATCTGAAAATAATCTAAATAATCCAGCAAAGGGGAAGTGCATTCACTCAGCGCGTGCAAATGCTGGGCACTGAGGATATGGAGACACACGGGAGGCCTGTGTTTCCTGCCCTGGTGGCACTTACTTTCTAGATGGGCAGACAACATGCTAGTAAAACAGGTTAACAGACTAATGACAGGTTATGGTGAGCACTGAGGAGGGAACAAAGATGGCCGCCATGACTGGGAAGTCACTTCAGAGAAGTTCGAGGAGAGTCTGTCTGAGGAATAACGTTTCAGCTGAGGCATGAGGAATGTAGATAATCAGCTATGGGAAGAACTGGGGTTGGGATAGGACCTGCAAAGGCCCAAAGCAGGGAAGAGGGTGGAGGATCATCAGACAGAAGGAAGCCATGTGGCTGATGTGGGTGTGAGCATGACCACGTGGGAGGTAAGGACAGCAGGGGCAGGATCACACTGGGTTGTGAGATGAGAAAACTCCAGGGGCAAGAAGCTACTGAAGGGTTTCAAGTGGGGGAATGCCAGGATTTATGTTCCAGAGATACTGCTCTGACTGGCGTGTGGAGAATGTATTGGAAAGAGCCAGAAAGGAGGGAGGGAGATAGTCAGGAAGCTTGTGCAGGGTCCTGGTGGGGGTCTGTGACTTGGTGCACAGTGGTGGCACAGACAGAAGGAGAAGCAGACAGATTAGAGGCATAATTTGGAGGCAGAACCAGTGGTGTTTATGGCTGCTTTGGACTGGGGATAGAAAGAGAAACTGAGGAAGCAAGTATAACCTTGAAGTTTTGATGTCAGACATTAGTGGATAGTGGTGCTATTGACTGAGAGGAGGAAGCCTCTAGAAGGAAAGGGTTTATAAGAGGGAGGAAATTGAGAATTTAATTTTGTAAGATCCAAGCTTGAGGCATGCCATGGGAGCTGTGGTGTGCCACACTGGTCTCCCTCCAGAAGCCAGGCCCTCGTTCCCCCAGCTGCCGGCAGTGTTGGCTGACCCACAGCCGAGTCAGTCCCCAGGCCTTGCCCTCAGCGGAAGGGAGCTAACTCTTACGACTCCATCTTCCCCAGGGCAGCTGGCAGCCAGGCCCGCCCACTTGCCTTAACATGGGACAACTTCAAAGGGCCATTCCATCTCGAAAGCTCCCTACAGCACCCGCTGAGTTCCTGTGGTGACTGCATCAGAGTTTCGTGTCTCCCTGTGCCCCACCCGGATGCTCTCACCCCATCACAGTATTCCTGAGGGCGCCTCCCCATGAACCTTCCCCTCCCCCTGGATCTCCGCCTCAGAGACTGGTTCCCAAACCCGAACCAAAGTGGTTTGTGCCAGGAATGATCCTAAGAAGCAGACCCTAGAATAGGATTTTGGAGCTGCATCCCTGTCAGCTAGACCAAAGGTCCTCATGCTCCTGGCATCGGTGCAGGGAAATGGTGAAAACTTTCCCTGGTGGCATCATGTCTCAGTCATTTGAAAGATGAAATTCAAAGAATTTCAATGAAAGAAATTCAATGGCTGTTACTGAGGGTTACTCATACATTGGAGAAAGACAATAAAAATGCTGAGGATGATTAATTTAATCATCCGTCAATTACATGCTGCACAGAGGATCCAAGTTGACACTGTTGCTGGGGATGCACAGTCTTATCATGGTCCCCTCTTAGAGGGAAGGGGGATGGGGTTCAGATAATAAATGGAGCCTTGGTCCAGGTTTGGTTCATAGTGGGCCCTGTGGTTCCTTACGGTCACCCAGTGATCATTTCCCCTGCCCTGAATGTGCGCTTGGAATGGATGAACTTGGCCTGTGGAATAAGGCACCATTGTCGAGGGGAAGGCCAAGTGGGAGCCTGAGAAACTGCCTCTCTCTCTCCAGGCAAGAAAGTAAGTCAAGAGTTATATTTCAACCCGGTGAGGACAACGTATTTGCACGTCATGCGGAATGTAGAAGTCCCTAAAGAATGTAGGGAAGGTTATGCCATCATATCCCCATCAAAGTCATCAGTCTGGCCCCTACAAAATTTAGATTTGGTCCTGTCACATGACCGTGAACTACCACAGTCTTAACCACGGTCGTAGAATTAGCCACACACGGACTGCTGTGTCAGATGTGGTATTTTTTCTAGGGCTGATTGACAGGGTTCAAGATACAAGGTAGATGACTATGAAGCTAGGAAATGCATTCTTTTCCATCTCTGCTGGAGAGAAAGACCAGAGTAATTCACGCTCATGCGTGACAGACAACAGCAGACATCATGTACAGTCTCCTCCAAGGGCTATGTGACCCTCTGTTGTAACATAGTCCCAGAGGACCTAGACTGCACAGACCCTCCGCAGCAGCCACACTGACCCCCTGCATCCATGATATCCTGTGAATCAGACCAGACGAGCAAGAAGAGGCACGTAAACTGGAGGTCTTAGTAAGATACCTGTGCTCTAGCAGGTGGGAGATAATTACTGTGAATATTCAAAGACACGTTATCAGTGAAATGTTTAGGAGTCCAGAGGTCTGGAGCATGCCAGGACATCCTCTCCAAAGGGAAGAGCACTTGATTGCATTTTGCTTCCCTTACCATTAAGAATGAATCACGACAAACAGCAAGCGTCATTGGCTCCTGGAGGCAGTCCCGGAAGAATCATCTGCAGGCGGTAGGGCAGGGATTGATGGAGCTGGCCACATGTACCATGCCGGACTTTAGAACTGCTATGGACAGTGGCTGCCATGTGCCTCCCCTTCCCCTCCTTTTTAAATAGAGAGTATCTACATCGGTTGTCCCATGCCCATCCCACCATTTTCTCTTGGGTGTTGGAGGTTGGAAGGAGACAATGTCTCTTTTGAGTTCCCTGGTCTTTAGGTTGACAGAAACTGGGCTCGACAAGCTCTACCTGAGGGAGTTGCACACAGGAGGAAGCCATCCTGCACCTGCACTGGACTTAGATGATAAAATCCAGGGCTTTGACCCCGCCCATGATGTTGAAATGGGATGAGACTCTAGGGGAAGGGTGAGCATCTTCTGCATCCTGGGGTATGTGAATCTTCTGCCAAGTGGCTAAGCATTTTACATCTCACCTGCTCTTTCGGAGCCTTGCCACTCTCCCCAGCAAGAGATGGACTCTTCGTCCCCTCCCTTTGAACTTATGTGAGCCTTTGTGACTGCTTTAACTATTACAGGATGGTGGACATGACGCTGTGTAAGTTTTGAGTTGTCACTGTCATGAGAGTTGTGCTCTTTCTCAGAGCGTTGACCATTGCAACCTTGCCATTGTGCTTCAGGGTTGCCAAGCAGCCCCTCGGAGAGGTCACGTGTAGGTGTTCTGGCGGAAGGTCCCAGCTGAGGTTCCTAGAACTAGCATTGTTTGCCAGATAGGCGAGCATGGGAGCCTTCTGAAAATCCCAGCCTCTATTTGTGCTTTGAATCACCCCAGCTAATGTTGCATGGAGCAGAGGTGAGCTGTCCCCATCGAGTCTCAGATTTGGGACAACTCTGAAGGGCCATCCCAGTCCCAGAGCTCCCTGCAGGATTGCCTATGCACATAGAGAAGTCATGTGTGAACATGGAGGTCAAGAGAGAGGTCGGGGCCAAAGATGTTAATTGGGGAGATACCAGAACATGCTTGGTTTTCAGTCTCGGGTCTGGGTGACATGACCTATGGAGAAAGTATATAGAGAGATGGGCGTTAGGGTTAGCCCTGGGGCATTCCATCATCTAGAGCTGGTAGAGAAAGGAGAGCCAGGAAGGAGCTGGAGGAGGAGAAAAGTCAGGAGGCAGTGGTCCAGAAGCTGTGAGAAGAGGATGTCCCAAAGGAGAGGGGCTGCTGAGGTCAAGATGCAATGGGGTATCTGAAGGTCCGGTGACTCAAGAATAGTGTCAATGCAGGACAGGGGGCACGAGCCAGTGGCGTGGTCTGGAGAGCTCATGGAAGTTCCAACCTCAACCCTTCTAGTCTGTGTCCAGAGGCCAATCAGCAAACCCACAAAGGTGGTCCTGACCTTTCCCTTCTTGGAGGTCCTGCATCTCTCGCTCAAGACTCCAGGCTTGCCTGCTCAGTGGGGCTGTGGGCTCCTGAGCTGGTCTTTTGTTCTGTTCTGTTTTTGTTGCATTCTCATCAGTTCCAGGGAGTGCTTGGTTCCTATTAGAAACCCACTCAACACTGCTGACTGAGAGCTTGTCAATTTCACCCACCAAACTGAAATTGCGGAGGGCCACCCAGGAATTGCAGTCGCTCCTGAGAAATGACATACCACTGGGGCTGTTGGAGGTTCCTGAGAGATCAGAGCCCTCAGAGAAAGGAGGAGAAGATTCTAACAGGTCTCTGAGGTAGGTGGCTGATGATTAATGAGGATTAACACAAGCAACAGGCTCGTGTTTCCTGGCAACTGGGGGTGCCGTGGGCAGTTTGCTGTCTGTTAAACAAATGGTCTTGACTTCAGGAAATTTCTGGGGGCTGCTCCAACATTCAAAGGAGGCGCTCTCTGTGGAACGGAGCTCCAAGTTCTTGGCTGGGGAGCTCTTTCTCCTTGATGCCAGAAGGAGATGAACCGCCTTCTCCCCCACCCCCACCAGGAGAAGGAGCAGTGACATCTCTGCTCTGTGTCAAGGCCAGATGGGGTTCCACGGTGTGGTACCCTTGCCGTGTCCTCAGCCTGGAAGGATGGCAGGGCCAGGGTCCAGCCTCACACCTGCACGAGGAGAGAAGCTGAATGGACCATAGGCAGGGTAGGGGAGGCGGGGGCTAAAGGGGGACAAGCCAGGTTGTAGGGAGCAGATGCCCATTCTGGCATGACCAGAGCCTGGGCTCTGTCTGCAGGGCCCCCCACACCAGCGGTCATTGCACCTCCACAGAGCATGGGCGTCTCCGCGAGCGAGGTGGCTGCGGCTCTGTGTCAGACCCAGACTCCCGGCACAGCTGTCAGACCTTCGTGTCCCCACCCAGGGCTTTACAAGCGCGCCGGGGTGAGGCCTGGGACAGGATGATTTGTTAGTGCTTGCTCAGGGAGACGCGGCCACCGCCAGAACTGCATTTAGTAGCGACCTCTGACACCGTCCACAGCTGTGGTCGGGACGCCGTTCCAGGCAAGCTACAGGCCCACTTGCAGGACAGGCCTCCCTCTGTCAGCCCTCGAGCCCTGGTTTTCGTCTTGTACTTCACAGACAGCTTAAAATTGTTATGGAAAAACATTTTATTAAAACATGTTCGACTCACTTCCAATGAAATGATTAATTTTTCATTTACAGTGGTGTCCAATGTTTGTCTTCTGTTCTTTTTTCTCTTTCAAAACCAGCACCAAAAAGTAAAACAAAAATACCACGGGTACAGTACGTAACGTAAGTTAACTAATGGAAAATATATACATTTGACTCTGAAATGAAGAAAAGAGAGCAAAGCAATGATATTATTGCTGCCGAGGATCTTTCCCTGTGTTCTGGTAATATCAAGCCATGGTCAAGTGAGAGGGTTTCATTTGTACCCACGAAAGTAGCACCATAATGTCGTGAGACTCTGCAGTTAGTAACACATTTGTGCAATCAAAAAGGTACAGTACTTGAGTGACAGTACAGGGTAGCGTTAATAAACGTCACTGCTGTGATCACAGGGTTTCAATGTCTTCTGTATACAGTGGAACAAGAGCGCCAGGCTGGCTTCGCTGAAATCGATCATTGCTTGTGCCATGCACAGAAGGCGGGCTGGGGAATTTCAGAGCAACAGTGCCAGCACGAGCTAAAAGAGGTCAGAAAGACACCGACGTTGGGGGAACCAACGGGTGTTTACTAAGAACCAAATCAATTATTTGCCTTTTGAAGGTATGAGGCCCTTGCTAGACGCATCCAGTGGATACAGTCAAGGTAACCAGCAGGGGGTCATTCAAAGGCACCAGGGAAAGGGCTCGCCGGTGGGCTTGCCCAGCCTGCGTACGAGCATGCGGATGGGCAAGCGAGGCTGCCCTGGCTTCCTTAGCTGCCCACCCCGGCTCTGCTCCTCAGTGTCTGAGGCTGCTATCTTTCTGACGTTTTGTGGTGAAGCATAGCCCACTGGGGCTAGGGGAACACAGAACCCTAGCTCCCCAAGAATTTGAGAGTTTTGTGGAAACGGGGTTTGGGGGAGTCTGTTGGTGGCCAAGCCTGAGCTGGGGAGGACAGCATTTTGCACAGGCTCTGGTGCAACCATTGGGGGTGGGGTGGGGGTTACACTGCAGGGTGGATCACTCCATCCTGGCATTCTCTCAGTCCTTGACACACAGCACCCAAGCAGGTTTCTCGATACTTCTCGTTGATTCAAGTGGAACCGCACACATTTCTTGTCATCCCTACCACTTCTCTGTCTCTGGAATACGAAAAATCATACACTGAAACAGCCTTAAGCTAACCCTAAAGTTGTGACATCATCAAAAACAAAAGCAGATACATAAACACAGCACCAATAAATCAGGAAGTCCTTGGAGATGACCCCAGGGAGATTGGCATCCGTGAGGCTCCCTGTCCACAATCAGGGAGGCGAAGGGGGGTTTATCACGGTAAAGTCCTTGAACGTAAGCACCCATCCAACACCCACCAAGTTGGTGAGCGAAACAGGCCTCCTGGCATGTAGAGTCTTTCCCTCCCGGCTCCCAGAGCGGGCAGGGTCCCACTGTCTTCTGTACTCTTGTCATTTGCCCAGGCATCTGGAGAGGGCACAGCTCTGTTTTGCGGGGGTGCAGGAGGGAAAGACTTTCTTTGTGCTTTTCTGAGAGTCATCCTTGCCTTACTAAGAAGATGGGTCAATGACAATGATGGGTCCCGCAAGGTCTGGGCTATGGGAAGACATGGTGGTTGTGCAGCGATCCTCGCTGGGTGGCCCTCCTCCACGGATCCCGGCACACCAGGCTGAGTGGCTTTTGGAGGAAACCGGTCCCAGGCCAGAGGTTCTAAAAAGAATCAACTTCAGGTAGATGGCCAAGGTCAATGGGAAGCCATCTATAAGGTGCAAAGCTTTATGAAGTACTGCCTGGAGTAGAGGCCCCCCAGAAGACAGAGGGGCCATAACCCCCCGAAGAAGCTGTCCTGAGCTCACCTTTATGCCAGGAACCAGTCCCATCCCCCAAATTAACTTATGTCCCATTTCAGAGCACCTTGAAGAAAGACTTTTCTGTTTCCCAACGTGATGGACAGTAGAGTATAAAAATTAGATGCCACCCCGAACCCAGACACTTCCAGAATATTCTCCCCAACACAGGTGGTATGCAGAACTATGGGGCCTAGGCATCCTTGGCTGACACAGATTCAAACTGTCAGGGACAAGACTTCCAAGACAAGGCCCACGATCTAGAGAACATGTTTTCAGAGATGGGTTGAGAGGCAAAGTGCTGATTCTCGTGTGGTCCAGAAGGGCTCCGGCAGCCTGGCCCTCTCAGGAGAAGCCATTAGCAGAGGCTCGCTGACATCTGTCCTTCCTTCCAGGGTGCCGCCGGCTTTCAGAATAAAGCCTGTTTCAACATAAAATGTCTCCTTTGGGGGGTAATGCCCCCATGGCACATCAAGCACCGGGAATTCAAACGTCAAAAGCAAGCCAAGACAGAAGCACTCCATGACGTCTCTTTGGACGACTGTCTGTCAGAGGTGTTCCCTTTGAGGTACACGGAACCTTAGAAATGACGATAATTTTGTGACTCACGCCTATTTTTTCCTTACCGTAGAAAGCCATCCAGTGGCCGTTAACAATATATTAAGTACAAAAGCGCTAACAGCAAACGTCAAGTCCACGCTCAAGTTCTACACGGTTGGATTCTTGGGACAGCCTTGTGGGCGAGCGGCAGTGTGCTCTGGGAGGTCCCGGCTGCAGGGCCGGTGTGCTCTTGGGTGGGCAGGCTTTCAGCTAGCCATGTCATCAGGATTCAGACCACGCGCTGGAGCGCGGGGGGACCGCTGGGCCACGTGTCATGAGCTCGGCGACGGTGGCGGCGGCTGGCGCATCTTGTTTGCGTAGAAGTCCCTGCACGTCTGGCAGCAGCGTTGGTACCATCGCATGTCCTGGCACAGGTTCTTTTCTCGGATGACCCGGCAATACACCGTCCACTGGTCCCGTGTACATTTGTAGGTCAGAGCGGCTAAGTGGATGGTGGGGAGAGAGAGAGCCCAGGGGTTACGGATGGCATGGGGACATGCTGATGCATGCACAGAGCGGGTCCGTGGTCTGACCCACTCTGGGGCTGCCCTCACTCACATGTACTCTGGAGCCTTGCGTGGACTTGAGGAAATATGCCCCCTGCCAGGGCCGTGTGCTGTCGCTTTTTACTACAGGGACGCACCCGCGTGTCTAACCTGACCACTTGGCAGAGCATGGCGGTCTGGGGTCTGGCTGCTTCCGTGGGGCAAGGGCACTGCGCGCCCTGCTTCTCAGCTAAGCAGTACTCACTGTGACTTTTTGGGCGAAGGATGCCATCACCGCTGGAATTTATGAGACAGAATGACATGGGGCAGTGGATTTCAAAGGGCCCACCAAAGCATAAGCTCATAGCGCAATCAAGGGGCCTAAACGTCCTTTGGGGTCATCCTGCGGAGGGAAGGGCCCCCTGAGGGAGGTCCCTGGAGCATACCAAGGAGGCTTATGCATGCAGAGGCTGGGGGTGCCCTTCTGCAAGCTCAAAGACAACCCCCCCAGTGAAACAACTTAGAAGCCCTCTTCGCTCTGGTTGCACTCAGCCTTAGGGAACAGGGCTCTGGATAGGAAAATATTCCTTAAGTACTTCTATTTGGAAAAGCAGAGATTGTTAACAGGAATCATTAATTTCAGGTTAAATGGTCCTCTTCTCCCTCCTATGCCACTGAATTCAAGACTCCAACCTATCAAAGCCCTCTGCTTTCTTCTCCAGCATCAGCTTAAGGAACATCCCGTGCACATCACCAGGGTTTCGTGAATGACACCCCAGCTCCTTCATTTCTGGAAGAACGCACCTCCCCTTGCCCTCCTCATGCACAGGAGCCCTAAAACCTTAACCAGGGGCCATCCTCCTGTGTTCCCCACTGTTGGCAGAGTGACCAGCGGGTGCTCTCAGTGTTGTGTTTGAGGTCGCTGCTCGCAGATTTCTTTTTCATGACAAAGAATGAAATGCCATCTCCGAAACCTCTGATCTTCTACAGAGCTGGCAAGTGTTGGCCTCTCTGGGGCTCAGATAAGCCCCAAGGAGGGGCTTTCAGGCTTCTAGAACCCCTACCACCAGTGGGAACTCGCTGGCTGGGGGCGGCAGTGCCCTCCCCAGCAGCCTGGGGCCACTCACCGAGGCGAGGGGAGGTGATGGTGTTCACGTTGATCTTGTCATTGCAGACCTCCTGGTGACACTGTCGGTAGGCTGCAGGCTTCAAGAGGGCGGGGCACTCGTTGCCATGGCGCCCAGTGACCTTGTGCATGCACTGTACCACACGGGACTGCAGGCCCTTCCCACAGGTCGAGGAGCACTGCCGGAGACAGGGACGGTCTGAACTGGGGGCCTAACCTGGGCTGAGCAGCTGTGACAATGGCTCTGCGATGCAGCTGCCCCCGGCCTGGCCCCTGCGTGTCATTCCCAGGTGCTTGAAATAATGCAGGACAAGGGGGCTTGGCTGCACACCAGCTGCTCGAAAGACGCCTGTTTCAAGATGTTATGGACTGAATGTTCTTTGTCTCCCCGAATACACATGTTGAAGCCCTAGTTCCCAATGGGATGGTATTTGGCGGGAGGGTGGGGGCTGCGAGAGGTAATTAGGTTTAGATGAGGTCAGAGCCTCCATGATGAGATTAGTGTCCTTATAAAAAGAGGAAGAGAGACCAGAGCCTTTCTTTCTACCACGTGAGGACACGGTGACAAGGCAGCCATCTGCGAGCCAAAAACCAAATCGGCCAGCACCTTGACCTTGGACTTCCCGGCCTCCAGAACCGTGAGACATAAATATGTTGTTTAAGCCCCCATCTATGGTATTTCCTCTTAGCAGCCCAAGCGAAGACACAAGACAGTTGCCGAAATATTAATTTACGAGGCTTGCATGTCACTTCCCACCCTCTCTACCCCTGCTCCAAGCAGAAAGCCGGGCTTCCAAATTCTTGAGCTAGCGGACAGGGTGGCTTGGTGGCACCCAGGAGATGCTGGGCATGATGGCTTCAGGGTCTCCCCAGTGCTCTGTGCTATGTAAGGCCCTGGGGTTTTCCCCTGGCCTCGGTTGTGAAGCGGAGCTCAGTAGTGGGCGGGGTTGAACTTCCCGCAAGCCCAGAGAGTTGGGGCCCAGAATTAAGTGGGAGAAAATGAAGTGCAACCTTTCTTGCACTGTGGAGTCATGGAGTCATGTATTATTTTGACTCAGACACCAAGGCCCAAGTTGCTGGCATCTCCAGCCCTTGTAGACCTGGTTTGCCAAAACCAGCCCAGTGTAGCTCAGCAGACATCCCAGGTTCACACTGAGTGCACGTGGTAGGACATCCCCATGCAGTTCCTGCCCTCGTCCTGTCCCTCTCTGCACCCTTTTATGAAGTTTCCACAGGGAACCTGCCAGCTCCGCAGCTCCTCCGCTCTGATCCTGCTCTCCAAGCTGCTGGGCCCTTGCTCGCTCTCCCAGGAGCCCGGGGAATTGTCTCTCTGATAAGCTGGTCTCTTCCAGCCAGAGAGTTGGGTTCGCAGGTGCACTCTCTCCATCAGGGTCCCTTAGCACCCACACAACCCGTTATTTATAGGGTTCTGAGAGCACTCTGCAAATCTTTAATAAAACAAAGGCCTCAGGTGCCACAGCCCAGCTGGAGCTCTGCCAGCACCTGGGCGGAGAAGGGAGCGGCACCTGTCCTCTGAATGCCACCTCTGGTGGCAACGCCGGGTGCCGTCTGGATCACGTGCCTCCCTGTTCTCCTCCCCTTCAGGCCTGACCTAGGCATGTGCTGGAGGGAGGGCTGTCCCAGGGAGAGGGGTCTATGAGGAGTCACCAGGCACAGGCTCAGTGGGAGACAGGCTCAGCTGGTACCGTCTGTGACCAAGGGGGCACTGTCTGCTCCCCGAAGAGCTTGTGTGCCCCAGGTGAATTCTGTTTTCTAGTCTGACAAGCAGGATCATGGTTTTTTGGTTTTGGGGTTTTTTGGTTTTTTTGTTTTGTTTTTTCACTTTAGAAGATAAAGAGTCTCCAAGGGAATGGTGCTCTGAAGGGGTCCCAGTCTTTTTCAAATCACAAAAGAGGTGGGAAAGCCACAAGCAGCCCCCGTGTGGGCTCTGGCACGTTCAAACCAGAACAGGCACGCTCCCCCATGGGTACGGCCAGCCCCAGGGCCTCAGCACGGTGTCTCCCCTCACCCTATCTTCTAGATAAACCAGGCCGGGGCTGCTTGTGGGCGTGAGAAGTCATCATGCATTACAGATGAGATTTCTGGGCTCCACCCTAGGCCTCAGGAGTTGGCACCGGAGCCCAGGGAAGTTTGAGGGGTGCCGTGGTGGAGGGATAAGGTCACGTGAGGGGTCCTACCAAGAGGAGACCTTGCATGTGGGAAGGCTGCTATAGCAACATGACCTCCAGCTGGAGGGCATCAAGGAGGGAGCTGGGATCTCTTGTGTGGGATCACCTGGCGAGCTTTTAAAAACCTCAGTGTCCCAGACCAATCAATCATATCTCTAGAAGGGCCACCCAGGGCTGAGAACCTCTGATTTATCCGGAACTTCTGCCCAGTGTGCCGCGTAGAGTATAAAGAGCTGTCTTCTTGCAATGAACTGGTTAAGGAATCATATACAAATATGTGTAATTAAGCAAGAATGGACATCCAGCTACAGCCCCGCTGAGATTACACACAGGAGACAGGTACGCACGAATATAAGGGGGAGAAGGCTTTCACTCAAAATTCTTCTTGGAAAAGAGGAAGTTGCCTTATACTTAAGTGAGAACAAAACCTCTCACAGTTCAGGGGCATGGATAAGGGGTGCCTTTAATTATTTGTAGCAAGATCACTCGGGGGTTAAGAAAAAAAAAAGGAAGCAAAGAAATTAAGTATCTCCTGGAGGCATGACTCCATCATCACAGCGAGGGAGGGTGATCTAAGAAATGTTTAAAAATTGCTTCAGAGCAAACCGGCACGTGGTTACACAGAGAGACTGGGAGTCCACGCCAACAGAATGAGAGAAGGAAAAGGCTAAGGACCCTAATGTAGCACAAAATCCCGCGAACACAGAGCAGAGTCGCCAACACAGAACACAGTCATGCGAACACAGTGCTAAGTGACGCCTGGCTTGCGAGGGACCATCCCGCAAGGGCGATGCATACAGATTCCGAAAGAGGCGACATCTCTGTGAACTCAGCAGTGACAGGTTGTACTCTGGCAAACAGGGGACTCAGAGGGTGTGAGTGATGAAGACAGACACGGCGAATGTTAGGGTGCACCTTACAAAACTGCTCTTAGTCACTCGCTTTTGACCCCGCATAACCCAGCAGCTTCATCAGGTCTGACTTTACAATATGCTGCAGAGAGAAAAATGGCAATATTTCTAAGTTAAAATATAAATATACACCTTTAAGTTTGAACGTGTAGCCACCTGAATGAATTCTATATTTTAGGTACATTTGACTCGTCCACCTCTACCATTAAAGACTTTTACCTGTAAGTTGGTGGCAAAATTTAAAAAAAAATAATAAAACCTGCTTCCTGGGAAAACAGGATTACCATGTGCTTGGGACCCAGGATCTGCGCCTATCTGGCACTGAACTGCATATGTGGGGAAAGAGGTATCGGCGTGCTGATCTAGAGGCAACATCCACAGCCCTTTTCTCATCAGATCTTGACTCGGACCCTGGGCCCAGGAGCCATCTGCTGTGGGAGACACATCCAGAAGGGAGAATTGGGAATTGTCTTCACACTCCTTGGAGAGGGAGTCTTTCCAGGGCGGGACAGACAGTGGCTGGGGCCCCAGGAAACTACACTGGTGAGTGGAGACGGCTCCTGAAAATATGCCTGTCTCGCTCCCATGGCACTCCCTGACCACACAAGGTACTCAAGGCCCTGCCGGCTAGGCAGTCAGCCCGGCTGAGTCACTTCCTGAGCAGGAACATCAGGAAGGGTTTCGATGTCTTTTGCAGGTGTCATTATTGTGTATGTAAAAATCAGGGCAAGAACTCAATCCTGTGGGTCTATTCAAACCAAATGCAAAACTGACAAGGTCTCTGCCTGAAAATGATCAACGACCATTGTAAAACTCAGGTGTCTGGGGTTACCCTGGAAAAATGATTACCCCTCTGAAAGTTCTTAGCCTTGTTTCATAGGCTCTAAGGCCGGTGGGGGAGGGGAAGACGGTGGGGGGGAAGGGAGAGCATTCATGACACCCCTGTGTATACAGATGGTGTGTTTGCTTATCCCGTGGGCTCGCTTGTAAGGTTCCACACTAGTGTGGAACATTCCACAACAATCCTGAGGCTGCTGGCCACTGAGCTCAGTGGGGGTCAGTGTCTGGGCCAAGGTCACAGTTAGTAAGTGGCAGAGGAGGGACAGGACCCCAGCTGCCCCATTTCATGGACCAAATTCCATCTTCCTGTGTGAATTATGGCTTGTACTGGCTGGAACCTCTGTGGGAGCCAGGAAACAAGAAACTAGGTTACTGCCCAGATCCACCATTTGATTCATTATCTTTCCCAGCACAGGGTCACTGGCTTTGAATTTCCCAGCCTGGAGAAAGAACTGCTCCATGAGATCATGGATTTACCTCTGAAGTTCCTGCACAGAGCCTCAAGTGTCTGTTCTCATGGGCCTCCAGCACCCCCATGAGGCAGGGCAGGGCCAGGTGACAGGCTGGGGCTGACCCTTGGCTGCCCTGGGGGCACTGAGGGACCCTGCGGACCCTGCCCCTCATAGGGATTTGTCTCTCAGATTAGGTTTTGCTAAATTTTTGCTGGCGTCCTAGGGACTCTGCTGTTCACACAGCTGTGAGCTGTGAAAGGCTTGTAGTCATTTAGAAGAACTTTTGAGAACCTTGGGGTGTCTGAGCGAGCCACACAGAGGACGCTTCAGTGTGTCAGGTGTTAGAAGACACAGAGGTAACCAAGTGGCATGTACAGAAACTTTCATTTCAGTCCAGGTGGTACCAAGCCTACCCCTGGCCTAACATTCACCAGTAACCACACTCTCCTTACCTGGAGTTCTACTGGGGACAGAGCAGCAGGGGCAGGACAGACCTGTTGGCATACTCCACCCCACTTACTAGCTGTGTGACCTTGGGCAAGTTACTTAACCTATCTGGGCCCCAGTTTCTTCATTTGTGGCTTGAGGTTAATAAAGTTTTCCTTGCAGAATGATTTCAATGACTAGAATAGCTTGGAACAGGTGACCAGCTGTGAGCGAGCCCTCA
The DNA here is from genome assembly GCF_017311325.1 of Ursus maritimus. Taxonomy (NCBI): domain Eukaryota; kingdom Metazoa; phylum Chordata; class Mammalia; order Carnivora; family Ursidae; genus Ursus; species Ursus maritimus. Next base: position 9,120,050 of record NW_024425230.1, on the reverse strand, counting down.
GCAAGTGCTACTATTATTATTAACAGTTACTGCTTGGACAAGAGCAGAGAACGGACCAGGAGTCCCTGGAGCCCGGGAAAAGGTACTGAGCTGCTTGGCCTGCTTGTTTAGCTCTCCAGGGGCCGGCCTCCCCCTGGCACCAGGCCTCAGCAGGCAGGTGTGGCTGTCCGCCTTTGCCTGGCTCCCGGCCCCGATCGAGCAGCTCAGACAGATGACCTTCGGGAGCACAATTAGAAGCTGAGCTGATACTGAAGACGAATGTGCTTCCAGACGGGTCCGAGGGGTTGCTTTTGAACAGCCTCCCCTTGTAACTTGAGCTTGCCGCATTCAGGGTAACAGACAAGGAATTCCATCTCTGCCTTCCTCCCCTTGGCCTCAGCTTTAATTAAACAGTGACGAGACCACAGTGGCTCCTGATAGCATCGGATTAGCCTCAAGCATTGCTGTGAAGCCGTTCTCGGGCTTTTAAAAATCCCAGCAAACAGATCTATAAAAAACCCCAAAAACATATCTGGTCTTGTTTGAAGCACTCTTTCACTGTGGGGTATTTTTTTCAGGTCACTCATTACATTAACATTGAATGCGGCTCCCTGAGACTCGGGACACAAAGACAGAAATGAAGCAGTAATAAATCCAGCGGAAAAGCTCTCTGCCAGACGACCCCAAGTGAGGGCAGCCCCTCACACCCTCTCCCCAGCAGGTGCCTGCAGCTGCGTATCACAGACAAGGCTTGATGGCCTGCCACCCATCCCAGGGCGCTCCCCCGCCTGGGACGGGGAGTCAAAGACCCTTGGGGGTGGTAGTTTCACCGGAAAAGCAACAACGGAATGAAAAATTCTGGTGCATGGGGAGCAAAAGGCTCACGGCCACGGAGAGAGAAATCTTTGACTTGGATTGACTCACGGGCTTGTGGTGTTAGTTCTGGTGTGGCTGCAAACAAGAGTTCCCTAAAGAACTGGGGTAGGCCTTTGGTCCCTCGGACCCACGTGACAGTGAGACATGGTGCAAAGCTTCCGGGCCTGGCTTCTCTGGGATGATGGTGATGGTGGTGAGGACAGCGGGAGGAACAGCAGCAGCGTGCACCTTCCGCATGCCCACCGCAGGCTGGGCCCTGGGCTTCCGTCATTCTCGTTAGTCCTCATTAACCGTCCCACTAACAGCAGCTGCAGCCAGGGCAGCGCTCAGAACACAGTAGGTGTGCAACAAACATGCACCGACTGCATGAACGGCAGGCACCGGGACACAGCACTGCCTTTCAGAGAGGAGGAATGGGAGACCCAGAGGGACCATACAGCTCTTCCCCAGCGACAGCTCCAGCCACCCCCACCCCGACCTCCTCCAGGGCCACATGGCTCCCCAGCAGGGAGGAGCCAGGTCTCTGTCACCCCACAGAGGCCGGCCCTGACGACACGCTCCTCTGCGGCGAGGCCTGCCTTGTCTTCACTTCTCCCAGCTGTAAAATCATGACTATAAATAACACTAGATCCCAAAGGGGTGTTTTGAGAATTAGCTTTTAAAAAGAGGTCGTAAAAACCTCAGGAAGAGGGAAACGCTGCAGGAATGTTTGATACTTGCTGGAGCCCGGGTTCTGATGGAGGCAGGGGCGGCGGGGCTTCCTCCCTGGGCTCTGGGGTGAGCCAGAGACCTGGCAAGGGGGGGCCCTCACCGCCCAGCGTGAGCAGCCCAAGTTCTCTGGGGGCCAGAGGGGCCAGCCGGCCCGGGGCAGGTCTGGCTCGCAGAGCATGAGACGGGGGTGGGGGAAGGGCAGACCCTCATGCTAACTCCATTTTCTGCTGGTGTCTGAAAAGCACTTGGCTGGTGAAATGTCAAAAGCTCTTCAAAAGCATTTTTGACAGATTTCCCCCCAGACTTGGCATGAGCCGTGCAATGGTCGGAAGCTGCTGAAACCTGAAATAGCAGGTTTTAAACAGTAATGAAAATCCCCACTGTCTTTGCTCCAGCCTTGAAACTGGAAATGCTTTCACACTCACTCTCTCTTTCTCTCTCTCTCTCTCACACACACACACACACACACACACACACACACACCCCTTCAACTCGTACTCCCTCTCAAACTGTTTTTCCTTTCTCTCCTCAGCCTTAGCTTTGGGTTTCCCCCATGTCTCTGAATTTGCAACCTGCCGACCTGCAGATTCTGGCTGGGGCCCTAGGGCCAGAGAGCCCGCAGGTCAAGGTGACCCCCGAAGGCCTGCAAGGGCTAGTGATTCCAAGAGCTCCTGACTGGGCTCTGTGAGCCTGGAGCACAGAGGACCCCACAGGGCCACTGCCACTCCTTGGGCAGGAGCTGTGATCACTCTGGTAGCTTAGCTCTCTCAGTCTATCAGTGACTGTGTGAAAGACCCTCCACTCCCGCTAGAAGAGGCTGGCCCAGGTGTCCTGCAAATGCTACAGCCTGTCTCCTCCCTCCTAGGCACACTGTCACCATGAGCAGGCACCATTTTATGGGACCTGAACCACATTCAAAGAGCTGTTCTAAGACATCAATATTTGATAGTCCCATGGAAGAAATGGGATTCTGATGACAGCCAGCAGAGCAGGGATGTGGGACCTGTGTCCTCCTGACCACGTGCCCTGCTCAGGGGTCACTGACAGAGCATGTGTTCCTTAGGGGAATGGCTACTCTGATTCAACGGCGAGGTCCAGGTAGAGGCTAAAACCCAGGCTGCCGTGCAGGGAAGCCAGTCTCTCTCTCTGATCCCTGGCTCCACACAAAGGCAGCTGGTTTGACAAAGGTCACTGGGTGAATGGAAGGACAGCAGGGGAACGGAGGGGACAAAGGCATCATTAGATGATTCCGCTTCCATGCAGGCACCTGTCCTGGCAATTTCTGGGGGCTCCTCTGCTCTATAGCAAGCTCATTTCTCTCAACGGAGCAGGTATGAGCTCTAGACTTGTCTCTGGAACTCTGTGATCCAGTGGCAGGCCTGCTCCACACCAAGGGCGGTTATCTGCCCTCTCTTGCTTCTGCCCCTGCTCTGAAGAGCACTGAAATATGATGACTCTCCTTTCCCTGGCTGCTTACATTCCTAAGAGTAATATCGGATGGAGGACTGGCTCTCTGTCTTCGCGCAGAGTGCTGGCTGCCTGCGTGGTATGGTTTCACACGACCCAGAAAAGGGCCCTGATATCCCTGATGCCTCACACACTTCCTCCTTGACGTTCAAGTTTATTTTAATAAGGACTCAACATTTTATTTCACAAATGAGGGTAGACAACAGACAGAACTTCAGAGAGCGACGAGATTTATACTAGAGTGTGAATGACTGATACAAAGCCCTTTTGGAAGCAGGTTTTGATGGGGGTGGTGGTGGAGAGAGAACAGTCAGATACTTGAATTCCTGAATCTAAGCCTCTGACATTATTATGCACCTGAATGAAAGGTGGAGTAAGAGTCAGAAGGCAGGGACCAGACTCTTAGCCCTGCCGTTTTTTAGTTGTGTGACCTTGGGGGAAAAAAGCCACATCACCGCTCTGAGCCAGTTTTCTCATCTGTAAAACGGGGATGGGGCCAAATGAGATAACATGAATGAATGTGCTTTGTCAGTTCTAAAGCACTAGTGATCTCAGGGGCTGCTGTCATTGAGCCCAAAAGAAACAGCATCACCTTCCACCAGCAACCCCATCCACAGCTTCCCCAGGCAGAGGATGCCTGGGTGTCACAGCACAGTGCACACTGGCCCAGGGGGACTCAGTGTGGCCTAACGTCATTGGCTCCTTGTCAGTCTGTACCTAGGCTGGGTCACTGTCCACTCTCACACCCCCAATGCCCAGGATGGGTCTGGCACATTCTCTCCTGAGAAAAGGAGCTCAGGAAATGCTGCCTGAATCACAGAGACTTGGTTGCAGACCCCCAGCTTGGCAGGCAGCCCAGCCTTGCAGAGTGGGGTGTGGGGTCAGGCCCCACCAAAGAAAGTAGGTGCAGGCTTTGGAAGTGGTATGGGCTGAAACACTTTCTGTAGCAAACCCCTCTCATTCCTTGCCAAGTCCATGGAGCTGAAAGCCCCATTGCCCTGCCCAGAGCACAGGAAGGCATCTACCAGCTGTCTGGGGACAGCACGGTACAGCAATGTATGAGTGAGAGGCTCTCCCTGACTTCTTTTAATAAAATGCCTATTTCTTCCTCTGACCTCCCAAGGCCTGTGGGAGGTGCTGCGATTTCCACATCAGAGTCTGGGGCTCGGGTGTGAGGGGCACACCTGGGGCCTGACTGAGGCCTAGGAGTCAGGCCAGCCCCCGTCCACGGGACCTCCACAGGCACCAGGAAGTCAACGGTCACTTTGATCTCTCCAGTGAAAGGGAATGCCATACTCTTAATGCAGAGAGCCAGTGGTTTTCTTTAAAAACACCATCCATTATAATCCCTCCAGAATAATTTGTTTCTAATTAGAAACATCCCATCATCTCAGTGGAGATTAATGCCTCTGGTCTTGAAACTGAAACATCTCAACTTTAGATCAAAAGTCATGCTATTCTAGAAAGAAATGTGATTTCCTCTTCTCCCATTTTAAGTGACATCTCACCGCCCCCAGGTTGAATACCCAGGACTTAGCGGGTGGAAACAAGGATTTGCACAGATCTGGAAATAGCTGATATCCCAGGAGAGCAGGTCATTTTGGGAATGTGAGGTCTGTCCTGCGCACAGGACCCTAGTTGGGGGTCAGCCATTTGCGGAGGCTGGGGGTGGGGCCCTGCCTCCCCACGATTCTGGGCGCTGTTCTCAGGCACCCTCACCCAGCTACAAGAGGAGATGGGTGCCAGCCCCTTCCCAAGGGATGACTGGTCCTTCTTGCTTCAGTGCGTGCAGGACAGCACCTGTGGCATCTCCTTGGACCCGCCCATCCATCATCTCCCTGGAGACAAGCGTATCTTTCTCAACAGCACCTTGGGGCCAAGCTATAGAAGATTGCTTGGAGGCAAAATGTCAAAGCTTCCAGATACACTGAGGCTCTGACAGCCCCCGGACTTCTATTGATGTTCCTTTGGGCAGTTTGTTCGAAGCCTTCAAAGTCTGGCATGTGGGCGGTTTAGAGGGTGGTTGCAGGCGAGGGTTTAAAAGTGCACACTGACCCCAAGCATGTGATGAGGGGACAGCCATGGGGCGAAGAAAAGAGGTCAATGGCAAAGCAAATCTAGTCCGAGCAAGTGTAAATGTCAGGGTAAGATCCATCCAGTGGGATCCATCTGTGTTGGCCGGTCACCCAGCGAGTGAGGATAAGAACTCCCACAGGGAACTGTATTCTTCCCATTCTCCAGAGAAGACATGGGGAAAAGCAATGGGCAGATTTCTAGAACTGTACTGTACAGATTTCTGCAACTGGGCAGGCCAGCCCACCTGGTAATAGCAGTGGCAGGAGGGAGTGGCGGCAAGGCAGTCCGGGGGTGGTCCCACAGCTGAGCTCTGTGCGGCCCCTGCCCCATCATGCTTGCTCCCCATACGTTCATGCGTACACGGACTTCCAGTTCAGGGTCCGTGAACAAGTTTTAGGCTTGGTAGAACCAGTCTGCCCTGGGCCCTGGCTCTGGCAGGACCTGCTGGGGAGGGGGCAGCTGGCCCCCACCCATGCTGAGTACTCTCCCCCAAGGCTCTGTGCACACGAACTCAATGCCATCAGATGCCAGCCCTGAGAGGCAGTCGAGATCATCACATGCATCGAACTTTCCTGTTTTTCTGGCCAGGGATGATGGATCAAGCTGGCTGTGGTAAAAAGCAGGCACTGTGGCCCTCCAATGCCTTTATTTCCAGAAAGCTGGGAGGCATTATTCACCATGGCCTGGCTAGTGAAGAGGGAGGCCAGCTAAAGGCTCTATCTCGCCTGGTGGATTGTGTGTGTGTGTGTGTGTGTGTGTGTGTGTGTGTGTGTGTGTGTGAGTTTGCTGGATGGCAAACCGGCCTCCTCAGCCAGGGAGGGGCCCTTGACCAAATGGGGGAGGGCGAGCATGAGCTACCAGGTCTGGGGTAGCACGGTGCTGGGCCGCTCAGGTACGACTCACATTTACTTCCCAGGGTTCTGCAGCTCCCCGCACCAGGAAATTCATGGTATTAAGAAAACAAAAGTGTCCATCTGGTCCTCAGAGCCCGAATGGTGAGGCTGGAGAAACCCAGACTCTGGAGAGCCAATGACGGTCTGTAGGACATGCTGTGGCTCAAAACGGGGCCTCCAGTGTCACTCTCCATATGGACTGAGCTCTGACCTGGGGTTCAGGAGCCTGGACTCCACCAGAGGGGTGTGGGCCAGTCACCTCATCTCTGAGCACCTACTGCCCCTTCTAGAAAACAGGGCTAAGGACCTGGCCGGAGGGCAGAGGTGCAGGGGTAGACCTCAAAGAGGAAACGATGCCTGGTGCCCTCAGATGCTGATGGGTGCATGCAGCCCAGGCCCTCACCGACCACTCTTCCCTTCCGCTTCCTGCTCAGGGATAACTGTGACCATGGAAGTCACCCTTCACTAGCACAGGCTGCATTTGGGGTGTGACCACAGGACCACTTCTAATTTCCCAAGTAGAATGACAGCTTTATTCCAATCCATACCTGGACATTGGGAGTCCAGACAACGGTATTCTGCCTCTCACTATGTTGGGGAGCTCCCCCACTCCATGTCTTCTGATAATTCTGACACAGAACACCCCCAAATGTTTTCTTATTGATTAGAACCCAAACTATTGATAGTTCACGTACATTTCCCTGGGCCTTTGGGATACACTGGTGACCTTTCTCAAGCCGGGTCTGACACACCTGGCTATGAGACACTGGCATGGCTGTATAAAAAGACTGGGCCCTCCGATTGATAAGACAATGTTAGATGAGATCAGAACAGTTTAGTCCTGGGGACTGAGCCTGACCACAGCATAAACACTGGGTGCTGGGTTTGGGGCAGGAAAATGGACTGAGTTGTCAAAACGCTTAGTCACATATATTAATGCCTTGAAAGTTCTGAGCATCTCTGAGAAACAGGCAGGGCCAGTGTTAATGATTTTCCTTGTAGAGATAAAGAGACTGAGGGTCAGAGAGGTTAAGATTTGTTAAATGGTGAGTCAGAGCTGTAACTCAGCCCCTTGATGCCTCTCTCACAGGACTCGAGGTTCTAATGGCATTTTTGCAAGAGCCTTCAAGTGAAGTTCAAGTGAAGCCTCCTCCGACGTAAGACTCATCCTGGCAACTCCATCCTGTGTTACTACATTCACGGAGAAACTGGACTGTTGTCAGGGAGTAAATAAAAAAGAGGTGTGTTTGGTCTTCCCCAAATTTGCAGTTATCCAGAAGCTGCCTTTTAGTACAGCCGGCAAACTGGAACCCGAGAAATTTGGCTTTGTGCCCTCCAGGAGTTTGGAGGAGTTTGTATTCACCACTTGTAGGAAGGTGGCATTTCTACAAGGACCAGATCTGGATAAGTTTTGCTTTCCAATGCCAAACCATCTCTCCTTCCATAAAGCAGAGGCACAAACCAAATTACTGTCTGGGCCAGGCAGCTAAATCAAAACGCATAGTGGCTGCAGGAGTGTGGGAGTGTGGGGGGGCTGGAGGACCGGGGCCTGGGGAAAGGCGCCAGGCCTGCTTGGCCCCAGGTCATGGTGGCCAAGTGAGGACTCAGGCCACATCGCCACATTGCCAGATTTCCAGACAGGGGCCCAAATCCAGATTTTCAGGTTAAATCGCCCTGTTTTTAAATGTTAGTAACTAATTCCAGAATGTTTATGATATTGTGTAGGCCATGCAAAAACCAGGCGCTCTCAGGCCACCAGTCTGCAAACTTGGGGTGAAGAGACATCAAGAGAAGTGAATGGGGAGTTTTCAGTTGCGAAGACCAAAAAAGAAACAGGAACACCCTCTATGCTACCATTAGAACTTTTCCTTAGAAAAGCAAACGTTAGTGAATGTCAGTAGAAACTCTGCGGTTCTTGGGAAAAGGTCCTCTAGCAGGTCTCCTGGCTGGTGCTCACATGTGACAGTGGTACCTACCTCAGCCCCCTGGGAAATAGGCGTCAGAGGTAACAGGTTCATAGATACCAGGGGAATGAATAAAAGAAGAGCTGAACAGCGAAGAAGTTTTCACATCTGATTTACGTTGTGGTGCTGTTTCACCCTCTTGGCCTCCCCCTCTGCCCTCTGGGCTGCAGGCCAAGCTCTAGAAGATGGCTTTTCCTTTCTGCCACCCTGAGGGCCCCCACCTGCCTGCCCCTGCATCATACAGGTCCTCACCCAGCGGTCCTGAAAGTGAAGGGAAGTGCTGTTTGCCTCTGAGCCCCTGTGTGTCTGCCTCGGCCAAGGCTCCCCCGTGTTTACGAGGCTTTGTGATGGCCGGTGGCCAAGCCCCCCACAAGATTCTGGGGCACAGCCAGCACACAGCACAGGGCCGCCAACTGGCATCCGGAGCACCCTGCTTCATGCTTCGGGGGGCGTTCGGTTTCCTTCCGACTGCACACGGCACAGGGTCATGGGCAGGTGCAGAGCTTGGAGAGAAAGCGAACTTGCGTGGGTAGACTGGGTCTGCCTCATGCTCCTGCTTGCAGAGCTCCCCGTGCTACCGGGCAGGGTGGAGACGCAGGCCCGCCAGACTCACCTTGGACCAGTCCCCAGTCTTCCACTCGTAGCAGCCCGAGTAGTCCTCGCACGCCTCCTCTGCTTTGGGCCTCGTGGACGCGTCGCATTTTCCTTGTGAGTTGGTGCACGTCACAGTTCGTTTTTGCGTCCCTTTGCCGCACGTGGCTGAGCACTGCAAGACACCATTTGGATGTTTAATCCGGTCTGATTCAGCTCAAGGTCATCAACGCCTATTAAGTTGCAACAATGTGCCAGACCCAGTGCTGGGGACCCAAGGATGAGGATGTTCCTGGGCTTCTAAAGTCTGAGGCACATGGTACCAGCTGTGACTCCAGCCAAGTGGCCAGTGATGCGGGTGGGGCCACCAGAGCAGGGAGAGCTCGAGGTACCAGAAGACCAAACTAGGAATTTAGTGGCCTGCTACCAGGTCCAAAAGACCGGCGCAGTGGAGAAGTTCACGGGGCAAATGCTGGTGGACCCTCAGGCAGAGCAGGGAACGGGGCCAGGAGAAGCCAGGGAAGAACACCCAAGCAAAGATGTCCGAGGCCCCTGACTCCTTCCAACTGGCCTCTAGCTCCGTGCACTCTGCCGGGGCCAGCCTGGGACAAAAGCACAGGCTCAGGGGGGAAAGCCGAGCCACAGGTGACTTTCACGTTAGGCCGTTGGCAAGCTCTTGCGGAGAGCTACAGACTGTGTTAAGGGTGGATGCCAAGAACGTCACCGAGCAATGGTCCCTGTGGTAATTTACCTACCTCCCAGGAGACACCGCAAGAGAAAGTGTGGTGAGGGGACCCAAAGAGGGCCTGAGGAATGACAAATCACGTGCAAGCCCTGAGAGTTCAAGATTCCCATGCCCTCGGGCAGCAAGAGTCATGGAAGGAGGAGTGAGAGGTGGGGTGGCAGGGTGTAAACAGGGCGGACTTGACGGGTGTATCTGGAGCCTGGTCCTGGCATGCTCCCCCTGCGCTCAGGGAGGGACCTCGTCGGGCTCCTAAGAGTGGTTACCCACCTCAAACAAAGCAGAAGGAAGGCCAGGCAGAGCAGACCTAATGACCTTGGGAGGATGGACCGACAGCGTGCATGATCCGGCCTGCAAGGGGAGGTGACAGGGTCTGCAAACCCAGGGAGCTCTCCCTCTTATTTGCCGGGTACAGAAGCCCTGTCTGTCTGTACCATGGAAGCAAACAAGGAACTTGCGGAAATGTTAGGCTGAGACGTACAGACACAGTGAGGCCCAGCTCCCATCAGCTGGGTCCCAGAGCTGTGGTGGGGACAGCCCAGGCGCTGCGGTAGCACAAAATGGAGCCCTCATGATCTGAGTGTCTGCTTTCAGCCTTGCTTGATTTACCAGAAATATACAGCAGTGATATTCCTGAGCCACAGCAAACTTGATTTTTATAAAATTCCACTGCGTCCCCTGAGAAAATGCACTTAAAGGATAAGCGTTATCTCTATTTCTATTATTAACATTTATCCCAAAATGTTATGTAGCTTTATTTTTCCGATGAGTTCAATTTAGCTCTCTGAGGCTTTTTTTTTTTTTTTTTTGAGACTAACTTAGATTGGCTTGTTTTAGAAGAAATACACATGCATCAGAACTGGTTGTGGTGTTATCCGGGGGGAGCTGAAGAACTTGAGTCTTTGGTCCTGTGTGTGGGTGAGGTGTCGGCTTAATAGGACCTTGGATGCAAGGGGTCAGTCCGGGGCAGGTGTCACCCTCTTGGGCAGGATGGTTATGGCTGGAAGGGCTGCCGCCGGGAGCCTGGGTTACTGAGTTGAGGGTCATCTCTCTGCTTCTCTGCATGGTGATGCTCCCTGACCATTTCATTAGCTCTGCCTTTACTGTTCGACTTGTGGGCTCCTGCCTGGCACCAGCACCCACACCCATGTTCTTTCTTCAACTAGAAGCCTACTTCCCACTTCTGCCGGAGTTCCTGCATTGTCTTACTCTATTCTGCGTTCCCTGTCCCTTCCCCTTGAATTTCAAATGCTAACGTCTAGCTTGTTTCTTGATCAAACACTGGTTCAGCCCTTCTGACCAGCAGCCCATTGGCTGGAAGCCTTAAGCTTCGAGAAAAGGGCAGCACTGCGGGTGGGGCTTCCTCTGGAGAGACCTAGGATAGGAGACAGTCATACACTTTTGCTTCCTTCCTGGTATCTGCTCCTCATTCTAACAAAGCTGGAAAGAAGCTGGGGGCTAGACAGTAAGGGTGATCAACACTGCTGGCTATAGAAAGGCCATCTCCGCAGTAAAATACATTTCTCTGCCCCGAAACACATTTGTTGCCAGAAGAAGAAATATTGAAGGGGCTTCAGCATTGGGATGCCTGGGTGGCTCAGTTGGTTAGGCGTCTGCCTTCAGCTCAGGGTCCTGCGATGGAGCCCTGTGTCAAGCTCCCTGTTTAGCAGGGGGTCTGCTCCTCCCTCTCTCCCTGCCCCTTCCCCTGCTTGTGCTCTCTCTCTCTTTCAAATAAATAAATAAAATCTTTAAAGGGGCTTCGGCATGTGGTGAAGCAGTAGAAATACCAGTTTGGTGAGCATTTCGTCAAAGAGGGCAAGATTTGATTCCAAGTTGAATGTTCAGAAAGAGGCATGTGACTCAAGCCTGGACTGAGCCAGAAGGAGACTGACTGGTGTGGACACTATTTCAGTACTGGGATCAGGTACACACGGAGATAGAGACGGGAGAACAGAGATATTTCTTTAAATCTTGCTTCAATTGTCTCACATTTTCCAATCTGGCGTTCCTTAATGCTAGGGTGATAGCTGATAATGTCAGGGTTGGTTTTTTTGGTACAGACATTATTTTTTTTTTTTCTATGAGAAAGAGTCTGAATGGAAAATTTATGGCTTTGATCTGATTAAAGCATAAATCTTGTTTGGATCAAAAGCCAGGTGATCAAGGACCTCAGGCTCAAGGTGGATTGGCGGGGGTGGGGGGAGACTACATGCCTGCCCCTACCCCTCCAGCAAGTAGCCCCCCTCCCTAAAAGAGGTCCCTTGAAGGTTCAACTTACAATCTTAAGTACATATAAAAAAAATCAAAATTTTAAAAACTCTCTCTTTTCCCTAAAATATCATAAGGTCAGGCTAAAGACTCCGGTCTTTAAACGGGTACATGTCAAGATCTGTCGGAAAAGTAAACCCCATTTCAGAGCAGCCAATGGCAGACTTTTCGTTCATTAAGAATGGGCTGAATACTTTCTTATTCAAAATAATTCCAACTGTTTGGCATAAAAAGGAACTTTAAAAATATTTTCCACACTGAAGAGTGTCTTGGATTTAGCCTTTCTGAATTTCCTAGAACACATTTGATGGAGGACCTGAGGAAACTTGCCCTTTATTTAGCTATTTTTTGGTATTATGGCCAAACAGTCGAAATCATTAATGCAAAGTCAACGCAAAGCCTTGAAGGATGATATTACCAAAGATAAAATATTTCCAGAATCAGTCTTTCAAGTTAAAACTTAAGGCTTAATTGACCTCTTTCCAAAATGTTTCATGGCATGAGATGTGTGACTGCAACTTGCACACTACAAACTGTCCCTCCCAGCGTCCGCCTGCCTCTTACGGTCCACAAAGACAGACACAGAGTTCAAAGGAAGCTTTTGAGATCACCTTCCCAATCAGACCGCACTAGAGTTCCTATATACCAAAAGGAAATTAGAAGGTCAGTTGGTTGGTCTGTTGGTCTGTCTACCTACCTATCTATCCATCCATCCATCCACCCATCCATCTTTACATGAGACTTCATAGCAAACAGGACTGAACTGTGGTAAATATTACCAAAAACATATATATGATCAAAAACACATTACCCATGTTTGTTTAGCCATACTGTCACCTCAGATGGAATTTAAGAATATGTGAGCTAGAATACATCTTTTAGTTACCTGGGGGCTGGCAAGGACTGTGATACTTGGGTTTGAGTCAGAAATACCATAGAGGGAAACCACCATGTTGGGGTCCCTGTGGACAAGGCAGCCCAGGCACCCACCTGTGACCACTCAGATGCCTCCCAGATAGACAGACAGTCCTGGCCTTCGCAGCTCTGCACTGGTGCTGGCCGGGGGCCCGGGCAATAGAGGGGCCGTGTGGTGACGTGGGTGCCGTTCTGTAGCTGGTATACGCAGGTCACCTCCCGATGCTGGATGCCCTTCTCACAGGTTGCTGAACAGGGGCTCCATGGGCCTGCCACCCACCTGTCCAGGAGGAGGAGAGACAGTGAGAGAATAACTGGGTGGGGAGGCCAGCTTCCCTGAGGGCCTTCTAGACACATCATGGAGTCTTGGGCCTGTAGTGTGAGGGAGGGAGATGGACGCGAGAGCTTTGTAATCGACTTTTGAAATAATTCTGAAGTATTAGAGCAGAGGGAGTCACATAAGTCGAGTGGGTCAATGGCTTATTCAAAACAGAAATCCTTCTGCACACAACACCTCTATGGCAGAGTGAATTATTGTTCCTGAGGGGTCGCTCTCCCTGCGGCGGGATTACATATCCCACCCACTGTCTATGCCATGCTTTGTTCTATGGGGTGTGAGCAGACATGAAGCTGGCCATGTCCCAGCAGAAGCTTCGAGTGTGATTATGTGGTTTGGCTCTGCTTTCTCTCCGTTTCCTGCCCTCTGCCATGAGACGAGCAGGTCCCAACCCAGGGGACACTCTGGCGGCTGAGCTCTGTAATAACGGACACCGCTGTCAGCCACTGAGATGCTGGGGTTGTTCGTCACCGCAGCAAAACTGGCACAGCCCTTGACAAAGGCGCCCCAGTGTCAGCTTGCACACGCCAGGACCAGGTACTCCCTGCTTTCCAAAGAGTGGCTGGGGACTGTTGCTCTTGAGGCAGCTGCGGGGCTGGGACAAGACTGAGTGGTGAAAGAGCTCCACTAAAATCTGGCCTCCCTGCCTTCTATTCAATGTCCCCAATTCCACCAGGGTCTCTGTTGGCCTCAAGGTAGGGGCAAGAAGCCAGGCAGTTGGAAATCGTGATTTCTCAGGACACAAATGGGGCTTTGAATGCCCTTTGGGGGACACAAAAGGACTCTCTCCTCCTTCGGCCCCTGTATGAGCCTCAGATCCTCCCAGCTCTCAGGAGCTCCCCACCTGACAACATGGCTCAATCCATTGTTGGCCGGCTCTGATCACCATTCAGTGCCTCCTCATCCGTCAGAACAGTCCTAAGCTCCTGAAATCAAATCTGATCATGCCATCCTACTGTTTAGAAACGCCGGTATTGTCTTCCCACCGGCAGCGTTCTTGAGGGGACACTGGGTGGGGCCGGGCCTCTCTTCATCTCCAGTTCCAGCTTACTTGCTCATTCATCCTTCCCAGCATGGCACATTCACGGAGGCCTTCCCATGTGCCAGGCACTGTTCTAGGTTCTGATGATGAGGCAGGAAACAAAACAAAGCCCTGCCCTCTGAATCTTCCCATCCTGATGGGCACAGACAGTAAAGCAAGGAACAATATGCGATAGACTAGAACACAATTGACTACAGTGTATATATCATGCATGAATAGAGAAGATGCCGCACGGTGGTGTGTGCTTTAGTCAAGCAGTACAGGGCAGACCAGGGAGGAGGTGAGGGGGGAGCACACAAGGTGGCAGGGATGGCCCCACGGATAAGCTGACGTGTGAGCAGAGCCTGGAAAGAAGAAAGTCAGTCATGTGGTTCCTTGGGAAAGGACTTCCAGGCAGTGGGCACAGTGGGTGCAAAGGCCCTAGGGAAGAGTGTGCTGGCAGGGCTGAGGAGCAGCAAGGAGTCCTGTGTGGCTGGGGGAGGGGTGAAAAGAGGGAGGGAGACAGAGAGAGGAACAAGAGAGAGGACAGGGTGAGATCCTGCAGGCCCTGGCTGGCCATTGTGGCTCTTGTTTGAATTAGATGCAGACCCAGAGGGTTTGGAGAGAGGAGTGATGTGCCCTCCAGGCTTGGAGAGTGTCATTCTGGCTCTGGGCAGATACCAGTCTACAGGGCGGCAGCAAGGAGGCCAGGGAGGAGGCGACTCCACCAGTCCAGGCAGGATGTGAGGGTGGTTTGTACCAGCTGGGGACGGTGGCAGTGGTTGGGCTAAATGTTGAGAAGATGGAGGTACCCAGGCCCCTTCCCTCCACCCCTATACTGTTCCTCCTTGTCCCTTAGGGAAAGCTTAGGCCACCTCCTCTGACTTCCAGTCCCCTTGCGAGAGCTCATCACTGTCCTGCACACGCTCCCAGGGACTAACTGCAGGGAAGCTCCTCTTACCAGACCCCTTGCTTATGCTGTGGGTCAGAAGTGACTGTGGCGACCCTGGGGAGTGAGGTCAAGGGACATAGTGCCTGTAAGCTGCTTACACCAACACCTGGCACGCCTAAGCCTGTGTAACTCTTGGCAATTGTCCTTCTTTATCTCCTCGGCAGGAGATGATGAAGTCCCAGAGGGCAGTGAGCAAATCTCACCCCAATTTCAGCACCTGACAACTGCCTGAACAGCACTGTCGGAACGAAACCAAATCCTACCCGTTTCTCCTCGTTCTGGTCTTTGGAGTAAGATGATTGCCTTCTTAAATATTTGAAGATAGCTCTTTTGTTCCCCTTTTAAGCTTTCCCTTATCTTGATCAAAATAATTTGCATGTGGCAGATTCTGAATCCTTTCCGTTCTAATTCTCTCATCAGTCACTACTGTTCTCAAAATGGATTACTCTGTCGTGGGCAAAATGGCCCAGATGTGGTCTGAAAGCATCAGGAGAGAATGTGATGATTCTGTCCCTCTTTAAAAGGAAGCTCTGTGTTCATTAAAGCAGCTCACTACGTGTGTTTTTAAGCAAGTGGACTGCACCTCTGTTAGCTCCTGACTTCTCTTCTTCTCTCCCGAACGGACTCTCAGTGGATCTCCTTTGACCTGACCTTTTCCCATGGACTTTGTGAATACAAATGTCAGGCTCTACATTGAGACCTGTTTAGGGCTGCTGTGTTGACCTCAACTATGGAAAGAGCTTTGTATCCCCCTCTTGTCTTTTGTATCTGCTGTGCTTCCTGGGGCCAAGCTGGGGAGTGGGACCTCTGTGTCCTACTTGCGGGAATGTCACCTGCCCGTGGGCGTGCATGCTGTTGGCCCGGGGCGCCAGCATCTCCATTCCGGGGCACAGGAGCAGAGCATGGGCTCTAGGGAATATGCAAGTTGACGCTGGTCTACACAAAGGTCACATCCGAGCGGTGGAGGGATGGGGAAGTGCTGGGAGAGGTTNNGCAGTCCTGCCTCAGACGTCTCCTACGCCTGCTGTTCCGTCACAGGCTGGAAATGTCAGACCCGCGGGGATCAGATTCCTGTAGAGCTGGGAGGGGTTACCTTTCTTCCCTGTTCTTCTTTCCTTTGCCTCTGATGTCTCCTGGGCCTCTGAGGTGCTTTGCAGAAGGATGACAGAAGGGAAAACAGCCCATGCATCTCTACTTCCCTTTCCAGAAGTATCCTTTGACCCCCTGCAATGTCCTTCCTTGCTTTGGCAGAAGAATGGGAGACAGAGCCCTAAGCACATGCAGAGGCACATGACACTTATCTGTGGTCTGCCCTGCTCCCTAGCGGGGGGTCCTCTATCTCCGGAAGCTGTGTAGAAGGGCTCCCCCTACTCCCCTCCTTGGAGGGCTAACTGCTGTTAGATGTACTGAGGACGTGCTGGGATTCAAAACAAGCCCTTTCTGAGGCCACGGCAGCCTCCTGAAACCACTGTGGTTCTCACGGACCCCGTGATGGGGTGAGAAGAGGGCACGAACGCACTCCACACCTGCAAGTCACACAGGGGGCAGCTCACGGTGGCACCTTCCCACTCCCTGCCCCCTTTGCCTTTCCTTCTCCAGCTCCAACTTCCCAGCTCTGCAGAGGGTTCCGGACATAACAGATGCAAATGCGGCACGACGACTCAGGAGACAGACAACCAGCCAGACCATCAGTGCATGAGGGTCACTGCCCCCGCAGAGGAGAGCACAGGGCTGTGGCGGCCCAGGGAGGCGCCGCACGGCATCTTAGGGTGAGTCTGGGGGAGGCGATGTCTGAACAGACCCTTAAATTACAAGCAGAGGTAGCTGGAAATAAACTCGGTTGTTGTATATTGTGTTACTCAGGGGCCCTTTGTCATGCTAATATTTGATAGATTTAAAAACAGTCATAGCAGTGTTGACTCACTATACTGCACACCTGAAATGATATTACACTGGATATTGACTAACTAGAATTTATTTTTTTATTTTTATGTTTTTTAAAGATTTTTATTTATTTGAGAGAGAGAGAGAGAGAGAGATAGCGAGAGAGAGCACGAGCAGGGGGCAGGGAGAGGGAGAAGTAGACTTCCCACTGAGCAGGGAACCTGACGTGGGGCTCCATCCCAAGGTCCCCTGGGATTGTGACCTGAGCTGAAGGCAGACGCTTAACCGACTGAGCCACCCAGATGCCCCCTAACTGGAATTTAAATAAAAAACTTAAAATAAAAACAGTAATAGGAAAATATCTGTGCCCCTGTTCATGGCAGCATTATTCAGGGTAGCCAAGGCAAAAGCGAGTGTCCGCTGGTGTATAAATACAGAAGCTATGGTAAGTACGTACAATGGAATAGCATTCAGCCTTATAGAGGAAGGACACATCGCAGTCTACAGCATGGATACCCCTGGAGGACATTATGCGGACTGAAATAAGCCAGTCACAAACGATCCCACTCCGGTGAGGTAACTGGAGTAGAGTCAAAGAGACAGAAAGTAGAATGGGGGCTGCCAGGTTGGAAGGAATGGCGAGGTCATGTCTAACGGGCGTGGAGCTGCACGTGAGCAAGGGATAGACAGAGTTCTGGAGAGAGTCGGTGGTAGGGGCTGCACAGCTCTCAGAAGGTACTTAATGCCATTGCACTGTAGGTTAAAAAAAGTTAAGGTGGTAAATTTCATGTGCATTTGACTACAATTTAATTTTAAAAAATGATGGTTAGATACAGGGAGTAGATAGTGAGAAAGGGACAAGAAAGTGACGTGTCTCCCCAGTTCCAGGGAGGCAATGATGAGTCAGGAAAAAAGGCTGGTGGCTCAGCTCTGTGCAGCCACATTATAGCCATGGAGATCTGTGCACAGCGTCCTCACTGTGTGCTGGCAGCCCCGCCTGAAATGCGGGAGGAGCCGGCTACGGGACACACACACACGCACACTGCCGGGGATCAGGGCTATTGCTCAGCTAGACTATATTTTTGCTCCCGATCTTGACAAACAGACAAATACCTCAGCGAGGTATGGGAAGGAAAAATTACTTTCTGGAAACTCTGGTTTTGGTGGCTGAAAGAAACTATTTCACCAGAAGGAGTATGCGGCTGTGGGAGGCCGGTCTACACTGCAGACCCTCACCATGCAAGTAAACATCCGAATAAAAATCCCATTAATTCCAAGTCCAGGAATTTGAGAAAGGAGCTGCTGTTCCATACAAAGGAACATGCTGTTCCAGACATGTGATGATGACAACTTAAGTCTGCTTTTTTTAAACCTGTGCCCCCTAAAAACCTTAACAGTGACATTGACTAGCTACGTTTGAGTTCGCAGATCTTCTTAAAAGCAGCAAACTCACTCTTGAGGAAGCCACCGTTAATGCTTTAGTTCAGGCCGCCCTTCCTTGGCTGCTCTGCAGTCAGGAAGGACTGGATTCCTTTCCTGTCCTGCAGGAAACAGACTCGGCTCCTCGCACACACTTCAAGTTGATCGTTCTAATCAGATCCTACCTGAGACCTTGTATTCTTTGTTTTTAATTGCTGCTGTAGCAAATGACCATAAACAGAACGGCCCAAAGCAACAGATTTAGTATTTAACACTTCTGGAGGCTGGAAATCTGACATGGGTCTCACCAGTCTAAAATAAAGGCGTTGCCGCCAGGGCTGGTTCCTTCTGGAGACTTTGGGAAGACCTGCCTTTTCCCACTTCTAGATGCTGCCCCCGTTCCTTGGCTTGTGCTGTTTTTCTCCATCTTCAAAGTTAGCTGTGTCAGGTCAAGTCCTTCTCACACTGTATCCCCCAACATTCTCGTCTGCCCTCCTCTTCCACTTTTAAGAACCTCTGTGACTGCACTAGAGCCATGCTGACGCTTGCTACAGGATAATCTATTTTAAGGCTAAGCTGATTAGCAACCTGTATTAGTTTGCAAGGGCTGCTGGAGAAAGGACCGCAAACTAGGTGGCTTAAACCCCCAGAAAGTTCTGGAGATTAGAAGTAAAAAATCAGTGTCGGTAGGGTTGGCTCCTTCTGAGGGCTCTGAGGGATCTGTTCTATGCCTCTCTCCTAGGTTCTAATGACAGCTGGCAAACCTTGGCATTCCTCGCTTGTGCATGTGTTACTCCAATCTCTGCCTATGTCTTCACATGGCATCTGCCCTGTATCTCTGTGTCCTTATAGAGCTGTCTTTAGAAGGACTCTAGTCAGATTAGATGAGGGGCCCACCCGACTTCACTGTGCCCTCATCTTCATTAATTACACCTGTAAGGGCCCTATTTCTAAAAACGTCACATTCTGAGATACTGAGGGTCAGGACTTCATTTTTTTTTTAAAGATTTTATTTATTTATTTGACAGAGAGAGAGAGAGAACACAAGCAGGGGGAGTGTGAGAGGAAGAAGCAGGCTCCCAGTGGAGGAGCCCGATGCGGGGCTCGATTCCAGGACCCTGGGATCACGCCCTGAGCCCAAGGCAGATGCTTAACGACTGAGCCACCCAGGCGCCCTGAGGGTCAGGACTTCAACATCTTTTTTGCGGGTGGGCAGTTGGGGGAAGGATACAATTCAATCCATACCACAACTTTAATTCCAACTGCAACCCTCTGATTTCCTCCATTTCCCTTTGACATGGAATCTAGCATATTCACGAGTTCCAGAAATTAGGATATAGACATGTTTGGGGGGTGTTATTTTGCCTACCCCAGGCCCATCACATTCACAGTTCTGAGAAATTTCAGCTCCTATTCGAAATGCACTTTCTATTCAAATCTTGATTTGGCTGAGATTTAAACTAGGCAAAGATCTTGTGAAATCTGCTGAAATGTGACTTAGTGGCTACAGAGAAAGAACAGCATATTCAGGATTCCATTCTTTTGACACAGTTATTTTACGTTGAATAAAAAGTGAACCCCAAATACAGAAAACCAGAGAGAGAACACTGGTAGGTCATTCATTTTCAACAACTTCAAACTACAAAAAAAAAAAAAAAGAAAGAAAAAAAAAAAAAGAAAAGTGTGAGGTGTATTTCAATACAAGAGGTGCTCAAGCTAACAAGTGTTGTGTCTATGGAATTCAGTCGACTTTATCTATCTCCAAAATGTATCAGTAAGAAGGATCTGGCATCGGCTGAGCACCAATCTGGGCCGACCTCTGTGCCAGGGATGTTTCCTGCATTAGCTAAATTACCCAAAGAAAGGAAACGAGATGCCTGTATGTGACAATCTGAGCAGCTGTTATGGAGACAAACACCAGGCATGGCATCATATAAGCCACATGTAAAACATCACAGCATAAAAAGAATGATGGGAAACAGCTCAGAAGGTCCAGGAAGCTGCAGGGCAGGTTAAAGAGAGAACAGCTACTGTACAAAGTACACTGGCTTTGTTCAACCCCAGCTTATGTGTCCTCCAGACACATGAGTTTCAACTGGATGCCAAGTTCTTAACCAAGGGTTGGGGCACCTGGCTCAGTGTCCCCACATTCACAAAGCTCTGGCGAAAGTGTGCTCCTTGGGGGAAAGAGAAACATATAAACAGACAATTTCTTCACTATCTGATAAGTGCTGTGGAGGAAATGGAGCTTGAGTTGGGTCCAAAGTGAAGTTGGCCAACCAAAGCAGCAGGGCTCAGTGCTCCCACAGAGAGAGCCTGCCCATGACATGCCAAGGAGAGAGTGTGTGCAGCCGCCTGGTTTGGGATGGCTGGTTCTCGAAGAGTACTTAAAGGTGGGTGGACGAGAAACTGCCTTGGCTGTCTCCGGTAATCATGAACCTTGGGGCAAGATGATGGCCTTCACCGAGGCAGTGGTGGAGGAATGGAAAACAGATATAAGACTATTTAAGAGTGAGGCTGACAGGGCTTTGGGTATGTGGGGTCAGAGACAAAGGGGGCAAGAGTCAAGCTCAAGATTCCAATGGGCTCAGAGGACGCCAATGGTGCCTCCACTGTGAAGGAGAACACGGGGAGAAGACTTGGCCTGGGGGCAGAAGGCTGGGCACTACTTGGAGAAGGTCCGGTTGAGGCAGCCACTGGGTAGGTGAGTAGTGCTGGGAAGGGTCTGAAGGTGCAGTTCTGGAGGTCAGGGGTGCGGTCTGGGGTGGAGACACAAGGTGGGAAGTCATCAGCAAGAAGGTCATGGTAGAAAGCCAGGTAAGAACAACTCACCTGGGGAGCTTCTCCAGGGAGAAAAGAGGACAGAGGACAGATGGCAGGGGCTGGGAATGCAAGCATCTATGATTGGAATAAGGAGCCAGAGAAGGGGCAACCAGCTAGGCTAGGGAGGGCAGGAGGACTGTTCAAGAGATGCCAGACAGGGTTGGGTTGGAAGAGGCCTGAAAAGTATTCTCCGGATTTAGCCACCAGGAGGTGTTGCTGACCTGGGAGAGGCCCCGGGCAGAATGGGGTGCCAATGCTGTGAATGCTCCGTTGAATGAGGGTGGAGAAGAGAGACTTTGTGGATGCCCCTTGAACAAACCTGGTTTGATGCCTACACAGTGGGCTCCACAGATCTCAGTCTTGGGGTAATGCCCGTGCTTTGGAAACCAGGCCTGTCCTCATGGTAGAGGTAAGGAAGACATCTCACCATTCTCCTTGGGGCTCTGTTCAAGTGGCTGCTCACGGAAGAAACATGAGTGAGAGGGGACATCTGTGTGAGAAGGAAGTCCTGAGAACTGAGGGGTGGAAGCAGCAGCTCTAGAAAAGGCCAGGAGCTTCCTCTCGTGGACATGTCTGTCTAGAAGAGCAATCCCCACCCACTGGCAGGAGCTCTGGGAAAAGTCATCCTAGGCCAGATGGCAGAGCAGGTGACCTGTCAGAGACATGCACAATATCCGAGATGCAGGTGGCCAGCAGCGGCGGGAGGCCATGGGCTGGGTGAGTAGAGAGAAGGTGTGAGGGGAAGGCTGGGACTCAGCCAGGGTTTGCCACTGTCTCCCCCTTGGGATTTGGTGGCAGAGTCTTGGCCAGTTAGGTTAGCCTACTTTGAAAAAGGGTCTGGGTTCTGGTAAGACTGACCTTGTCCATCCCTAAACCAGGAAGGATGCAGGAAGTCTGATTTGGAAAGCCAGACAGATCATAGCTCTCCCTTTTCATTTAGAAAGTTTGAAGAGGGGTGCATGAGTGGTTCAGTTGGTTGGGCGTCTGCCTTCGGCTCAGGACATAATCCTAGGGTCCTGGGATCGAGCCCTGAGTTGGGCTCCCTGCTCATCGGGGAGCCTGCTTCCCCTCTCCTCCCCGCTCATGCTCTCTCTTTCTATCTCTGTCTCTCTCTCTCAAATAAATAAAATCTCAAAAAAAAAAGTTTGAAGAAAGCTTGAAAGCACAGGCTCACATTTGCCCTCCGGCGGGTCAGCCCTATACTCTCTGAGGGCATGATCACCCCTCTGCTTTGTGACGTGGTCCTTTCCCACCGCCATCTTGATTTGCACCACCAGAGCTCCCAGAGGAAGGCTGCTCAGGGCTGGCTAGTCCTGTGTTCAGATGGAGAAACCACTGGGAGAGGTGGCTGGGCTGGCCCAAGGCCCACCAGTTATTAAGGGGAGGGAGTCCTCTGTGTCCAAATCCAGGGGCTTTGTTCTTTACTTATACAATTACGCTTCTGGTTAGGGTACACCTGACCACCCTCATCATGATGTCCTGTAAGTCAGGGGGGCCTACTTTAGTCAGATGTTCTCAGATTCTATGAAGCCCACATTCAGGACCCAGACTTGGGTCTTTACTCCACTGACTTACCAGCCATGTGACGTTGGGCAAGTGTGACCTTGGCCAGATTAGTGCTCAAGCCTCAGTTTCCTCCTCTGTAAAACGTCAGTACCAGTGTTCTCATCTCACAGGCTTGGTGGAGGATTTGCCCAGGTGATCGCTGCTGCTTGGTCAGGCCAAGATGCTGAATGCATGGGAGGTAAAGCTCCCAGGGAGATGGCTGGCACAGAGAAGCCCCCGAGGACGCGAGTCTCTTCTCATCCTCCCAGGTGTAGGGTTGCTGTCCATTGGGCAGTGAGGGTGTGGCCAAGGGAATGCAGACACCTTGCCTTGCTTTCCCACAGATGACAAAGCCTTCCCCAGGGCACCATGTGTGCTGCTGGCCTGGGAGTGAGGACACATGGCAGAGGCCAGCTGGCCAAGAGCTGGGCCCCCGGGGACCCTTCCCCAAAACACCAAGGAGGACTGTGGGCAGCGTCAGACTCCCATCTGCCTGAGTGGCTCTTACGGCTCAAGGCAGATTGGAGCCAGCAACTCCGTGAAGAAAACAATCAAAACAAGATTTTAACATGTGCCATTTATAGTCTCTGAAGATATGTGGCTGCTTTTATTGAACAGATGTCTGTGAAAGAAGGAGCGGGGCGAGAGCAACGACTGGGACTTCACGAGCTCAGCTGTGATGTTCTCCCAGGGGAACGAGAGGGACGCTTTACAGCTGCACGTTCCATTTCAACTCAGCATTTCTCCAACTAAAACTTGAGAATTATGAGTTCTCATATACATTTCCCCGAAAAGTAATATTGTTCACATACTTGTCTTTTGAAGGAGGAAATGAAAACCTGAAGGGCACAATGAGGAACAAATATGCTAGTCTGTGAATGTGAGCCTTTCTGGGCTTGAGTCTGTTAGTCCAGCCCTGAGAATCAAGATGGAAGATTGGCCGGGGTCTGAGAGCTTTCCGCATTTTCCTGAAAAGGCTTTGAATCACTGTGGTTAGTTCTCATTTGCTGGGGAAAGGAAGACAAAGAGAGGAAGGAAGGAAGGAAGGGAGGAAGGAAGGGAGGGAGGGAGGAGAAGGAAGGGAGGAAGAAAAGAAGGAAGAACGGTCAGATTTCAACACTTAGCTGAAATATAGTTTAAGGGAAAATGTTTAAAAAACGCTTTCTCTAGAGGAGGTGGGTGGGGGATGGGTGAAACAGGTGGTGGGGATTCAGGGCACACTTATCACGAGGAGCACTGAGTAAAGTATGGAAGTGCTGAATCACTATTTTGTACACCTGAAACTAATAGAACACTGTATGCTAACTACACTGGAATTAAAATAAAAAACTTGATAAAAAATGGTTTCTCTAGATATTATACCAGTTAATCCTTTTTCAGGGTTTCCTTTGTGCCAGGCAATGTTCTCAGCACCTGTCATGATTCAACTTATTTGATCCTTACGATAAACCTATATAAAGCCATTCTACAGGTGAGCAAACTGAGGCACAGAGAGGTTAAGCGCCTTGCCCTAGGTCATACATTAGTTAAGTGGAAGAACCATTTTAATGGTTCCAATGAGATATAATTCACACACCATATAATTCAGCCATATAAGGAATAAATTCAATATATTCACAAGCTACCACCACAATCAGTTTTAGAACACTTTGGTTACCCCCCAAAGAAACCCCCATATACCTTAGCTGTCATCCTCCGTGTCCCTTACCTCCGTCCCTCTCAGCCACAGGCAATCACTAGTCTACATACATTCTATCTTTATAGATCTGCCTCTTCTGGACAATTCATATACATGGAATCCTGTAACATGTGGTTCTTTGTAACTGGTTTCTTTTTCTTAGCATACTGTTCCAAAAGTCATGTACATTGTAACTATATATAGCAGTACTTCATTCCCTTTTATTGCTGAATAATATTTGATGGCATGGATATACCACATTGTATTTATCAGCTCATCAGTTGATGGGCATTTGGGTTGTTTCCATGTTTTGGCTATTATGAATCATGCTACAGTGAACATCTGTGTATAATTTTTGTGTGGATAGATGTTCTCATTTCTCTTGGGTATATTCCAAGGAGTGGAATTGCTGGATGATATGTTAACTGTATGTTTAACAATTTGAGGAATGCCAGACTTTGCCAAAGCAGCTGCACCATTTTGCAATCCTGCAGTAGTTCATGAAGGTTCTGAGTTCACCACGTCCTTATACACTTTTGCTGTTGTCTGTCTTTTTGATTATAATCATCCTAGTGGGTGTAAAATGGTATCTCTCTGTAGTTTTGTGTTATTGTGGCAAAAGATACAAACCACGAAGTTTAACATTTTAATCACTTTTAAGTGTATAGTTCGGTGGCATTAAATACTTTCTCATTGTTGGACAACCATTACCATCATCTTCCAAAATTATCTTCTTCCCAAACTGAAACTCTGGACTCATTAAACAATAGCTACCTATTCCCATTTCCTCATAGGTCCTGGCAACCATCATCGTTTCTCTATCTATGAATGTGACAACTCCAGGTACCTCCCGTAAGTGGAATCATATAGTTTTTGCCCTTCTGTGAGTGGCTTATTTAGCATAATTTCTTCAAGGTCCATCCATACTGTGGCACATGTCAGAATTTCTTCCCTTCTTGGGGCACCTGGGTAGCTCAGTGTTAAGCCTCTTAATTTTGGCTGAGGTCACAATCTCAGGGTTGGGCTGCAAGCTCAGTGGGGAGTCTGCTTGAATGTTTCCCTCTGCTTTCTCCTTCTGTCCCCCCCCCACTGCTTGCATGCTTTCTCTCTCTCTAAAATAAATAAATGAATCTTTTAAAAAATAATTTCTTCCCTTCTTAAGGCTGAATAATATTCCATTGTATGTATGTAACACATTCCATTTATCCATTTGTCCACTGATGGACACTTTTGGTTGCTTCCACCTCTTGGCTATTGTGAATAATGCTGCTATGAACATGATTGTACAAATTTTTTTGAGTCCTTGCTTTCAAATTCTTTTGGATATATACCCAGAAGTGGAACTGCTAGGTGATATGGTAATTCTGTATTTAGTTTTTTTGAGGAACCACCATACTGTTTCCCCCAACAACTATACCATTAGACATTTCAATCAGCAATGTACAAGGGTTCTAATTTTGCCACATCTTTACCAACACTTGTTATTTGCTTTTTTTTATATTAACTATCCTAATGGGTATGAAGTGATTATCTCATGATTTTGAGTGACATTTCCCTAATGATTAGTGATATTAAGCATCTTTTCATGTGCTTATTGACCAGTTGTATCTTCTTCGGAGAAATATATAACCAAGTCCTTTGCTTATTTTAAATTGGGTTGTCTTTCGTTGTTTATTATAATATATATATTATTAACATATATATTATAATATTCTAGATTTTACTCCTTTATCAAATATATGATTTGCAAATATTTTTTCCCATTATTTGGACTGCCTTTCACTCTGTTGATAGTGTCTCCAATGCATAAAAGTTTTTAATTTTGATCAAGTCCAATTTACCTATTTTTCCTTTTGTTGCCTGTGCTTTTCTTGACATATCTAAGAAATCATCGTCAAGTCCAACATTATGACACTTTTTCCCTATGTTTTCTTTCAAGAGTTTTATAGTTTTACCTCTTACCTTTGGGTCTTCGATCCACTTTGAGTTAATTTTTGTATGTGGTATAAAGTAAGGGTCCAACTTCATTCTTTTGTACGTATTTACCATTTGTTGAATTTCACTGTGGTTTGATTTGTATTTCCCTGATGGCTGATGATATTGAGCATCTACTCATGTGCTTGTTGGTCATTTGTATACCTTTGGAGAAATGTCTATTCGGATGATTTTGCATTTTTATTTATTTATTTATTTATTTATCTATTTATTTATTTATTATTTATTGTTTTAAAGAAACTATTTTTTTGTATTTTTTTATGATGTTAGTCACCACACGGTACTTCGTTACTTTTTGATGTAGTGTTCCACGATTTGTTATTTGTGTAAAACACCCAGTGCTCGTTTGTAATTGGATTGTCTTTTTTATTATTGAGTTGTGTTATTTATATATTCTAGATGCAACTACTTTATCAGATATATGATTTACAAAATTTTTCTTAATTCTTTGGATTATCTTTTCCCTTTCTTAATGACGTTGAAGCACAAAAATTTTAAATTTGAATAATGTCTAGTCGTCTATTTTTTTCTTTTGTTCCTTGGATTTTGCTGTCATATCTAAGAAACCATAAGCCTCATCGAACTTTACATCAGAAACCAGGGATGTACTGTATGGTGACTAACATAATATAATAAAAAAACATTAAAATAAAAAAAAAATACACATTAAAAAAAAACCATAAGCCTAATCTGGAGTCAGGAAGACTTACGCCTGTTTTATTTTAAGTTTTAAAGCTTTAGCTCTTACACTTAGGTTTTTGATCCATTTTGAGTTCACTTTTGCCTATGGTATGGGCTAAGGATCCCACTTCATTCTTCTGCATTCAACATCGTGTCTCAGCACAACTTGCAGAAAAGATCAGTCTTTCCCCATTGAAATGTCTTGGAATCCTTATTAAAAATCAACTGACAGTAGGGGTGCCTGGGTGGCTCAGTCGTTAAGTGTCTGCCTTCGGCTCAGGTCATGATCCCAGCGTTCTGGGATTGAGCCCTGCATTGGGCTCCCTGCTCAGCGGGAAGACTGCTTCTCCCTCTTCCACTCTCCTCGCTTGTGTTCCCTCTCTCGCTGCCTCTCTCTCTGACAGATAAATAAATAAAATATTTTTCTTTTTTTAAACCAACTGACAGTAAATGGAAGGGTTTATTTCTGGACACTCAATTATATCCTATTATTCTTTATGTCTTTCTTTACGCCAGTACCATACTGTCCTGATTATTCTAGCTTTGTAGTAATTTTTGAAATCAAGAAGCATGAGTCCTCCACCTCTACTCTTATTTTTAAAGATCGTTTTGACTCCTTAGGGCCCTTTGCAATTTCACATAAACTTTTAAAATCAGTTTGTCTGGTTTGTGCAATAAAGACAGCTGGAATTTTAATAGGGATTGTGTTATAGCAGTAGATCAATTTGTAGAATATTGCCATCTTAATATTAAGTCTTCCAATCCATGAACATGGGATATATTTAGATATCTGTTGCTTTTTCTTTCAATAATGTTTTGTTATTTTCAGCGTAGAAATCTTGTACTTCTTTTGTAAAATTTTTCTAAGTATTTTGTTTTTGATGCTACTATAAAAGGAACTGCTTTCTTAATTTCTTTTTCAGATAATTAATTGCAAGGATATGGCAATATAATAGATTTTTGTATATTGATTTTATACCCTATAACCTTGCTCCATATGCAGTTTTAACAACTTTTTTCATGGATTATTTAGAATTTTCTATATGCAATATCATGTCATGTGCAAATAGATGTAGTTTCACTTCTCCAATCCAGATGTCTTTTCATTTTCATTTCATTTTCTTGCCTGAAAATGCCTAGAGCCACAGTACAATGCTGAATATAAGTGGTAAAAGCAGACATTCTTGTCTTTCTTAGGGGGAAAACATTCAGTCTTTCCCCATTAAGTATGATAGTAGCTGTGGGTTTTTTATAGATGTTCTTTATGAGGTTGAGGAAATTCCTTTCTATTCTTAGTTTGTTGAATTATTTGATTGTGAAGGAGTATTGCATTTTGTCAACTGCTTTTTTTGTGTGTTTGTCAATTGAGATGATGATGGATTTTATCTTTTATTCTGTTGATGCGGTATGCTACATTAATTGATTTTCAGGTGATAAACCAACCTTGTATTCTTGGCATGAGTTCCACTTGGTCATGGTGTGTAATCCCTTTTATATTGCTGGATTCAATTTACCAATATTTTGTAGAGGATTTTTGTGTCTTTATTGATAAGAGATATTGGCCTGTAGTTTTCTTAAAATGTTGTGTCTAGTTTTGTTATCAGGGTAACCTTGGCCTTACAGGATGAGTTGTAAGGTGCTTCCTCCTCTTCCACTTTTTGGATGAGTTTGTGAAGGATAGATAGTAATTCTTCTTTATATGTTTGGTAAAATTTACCAGTAAAACCATCTGATCCTGGGCCTTTCTGTGTGGGAAGTTTTGATTACTAATTCAATCTCTTTACTTGTTATAGGTCTGTTCAGGTTGTCTATTTTTTCCCTCAGTTTCAATAGTTTGTGTTCCTGGGAATTTGTCCATTTCATTTAATTAATCTATTCTTTCTGCCAGAACCAATTTGTAGCACCAAATCTCCAGGTAATAATGGGGACAAATGGGGGGCTATTCAAGGGGTCAGGTGTGCCAAGGTCACTGTGTTGTTTGGGAAGACGCTAGTGATTCTGAGTAACTCTGGACTTTACTGAAACCCTGAAAGTAAAGGTATATGGGAAACATTTAAGTGTAACCATTGAAAGAACAGAGAAACAATCTATAGCTTTCAAATAATAGAAGGGAAATCAGTAAATAAGAGATGCTTGTTAGTTCTGAATATTTTGTAATCTTCAGTACTATTTCCTTTTAAACTCACAAGTTATATATATATGTATATTTTTAGTTTCTGAAAATACAGAGTAAGATGGATCATTACCTTCTTACAGCTCATTTCCAATGTAGTTTTCTTGTGCTCAAAAAACCGTGTGTTTTGTTATGTTGGTCACGATAAATATAGACTTATCAATCAACTGAAAAAGAATCAACTACCCATTACATAATGCAGAAGCAACAGGTAATCAATCATAAGAAGAAAGAAATTCATGGTCTCAATTCATACTATACAGAGAAAGGCATTCTGGATAGGTTAAAGTCTTTTATATAGGAAAGCCAAATCTTTAAAGTTCTGAAAGAACATGTAAGAAAGTAGATCTATGACCAGCAAGGTAAGGAAGGAACTGTCAAATAAGACGAAAGAAGCAAAACCCCCAAATTAAAAGTTAATCAATGCAACTAATTAAAGATAAAAGCTTCTACTCAAACACAGCATAGGTGAAAAGACAGGACTCAAAGTAAGATATTTATAATCTAGGATGTATAAAGAGCTCTTATAAATCAATTAGGAATAGATAAATAGCCTGGCAAGTTAATGGGCAGAAAACAGGAGAATCAATCACAGAGGAAGAAATATCAGTAGTTTCTATGAAAATACTAGATCTCACTACAGAGAAAGGGAATTAAAAAAAAACCAAACAATGATTTACCATTTCCTATCTACCAGACTGGCAACACTACAAAGTCTGACTAAACTAGATTTGGCCACGACCGGAGCAACGGCAACTTCTATCGTGTTGGTGACATGGTAACTATAGGTAAGCCCTTTGAGAAAGCTCGAGGTGTGCATACCTTATGACTCCGTCATTGCATTTCTAGGGATACAATTTCTTGCACATGTGCCCAAGGAAACTGGACAAGAATGTTCACTCCATAACTGTTTATATAAACCCCAACTGGCAAACGACCCAAATGTCCACCAATGGCAGAACGACTAGATAGAGAAGATGAAAGAACACAAAGTCAAAAAAACAGATGCACCAGGGTCATTCTGGAAACATGGCTAGATCCCAAAGGCAAAATGAATGTACACATGTTGGCTACGACCCTGTTGAAACACACCAGCCAATGCTTTCTCTTGTGTGTGGATACATATCTAGTGAAAGCTTGGAAATCTGAATGGGAAGCATACACACTAATGGGAGGGGCAGAGAAGAGGATTGGAGGGGTCAAGAAGGATTTTAAATGTGTCTGTAATATGTTATTACTTAAAAGATATGAAGTGGGGCACCTGGGTGGCTCAGTCGGTTAAGCGTCTGCCTTCGGCTCAGGTCATGATCCCAGGGTCCTGGGATCGAGCCCACACATGGGGCTCCCTGCTCAGCGGGGAATCTGCTTCTCCCTCTCCCTCTGCCCCTCCACCTGCTTGTGCTCCTTCTACCTCTCTCTAATAAATAAATAAAATCTTTTTAAAAAATTTAAAAAATTAAAAAAAGATATGAAGCAAATATGGCAGGGGTGAAGATGTTCAAATTGAGATGTGCAGACATAGGTGTTTATTAATCTCAGTGCTTTTCTGTATATATGAAAATGTTTGCAAGAAAAATACTTAGACACACCAGAGCCAGGCCACTACGCACCAACTGACCCTGAGTGCAAAGAGTGACCATGACTGTGGTTAACCAAGAACGTGGTGCCCAGGGCCAGGGGTAGATGCTTGGACCCCAGCCCACTGGTTCCCCTATGGCCATGCAGGTCAAATGCTGCCATATTTTTCCTTTTTATTTTTTATTATTTTTTTAAAGATTTTATTTATTTGAGATAGAGCAAAAGAGAGAGAGAGAGCATGAGCAGAAGGGAGCAGCAGAGGGAGAGGGAGAAGCAGACTGCCTGCTGAGCAGGGAGCCCAATGGAGGACTCAATCCCAGGAGCCTGGGATCCTGACCTGAGCTGAAGGCAGACGCTTCACCGACTGAACCACTCAGGCACTCCAATATCTTTCCTCTTTAAAAGCAAAGCTGAAAATCCAGCATCTTTTTGCAATCTCCTTATTTAAAAATGTTGGGGGGCGCCTGGGTGGCACAGCGGTTAAGCGTCTGCCTTCGGCTCAGGGCGTGATCCCGGCGTTGTGGGATCGAGCCCCACATCAGGCTCTTCCGCTGTGAGCCTGCTTCTTCCTCTCCCACTCCCCCTGCTTGTGTTCCCTCTCTCGCTGGCTGTCTCTATCTCTGTCGAATAAATGAATTTAAAAAAATCTTAAAAAAAAATAAATAAAAAATAAAAATGTTGGAAGTGAACTTTAAAAAAACCTTAAGATTCCCATGTGGGCCAAGCCATGTCTGCTGTGGAATCTGGCCCTGTGGTCTCCAGTCTAGGACTTCACACTTTAATATTCTGGGGAGGCAGCTGTGGTAGTTCAGACCCTCAACCCGAGTGGCCAGATGCGTATTTTCCTCTAACTCTCACCTGAAAAGACCACTCAGCCATGTCTGTTTGCCACCTGGATGCTCTGCCATTGCTTTGGTCCCCACGTTACTGTCCCACACATAGACTAGTTTGTCTTTTGGTTGGCTTAACGGGTTAGCCCCCAGAAGTCCGTCCTAAGAAGATTAGGAAAAAAGAGTCCCCCAGATTCATGACGTGACCTGGTTTTCCCAAGACACCAGTCTGAGCAGCACCAGTCCGAAATGAACACCAAAGTCCTGAGCCCAAGTGGGCAGCAGAAAACACCCAGAGGCCTGATTAACACCAGCGGGAGTCCCTGCCTGGCCGTCCCAGCCGCACAAAATTATTCAACGTGAAAACATGCAGGCAGACCTCCCCAACATTCCACCCCCGCTGCCGCTCCAGTTTGGCTATGAAAATGCTCAGAATTTCACAAGACTCTCTGAAAATGTTCCTAGGGGGAGTTCTCAAGAACTGGAGCGAGCCAGCTCTGCGTCTTCTGGAAGGGGTACAGAGGGGAAAGGCCGTTGTGTTTGGAGGGACAGAGGCAGGGCTCCAACACGACCAGCCTGAAGAGCTGGCTGACTCTGGCTCTGAGCTCGCCCTGGGAGGGTTCTGGCACACGGATTTATGAGCAAGAGAATTTACAGCTCTGCCCGCTTCCCCACCCACGACTCCCTTTAATTGCAAGCCTCACATTTGCTCCCTGCGCCCCTCCCGCCAGGAGGGCTCCCTGACTCCCCCAGAGCCATCGGGAGCCGGTCAGACCCTTTGACAACAACGTCCGAGGTGACTCTCTGTTGGGTCTATTTCAATCCCTGGTGCCTCATCATACGCTGTTGTGTTAGAAGTGGCGGCCTTCCTGGTTATGGCTTGTAAAAGACGGTGTCCCCGGTGAACCTGAGAAGAAATTCTTCAGGGTGACAAACGTCCAGGCTAGGGCCACAGGGAAAAGGCTGGTTGACACAGGACCCGAATACTTTTCAGTGGCTGGTGTCCTGCCATGCCTACCCTCCTGCCCTAAATAAAATGATGAAGGGTCTTTGATAACTCGTCCTAACAGTCCTTGATGCAGCTGATGGCTTTGACACGTCTGACACTGGTCACCACTTCACCTGATTTTTGCTGGCTTTTTCTTTGAGGTCTTAGATGCTGAGACCTCTTGCCACCCTGCCTTCTGTTCTCTGTGGCCTCCGCCTCCCCCATTCTCCGGATTTCAGCCCTCCCCTTGGTTCAGTGTTTGGCTCTTTTGCTCTCATGGCTCACTTATATTTTATTTTTCCAGACCTTACTTATGCCACAGTTTCCATAGGCACTTTGATGCAGAGGACTCCTGATTCTCCACCTTGAGAACTCTGGGCTCATGGGATCGACAGCAGAGAACGGCAGGGAATCCCACCACACCTCTGGTTCTGGGTGGGTGTGCTCATAAACCATGCCTGTTTTCCATACTGCCAAAGTCTGGTGGCCCCTTCTTTTCCAGAGACTGGCCATGAAGGGTGAGGATCAAGGGGGCAGCTCAGAATGTTCCCTAAGCCATGTCCAAGCATTGCTCAATGCCACTGAGCTAACCTCCGCAAGGAATCTCAAATCTGCCTTGCTTTCCCATTTCCAGGGCCACGCTTGCCCGGGGGTATTATAATACTCTCCTAACTGGCCTCCTCTCCTCGTCCCTTCCACGGTAATCTGTGCACTTCTGCCCTGGCTTCAGTCATGTGATTTCCTCACTCTGAAACTTTCTTTCTTTTTTTTTTTTAAAGATTTTATTTATTTATTTAACAGAGAGAGACAGCCAGAGAGAGAAGGAACACAAGCAGGGGGAGTGGGAGAGGAAGAAGTAGGCTCCCAGCAGAGGAACCTGATGTGGGGCTCGATCCCAGAACGCCGAGATCATGCCCTGAGTCGAAGGCAGACGCTTAACGGCTGTGCCACCTAGGTGCCCCCACTCTTAAACTTTCAATGGCTCCCTCGTACCTATTGTTTGTTACACCCTGGGCCCAGCAATCAAGGCCCAATCCCTTCAGCCCATGCTCCTCCATCATTTCACCAGGGATTGCTGATGTTTTTAGGAATACATGAAAGGCAACAAAAATAAGACTCTGGGCTAAGGAAAGCAAGAATCAGGCAAGGCAAGGGGAACCCAGTCTTATCTCCTGGGTTTTGGTTGGCCCCATGTACTCCTTCCCTCCCCACACTGTCTGACATTCCCTGACCCAGAGATGTGGACACTGCTCCTTCTGCTTAGTACCCTCCTCATCTCTCCCAGTTGGCCAATATCCAGTGCCTGCCCCTCCATGAGCTCTTCTGTGGGTCCTAGATGTACCCTCTTCTACGGCACTTCGAAGGTTCCTACGTGGTCTGAATGATAGGGTTTCCCCTGAGAACACCCTCACCTTGCTATGGCTGAGAGCCCCCTAGGAGGCAGGAGGCTCTGTTCTAGTTCGGGCTCTCTGGCTGAGTCTTTGATAACCTTGGCTACTAAACTTCCTCCAGGTTCAGATGTGTCCATCTGCAAAATGGGCTGAATGGCTCCTACTCATTCATTTCTCACATGGATGTGCCCACAATCAATACGGTCAACCCATTATTGTCTCCTAGCCCCTTCTGGGTTGACGCAGGTCTCAGCTAGCACATTACAGAACAGTCTAGGATCTGTACCCCATCCCCCACCAAGTACACTGACTTAGCCGCATCGTTCACAGACCTGCCCACCTCCTCTCCTCAGGGGCGGATCGCACAAAGGCAGCATGTTCTGAGCACACCCTAAACTTTGGCTCCAGCACGTTGGACACTGTGTATTAACGCTGCTGGCTAATAAAACAACCAGCAGTTTCCTATAAAAAGTTACAGTGGGATAAATCCACAATAAAATATTCATGCCCTTTACTTCACTTCACAGAAAGATTCAAACATCCCAACCAAATGGAGTCACAGCAGATGCTGGGCAGATGTTCCGCACGCAAGCAAATGAGAGACAATAATTAGTCTCAATTAAGTTCTCAATAAATTATGTAACAGAGACCTTTAGCCACTCAGCCCAAAGTGCCTTGCTGGGCCAAAGTCAGTGAACCTGGTCCAACATGATTTAGAAACTCTGGATTGCTTTGGATAATTCATGTTGTGAGTAAATTGCACAGAGTCTTGGCATGAGAGGAAATAATGAATACCATAACCACTTTCAATTGAAAATAATAATTTGTTAATAATTTTAACAGCTAATGAGCTACAGCAAATGTGTCCCTGAGCCCTCCAAACAGAAAGGAAGGAGATTCATTTTATTCCTGGCTTCATTA
This sequence comes from Ursus maritimus, assembly GCF_017311325.1. Classification (NCBI taxonomy): domain Eukaryota; kingdom Metazoa; phylum Chordata; class Mammalia; order Carnivora; family Ursidae; genus Ursus; species Ursus maritimus. The sequence continues at coordinate 9,085,352 of NW_024425230.1, read as the reverse complement.
AGTCTCTGGCATTAAATCACCGACATACTTTTGAGATTTTTATTCAGCAAGTATGTCAGAATGATCTGTTTCACTAAACATTGCTTCTCTTTGATCTTTAAAAACTGTTTCCTAAGTATCTGTTCAGTGAGGTGTCTCTGTCTAACTGGACTTTAGGGATTTCCCCCCACGATGGGCACACGAGACTGGCTGCTCCGACTCCACCTTCCAGAACCTGAGAGAAGAGACTTCTAGATCCCAAGTCTCCTCAGAGTTTTGTGACACCTTCTCCCTCCTCCTCCAAGTGTTGCATGCTGTCAATTTTTAGGAGAAGAAAATAAAATTTTATTTAGACAACTGTAGAGAATGTTCCACCCCCAGGTGAAATACCTGGGATCACTCAGAGTCCGGATCCCCCTCCCTTCACGCTCCAAGGCCTGGTCACATTTTGCTGTGGATGATCCTTGTCCAAGCACTGGCCTTACCCCTGGCACTTTTGACGGGAAGTTTCCAGCATAGGGCTTTGTGCTCGCTGAAGACCCAACAAACGTTTTTTTGAATGTAATTGAATTCATGGTTGTCAATGAAGAAAATCGAGAAGTGATCTGGAGCTTCCTAAAATGATCTTTGTGTTCGTCTCCAGGAGATCTCTGTCCACACTTTCACTCATTTTAGGAATCTTTTCTATAGTCACATTTTTGTTTACTTGGTAGAAATTATAAAAAATAATCCATGCACACTGGAGAAGATCTGGAAGGTACTACGTAACAGTATAAAACAAGAGAACCAAAGAACGCATATGATCCTAGTCTCTACCTAAACATATTTTAACTTTAATGTCATTCTATAAACAAGTCATTTTATATTTTGCTTATTTCACTCTTGATAGCAGAAACTATCCTGCTATGTGATCAAAAATCTTTGCTCGTGAGCGCTTTTTTTTAATGCTTGCATGATACCCCATCACATGGATAGAGCCAAATTACTTAACTAGCACATACTTGTTGGACATTTGGGTAGTTGCCAATTTTGTCCCTATTTTGGATCATTTCCAAAGGGTAGAAATTGAGGTCCTGGCTCCAGGGTGATGAGTGATGCATTCAGACAACCAGCAGGGGCTGCTCAGATCTGTGCCTGATGGAAGTGCATTACACTGTGCCCAGTGACGTCTGTCCCACTAGCCTGCTGACGCACCACAGTGGGCACGCTTGTTCTCTAGATGCTGCTGCTGAAAGTGTATAAAGGCAACGGGGCAAGAAGGTCTCAGAAATCCTTCTAGGTCTCTCTTCAGTCTCTCTTTTTTTTTTAAACCAAGGGACACAGCCCTTCAGCTATTTAATGAGGTAGCAGTATCCAGGGCACTCGCCCTTGACTCCCATCTCCTGCTTTGGACACACCCAGTCAATAAGCAATAACCACACTGATTGGACATTTCGCCATGCCGGATGTCACATGCTTTCCTTCTCACTCAATCCCTAGTTAGATAAGGAAAGAGAGGCTCCTTTGAAGTAGCCTGCCAGGGTCACATAACCACTGCGCGAGGTGGGCTCTTCCACGCAATCCCCCCAGCTCCGGGGTGATGCGGCCCAGCCACTGCTCCCTGGGAGCTCGACATACCTCAACACAATTCCTGGCAGGGTGTGTGTCCTGTGTCCTCAGTCACAGGCCCTTTCCACAGGGCTGGAGCTGCCTTGCTTCCCTGTCAGGCTCTTCTACTCAAAGAAAGCTCTGAGGGGCAGAGAGAAGCCTCTTCATCCTAGGCTGGGCTCACCTGGACACAATGTCTGCACACAGACGGTGCTCAGTTGAATCTGTTAAATGAGTGAATGAAGGAAAAGCTTCAAATGCTCGGTTGAGTTTAATGTCAGTGGACACCCCAGGTCTCCCCACTTCTGAGTTACTGTCATACGTGGGTGTTGTATCCTGTATATTTTTATTTCCAGGTAGGGGGACTTTTGCATTTAAAAAAATGCAATGTTGGCTATTAATTTCCAACTTTACTGCTTTGTGATCAGAGGGTCTTGTTTGTATGAGTTCTACATCATGGAGCCTTTGATGCTTTCTTTGTGACCAAATACATGATCGATTCTGTGAGTGTTCTCTGTGCCCTTGAGAAAAAGGTGATTCTCTGCTCTCAGAGTGTGGTGTTTGACATAGAGGACGTGTCTTATGGATTATGTTGTTTAGGCCTTCTATATCCTTCCATCTTTTTTATCTACTTGCCACTTAATCTGTCTTCTACTTCTAGTGGCACGTCAGTATCTCCTACACCCAATAAATATCTTATGGTTTAAGCAGTTGCTGTGTTATTTGGGGCGCAACTATTCATAACTGTTCTATCTTCATTGTTAATATTCTTGTCTCCACATACGCTTTAGTCTCAGTTCCACAATTAAACATACTAAAATGTTTACCATCAGTCCTTTGACCACAGTGTCCCCAGGCATCTCTTGGTCAGATGAAGAGCGTCCTATATCAAGCAAGGGTTGGCCAAGTATAGTCTGAGGGCCAAATTCCTTTTGATTCTTGTTTTTGTAAAGTTGTATTGGAACACAGGCGTACCTATTTGTTTATATACTGTCTATGGATCCTTTTGTGCTACACACAGTTGAACAGTTATGACATAGATCATACGGCTTGCAGAGCTCAAATATTTAATATCTTCCTTTTTCAGAAAAAGTTTGCCAAGCTCTGGTCTAGTAGATTCCTCAAGAAGGGCTCATGGCTACAGTATCCTAAGCTCTTGCATATTTATGGCTGTTTTTCTAAAGCCTTGATACTTGAAGGACAGTTTTGCTGGATATAAAATCCTCAGTTCAAGTTCTCCTTCCTGGTCTGCTGTCCTGTCCTAACACCATTCCCACCCTTACAACCACTGAGAACGGGGGTCTGTGTGCCACTCACTGGAACCACAAGGAGTGGGTGAGGGATGGAAACAAGGGAAAGCAAAGTGGGTGCCCTGGTCCTAGCAGGAGCCCCACCACTCAACAACCACAGGTTTTTGTGGTGCACCTTGATCCTGTGGCAGTCCCCACCATGGAGTCCTACCCAGAGCAGTCACATGACAGGAGGCTTGACGTACTCGACAGGGGCCTCCCTGGACCCAGATGAAGTAGACCTGGATCTAGCTGTAGCTTCATGGCGACTTGCTAAGTGCTCTGCTGACCTGACCCACCACCCCAATAACACTGACAGCCACTGGTGTTCTCATTAAACCTTCCCCGATTGGAGGCATGCATGCAGCCTTCTCCCTAAAATGCATATAAACCATCTTCCTACGTCATCGATCTGTCCTCCAGTTGGACCAGGGGTTGACAGCAGGCTGAGGTGGCATTCCTTGGATCTGTGCATTTATCCATTTGGGAAACTGAAACCCACCCTCAGAGTCTGGTTCCTCTCTCATCAGCCACAATTTCATAAAACCAATCAGCAGAGCCTTGGAGGTAACATTTGTAGGGTTCTGTAGCATCTTGGATTGGATTGGATTTCCTCCTGGAATGGGGTTTTGGACACTTCTAAAAAATCATGATGATAACAACAGTGATCATAAAATTGACTTATTTAGCACTTACTGTGTGCCAGGAATTGTCCTAAGCAATTTATTTCTATTAACTCATGTAATTCTCATGACAGCCGTATTGCAGCAGGTGCTACCTGTGTCCCCCGCTTTACAGAGGCTGAGTGGCCTGGTCGAGATCCCCCAGTGGCAACTCTAGAGCTGGGACAGGATGGAAACTAGTAGCTGAGCTTTCATCGTTGAACTTGGACATGCTTTGCTCCCGGGGCTCATGCTCTACACTCCCCATATCATCCTTGGCCATCATGCTCTCTGTGCTTTTTTCTGCCTTGCTCCAGTTTTAGCCTCGTTCTCCTTGTTAAAAAGTATTTTGGCCTTATCCTTCCCAGTTTTGTGTACTTTGAAGTTTAATTTAATCAACAACAAAAGGCTGTTGTTTTTGTAAACAGGTCTCAGCTGGCAGGCCTCTGCTTGCCTGGCCTGAGCTGTCTGCTGAGGTTCCAAACTGTTCTCCTGCCACATGTCCCTTTCGCCTGGTGTTCTTATGCCTTGCATCTGGCTCATCCAGGGCTGCCAGGTAGCTCTCCGGTCCTTCATTTGTCTCCTCTTGTCTGTCCTGTTGGGTCTGTTCATGATTATGGAGTCAGAATCAAATCCTCCAGAACTTGCCCTACCTCCTGTGCTGTACTGACCTTCTTTAGCTCTGAGATTAGAACTAGCTCTACTTTGACTTTTATTTCTTCTGTTTTCCCAAAGCAGAGCGGTCCATGCTTAACCTTGCTGAATTCCCTTTCCTGGCTGTGACCAACTGAAAAAATGATATGGGGAGTCATTGCTTCCCTGGTTTTTGTCACTTTCATACCAATGATGACTCCTTCCTGGTTTGTCAGAATTAAAGTGAGACTGATGGCCCCTTTCACGGCATCCTTCTGAGAGAAGAGCGAGAAGAGAAGTGCTTTGTCTATAAGCGCGGATGACCAGTTGCCTGTACCCACCCTGCGCCACCACACCTCCATCACCAGTCTCTAGAGCCTCAGCTGGGTAAGGCCTGGGGCCTCCTTGAGGGTCCTGCTTGCATTCTTGACTTGGTTAGGGTCTCCTGCCCCAGTTGCTCTTTCCCCCCAAATAGTCTGGGGTCTGGGTCCCCTAGTCCTCCAGCCCTCAGGAGATGAGATAACTGACTACCCTTCCTTCCTGGATTGGCCACACACACTTTCTAGTGAAGGATTTTTGCATCTTCTGTCAAATTCAAATCATGGGACCCAATCTGCCAAACCTGGTTCTTCTCATCATACTTCTTGAGTTAAAATTTCAAGAAACCTTTGTTACCATGTGTTGGTGGCTTTCAGTGTGGTGCCTGGGCCAGCATCATTGGAAAGCTCGTTAGGGATGCAGATTCTCAGGTCCCTCCATAGATCTATGGAATCAGAAACTCTGAGAGTGGGCCTGGCTATCTGTCGGTTAACAAGATGCCAGGAGATCCCGATACATTACAACCACTGCATATGCTATAAAAATAATCATCTGATCTCTGACTTATTTCTGACTAGCTCTGTGAGAATGGCTGGTCCTCAGGTCACCTTTTGTTTTCCTTGACAACTCACTGGGCAGGTGCAGCTGAAATTTTTTCCTCTCCCTGCTCTCAAGATCTAGTGTAAAGCTCTCTCCAAGTGGCCAGTTGGGTTCCCTTCCCAGGAAGTGGATTAGGAGTCATGGAAGGGAAACCACTCTTGAGCCATGTGCTGGGTGTGGGCCAGCGCACATTCACTACCTTCATGGTGCTAATTTCTGCTCCTAATGCCGTCAGGAATTCCTCTTGGAAATTATGTACTTATATTTCACCAAGCTCCTTCCTTCAGTGGTATTTAATTCCAAATACAGGTTAGCAGGCAGAAGTGCTGGCAGGATCCAGCATTTGACATCCATCCACATCAAGTATAGCCTTATTACTTACTCCCCACCATCTCTCCAGCCTGCTTTGTAATGAGCCACCTGGGCACAACACATCTGTGAAGCTTCTAGTCACGCACCAAGCCCGTAACCCAATCTTGGGGCTTGAATGACTCTGAAACCCTTTCATATAAGCCCTTTTCCTCCCCAGGTCCTACCTCCATCCTGCTGATAATATTATCTGAAGTTCACAAATACAGTGCTCAGAAACATTCATGATGTCAGAAATGAACCACATGAGATTTTTCTGCTATTTCAATTTACCCCGAAATACATATAAATTATATAAACTTGTTCTGACAAGATGGGGAATGTTAGCATATACTAGGACCTTCCCCCAATCTTTTATTACCTGGAAAATACTAGCAGGGGTTATTTAAATTATGTAGTTATACACTATTAAAAATATGTGTGTGTGTGTGTGTGTGTGTGTGCGCGTGCACATGCGCACGTGTGTGTGTAGTGTCTTAAGAAATGACGGATAACCCATAAAATGCTGGGGTCCAACAGCTGGCTGATGTTTATCATTAATATAGTTCTGTAGCTCAGCAGTGATGATGGTTTTGGCCAGCATTCACCTAGTGCTTACTTGGGACGGAGGAATTTATAGGCATTACTTCATCTAATCTTCTCAAGACTTCTATGATTGAGGTTCTAATTTCCCAATTTATAGATGGCAAGATCAGGTAACTTGACCATGTGTTTGCCTGTAGCTAGTAGTGGCGCTGGGACCAGAACCCATGCTGCAAATGACCAGCCAGTCCATGATTTCAATAACCCCCATATGAGGCTGCCCCTGGGTAATACGGAGAGAGCATTTCATGCTTTTTCTCAGCTATCAACCCTAACAAACTGTGTGTCTTGGTGCCTCTATGCAATAAGGATACAATGATCTTTTCTTTTCAAACTTAAAATAATTTAAATGAAGACCAGAGTAAAGCATAGATTTAAGAAAGTTCTGCAGGAACTGATGCTGACAAAGTGGACAAGAAGGGTTCCTGGGAGAGGTTCAAGTCAGAGTCAGGTCAAGGTCAAGTAAAGGTGGGCCTGGATAAAGTCCATCATGGGCTGCACTGAGGGTAGGTCAATGATTTAACCAGGGGACACCTGAACACACATCAGAGTGCCAAACCAGCCTCTGAATTACTTCCACCCCCTTGTCAAGGGAGCACCTGTCCAGGTCAGATGTTTGTCTCCCAATGGGTCAATGCTCATGGTGCTAGAATGAGACCTCATCTTCAACATGGTGCCACTTGGCCATGGAGATGAGGAATCGTGGGTGGACAGACGCACTGTTTCACGGCCAGTACTGAAATCCACTCATCCATTCAAGCAACCTATTAACCCTCTTAAGCTCTGGACACTGCTGGTACTGGACAGAGAGCAGCACACCCAAGTTTCCCTGCTCACATGGCACATTTCAGGTGCTCTACAAAAAGCTGCTGAATGAATGGCATATTGACGAGGTCCTTGCCCTTGTGGATTAAAGAACAATAGAAAGAAGGGGAACAATAAACAAAGGAATACACAGAGCCATACAGATTATTTAACAGGAGTAACACAGGTGTCCTGCCCATGCCTGGTATTCGGCCTGAGTGAATTCATTGTTTGGCCACAGTGGACATATTGCAGGTGTCAGAGGTTACAAGTTTGATCCCTAGATCAGGCAGGCTTAGCTTTTTACCCAGAAAATCGTAGACCTGAGCTACAGACCACCTCCCACCTGTTCAGTCCCTGTAGCTTGTGCCATTGCTCATTCGGGTCTGAGTGAGAGAGTGTGAGGGTCTCCCCCAGGCTCCTGGAGCCCATCATTGGCAAGCTGGGGATCAACTGATGAGTGAGTTGTCTTGGTATTCAGAGGACAGCACCTCGCCCTGCCCCCCAACACTCTGCACATACACATGTCCCCTGGGAAGCCTCCTTCATATTTGAACCTCTTGTCTCAGATGCCAAAGTTCTGAATTTTAACTTCTTTTCCAGCATGAGTCCAGATAACATGAAGAACAAGCCAGAAAACTGACCATCCACAGGCCTTTCTCAACTTATGATGGAGTTATGTCTTGACAGATAATCGTTAAGTTGAAAATATCCCAAGCTGAAAATTCATTTAATACATCAAACCTACCGAACATCGTAGCTTAGTTTAGCCCACCTTAAATGTGCTCAGAATGCTTCCGTTAGCCCACCCTTGGGCAAAACCTAACACGAAGCCAATTTGATAACAAAGTGTTGAATGTCTCCTGTCATGTATTGATTACTGTACTGAAAGGAAAGAACAGAACAGTTGTACAGGTGCAGAATGGTTGAACGTGTATTGGTTCTTTACCCTCACGCTGCCCAGACAGGATCATGTCACGTATCAGTAGCCGCGGAAAGCATCAAAAGTCAAAACTCGAAGTATGATTTCTATGGAATGCGTGTTGCTTTCTCAGTACGGTAAAGGTGAAAAATCTTAAGTGGAACCATGGTGAGTTAGGGACCACCTGTATAGCATTTAGTGAAACTGCTCTAGCGTTTAATTTCAAAGCTTCAAACTTCTGGCTGCATGTTTCACTTCCAGAGAAGGGAGCCGCCACGGCTTCCTCTGCACCCCACCCTGAGCTGAAGTCCATTACAACGCCATCCACTGCCTTCTCTTGTCTCACCTCTGAATATCTATTTAAAGGTGCCCTGGTCAGAAAGGGTTCTTTTTCATGCCATGGTACAAGCAGGTTGTACTTTTTTTTTTTTTTTAATGGGAATGGTGTAGCAGGAAGCATGCAAGATTTAAAGTAGGAAAACTTGGTTTGAGTTCTGCTTGCTACGGGTATGACCTAGGGTAAGTTATGTCTCAAAAGCTTCATCTGTAAAATGGGGTGACGACACCAACTTCTCTGCCCTCCCCTCCCCTCCCAGCTTGCCTTACTGCTCACAGGCAGCAATGGACAGGACCACTCCTACCCTGCTTTGGATTTCTGCCACCTCCATAATTTACTCTCATCAAGAAGAACACAAGTTCTCAGTTTTAAGACCCTCTGCTTTCAGGTGTAAAGCATAGCGATTCGACAATTCTGTACATTACCCAGCGCACACCACGGTACGTGTCGTCACCATCTGTCACCACACTCCATTATTACAATATTATCGACTATATTCCTGTGCTGTACTTTTCATCTCCGTGACTTATTTATTTTAACACTGGAAGTTTGTACCTCTTAATCTCCTTTACCGATGTTATCCACCCCCCCTCCCCTCTGGCAAAGACTAGTTTGGTCTTTGTATTTATGAGTCTATTTCTGTTTTATTGTCTGTTTGCAGATGGGTATGGAGTTTCTTTTTTTGTTTTGTTTTGTTTTGAGGTGATGAAAATGTTCTTCGACTGGGGTGATGATTGCACAGCTCCTTGAGTATAACTAAAACTTTAAAAATGGGTGAATTGTAACGGTATGGGAATTATACCTCAATAAAGCTGTTAAAAAAAAGATTCTCTGCTTTTACCATAAATTCATTTTCAGATAGTCTTTTGAGAGGGAAAGGAGTTTCTCTGGGATTTGTAGGAACTGAATTGTCAGGAGGGAAGCAGAAGGACAAGTGAATAGAATTTAAGCAGCAGCTGATGAGCTCACTGGTCCCGGACACATTTCAGCCATCACACCTGATCCGGTTACACTCCAGGAACTGGCGCTTGCACTGGTACAGTTTGGGGGTTAAAATAACCAGGAGAAGCCTGGGTTTGGTAACACATCGTACCACACCCATCACTAAAAGTTTGGAAAAAAAACACTCATGCTTTGAGAATCGTACAATTGCTGATGCTGAAAGTTCACATCCAAGAGTAACATTCTCATTGGGCTGCCTTTCTTACTGGGACACAGGAATTTTCCAGTACAGTAGCCCTCCTGTTAATAGATTTGCCGGCTCTCACACTAGCTGGACAGTGTCGAGTGGATGGTTTTCCTTAGTCTCGCTTTGGTCATGACATCAGCATGTCCCTATGTGTTCGGGGTGGAGGACGTCTGCTGTTTCCACCTGCTCGCTGTTGTGTTCCTTCTTGGGTTTTCCTCCGGGTGTCTATGCCACGCCCCTGCACAGCATGGGAGCCAAACCAGGCCAAGCAGACCTTCTCCGGGAACCTGGATTCAAGTGGAGCGCCTGGAGGGGAGGCAGCTGGCTCCAAGATCCCCTCTCCAAGACATGCTTTTTAGCATCTCGTCAATATGGGGCGCTATTCCACATCCTTTCTATATACTCTTATCTTTTTGGTACATTTGTAGATTCAGTTCCGTTGCCTGGGGCCAAAGAACATTGATGCACACGTTTCTTGCGTCTAGCTTCACTAGAGACAAGATCCAGTGCGTCTGAGAAGCTGGTGGTCCCAGATCACCTCTGTTGCATTTCTATGCTATAGCCAGGGTTTCAGAGCAGGTGGAAGTCCTGTGGGTGCAGAAGCACCATTCGCAGCCACGTCATTAGCTAATTGGGTGGTCTCCTGCCTTCCACCATACTTGATCATCTCTTCAATGAGAGAAAGAGGTCTGAGTATGGAGTGTACTTTTCTGGTAGAGGTGCAGAGTCACCCTAAGCGGGTCACCTTACAGGGTGGTGGCCCCTTGAGCCTTTTGCCAGGAGCACCAAGATCAAAATTCTCCTGGGGAACAGCCCAGTCATGGTGTTCTCACAGCAATGCTCCGCACACACTGGCACATCCCAAGTGCACTGGCTAGGGACCATGCAGTAATAAGCCCCATGGGGCTCTGTGGGACATACCACTTCCCCTTCGGATGTGACCATGGAGTTCTTCCTCCCTCTAAATTTGCCATGAGCCCTGCTTTGGGAAGTGCTGCTGGGAGCAGCACCAATGTGTACCCAGGGCCAAGGCCTGGCCAGCCCGCTGGCGGGAGGGTTACAGGACTTGCCATCTCTAAGTCTGAGAAGCGATGACATTCAGGGGCAAGACACACACTCTCACCTAAGAGAATCATGAACCCCCGTGGAAGGGAACGTCACAGCTGCACTTGGAATGAAGGACACCATACAGTGTACCATTGCTGATATCTGAACTGGTATTTATGGCCTTGACCAACAAGCAGCTTGAGCTATTGCAATTGTGAACCCTCTCCTTTGACATTTGAAGCTGTTCTCTAAGACTCTCTCATGCAAGTTTCCAGCCAGAACGGAGGAAAGGGCCAGGTGTGACGTCACGCTGCACTGACCCCCTGCACGCCTTCTCCGTCCTGCTCCCTTGTGTGCCTGACACCTGCTTCCTATCTGTATTGCACCAGTATTAGAACCTCTCTCAGAAGAGGACTCCACAGACTCATTCCGACGCAGGAGGTTAATGAAAGTAACATTTCTTCCCTGCCTGGGCAATGTCTTTGGCTTACCAAAGAGATCCTTCATTAATAAGAGAAGAGACAAGAACCATATGAGCCTCTCAACTGATGCAGAAAAAACATTCCATTCCTTCCTTGACACAACGGCCCCTGAGCCTAACTGTGCAGGCATGCAGAGCTGGTAGGCTAGCTTCCTTGGAGTAGGAGAAGCGGGCATGCTTTCTAGCTAACCCTCCCGGTTCTCAGGAAGCACAAGAATAATTCTGTGTACCATAGGGAAACCCTAAGCACTTGACATATTTGTAAAAAGATTAGTTTTCAAAAGGGCAATAAGGCTGAGCACAGGCCAGGCTTGCAGGCACACAGCATCACTTCAGATGGTCAGAAATAACCTCAGTTCCATGGTGCCGCCTCTCACAGGTACCTCTTAGAAGGCTTATGGATCCAGCCTATGCAGGGTCTTTCTAGAAAGGTTCAGGGGTTTACTTCGGGAGGAACAGATGCAAAATGCCACCAGAAGGCAGTAGTTATTTAAACAATTTAATACAAATGCTGGGATAGTTCCAGAGTATATGCATTACTCCAGTCTGGCAAGAATGTCTTGTCTTAAAAAAAAAAAAAAGAATGATTCTATTTTTGTACGGAGGAGTTCTGACCAGAGCTTCTGTCAAGTTATTTTTTTTAAAAATTTTTACGTTTTTACATCTATGTGTACAATGCAATGATTTGGTATTTGCTTATATTGCAAAATGTCCATGGCAGGAAGTCTAGCTAACATCTGTCGCCATATGTGGCCACAGAATTGTTTTTCTTGTGATGAGAACTTTTAAGATTTATTCTCTTAGCAACTTTAAAATACGTGATACAGTATTATTAACTATAATAATAGTTAGAAAAACTGTAATAGCTATAACAATGTGCCACGCTCTACACTATATCCCCAGGACTTATTTTATACCTGGAAGTGTGCACCTTTTGGCTTCCTTTACGCATTTCACCCACCCTTCTATCCCCTGCCTCTAGCAAGCACTGACCTGATTCTCTGTATCTATGATCAAGCTCTTTTCAGTTTTTGTTCTTGTTTTAGATTCCATATATAAACGAGATCATACAGCGCTTGTCTTTCTCTGACTTATTTCACTTAACATAATGCCCTCAAGGTCCATCCATGTTGTTACAAATGGCAAGATTTCATTCTTTTTTATGGCTGAATAATATTCCATTGTGTGTATATATATATATATATTTTTTTTTTCTGTATCTATTAATTTTATTTATTCATCTGCCAATGGAAACTTAGGTTGTTTCCATATCTTGGCTATTGTAAGTAATGCTGCAATGAGCGATGAGGTGCATATATATTTTTGAATTAGTGTTTTCATTTTCTTTGGACAAATACCTAGATATGAAATTGCTGGATCATACAGTACTTCTATTTTTTATTTTTTAGGAACCTCCCTACTAAGTTTTGTAGTAGCTGTACCAATTTACATTTCCACCAACAGTACACGAGGGTCCCCTCTTTGCCACATCTTCACCAACACCTGTTATTTCTTGTCTTTTTGATAACAGCCCTTCAAACAGGTGTGAGGTGATAGCTCATTGTGGTTTTGATTTGCATTTTCCTGTTGATTAGTGGGTGTTGAACATCTTTTAATGTACCTGTTGGTCATCTGTTTGTCTTTGGAAAAATGTCTACTCAGATCCTCTGCCCATTTTTAAAGAAGACTGTTTTCTTGATATTTTGTTGTAGGAGTTCTTTATATATTTTGGATATTAACCCCTTATCAGAGACACAGTTTGTCAATATCTTCTCCGTTCAGGTTGCCTTTTCATTTTTTGGTGGTTTCCTTCACTGTGCAGAAGTTTTTTAGTTTGACATAGTTCCACTTATTTTTGCTTTTGTTGTCTTTGCTTTTGGTGTCAAATCCAAAAAAAACCCATCACCAAGACTTATTGTACAGAGTTTACTTAGCCTATGTTTTTTTTTCTAGGAGATTTATGGTTTCAGGTCTTACATTCAACTCTTTACACCATTTTGAGTTCTTTTTTGTGTACGGTGTAAGATTGTGGTCTAGTTTCATTCTTTTGCATGTGGCTGTCCAGTTTTTCGAACACCACTGATTCAAGAGACTGTCCTTTCACCACTGTATATTCTCGGCTCCTTTGACCATATATGTGCAGGTTTACTTTTGGGCTGTCTATTCTGTTCCATTGATCTGCAGGTCTGTTTTTATGCTACCACACAGTTTTGATTACTACAGCTTTGTAATATAGTTTGAAAATGGGGAGTGTGATGTTTCATTCTGCCTTCTCAAGATTGCTTTGGCTATTTGGGGTCTTTTGTGGTTCCAGACAAATTTTAGGGTTGTTTGTTCTAGTTCTGTGAAAAATACCATTGGAATTTTGATAGGGATTGCACTGAAACTGTAGGTTGCTTTTGGTAGTATGAACATTTTAACCATATTAATTCTTCCAATCCATTGGCACGGCATATCCTTCCATTTATTGGGGTCTTCTTCAGTGTCATAGTTCTCAGTATACAGGTCTTTCATCTCTGTGGTTAAATTTATTTCTAGGTATTTATCATTTTGATGCATTTATAAATGGGATTTAAATTTTTTTTTTCTGATTGTTATTAGTGTATAGAAATGCAAGACTTCGGTATATTAATTTTGTATCCTGCAGCTTTACTGAATTCATTTATTGGTTCAAACAGTTTTTTGGTAGAGTCGTTGGACTTTTCTGTATTTAGTATCATGTCATCTGCAAACAGTGACAGTTGTACTTATTCCTTTATCATTTGGATGCCCCCCCTTTTTTTCTTGGCTAATTGCTCTGGCTAGGAATTCCAGTATTATGTTGAATAAAAGTGGTGGGAGTGGGCATCATGTTCTTGTTCCTGATCTTAGAGGTAAAGCTTTCAGCTTTTCACCACTGAGTATGTCAAGTTCTACTTTAATTGTCTCAACAGTGTGTCAGGTTTTCTCATTCTTATGGTGATGTTTCTGCTTTGGGGTTTGGGGAGAAAGTGCCATGGGTGAGGAGAAAGGGAGAGACAGGGCTTTTTTCAGAGTAGTATTTGACTCACTTGGGTGAGCTGGGGGCCACCAGGAGAATGTGCAGGTCTCCATGGTCTAGAAGGATCCTTGAGGTAAGGATCCCTAGTCCCAGAGACTGGCTTCCCTTTTCAGTTTTTTTTTTAAAGATTTTATTTATTTATTTGACAGAGATAGAGACAGCCAGCGAGAGAGGGAACACAAGCAGGGGGAGTGGGAGAGGAAGAAGCAGGCTCATAGCAGAGAAGCCTGATGTGGGGCTCGATCCCAGAATGCTGGGATCACGCCCTGAGCCGAAGGCAGACGCTTAACCGCTGTGCCACCCAGGCGCCCCGTTCCCTTTTCAGTTTTTTATGGAGCCCTTTTTCATCCTCTCCAGTACTAAACTCTGTGAGGTAGGTAGGATAGGAGACTATTAGGCCAACGTGAAATCCTTTGGCTCCTTAGAATACTTGCAACATGATAGTACATTGTATAAATACTAAAAAGAAATGACCAAGTAAATAAAGAGATGGAGTACCAAATGGTAGTTATTCCCTTTATGTTATGGATGCACAAACCACTGCTCAGAGACACAGCTGGTCATCCCCAAATTCCCCCTCCAGTGAGAGGTATGGGAAGCACCAGTGTGCGGGGTGGGGTTCGCTGCCTCTTGATTGAAAACGCTGCCTGCTTACTTGCATGGATCCACTAATTTGATGCTAGGGGATGGCTTTTTTTGTGAGGCCAAAAGAATGAAGGCTGGCATGGGGGAAAGGACTTTCAGCCTTATTGCCAGTGTGTTTGGGGAATGGCAGCTATGCTGGTCATATACTTTGCTAGAAAGCTAAATGGGACCAACGGGAGGGCGACTGAATGCACTCATCGAATTCTGTCCGAAGAATCCCGACTAGAGGCTCAGGGAGAGATCCGGCATTTTTAGTGGGAGAGGATGGATGAGATCACTAGCCCATGCATAATAATGGTGGCCATTAAATTAAGGCTCCTGACTGTCCTGAGCTCACTGTGTTCTGAGATACCTGGGCTCTGGGGTGGGGATGGCCTTCCAGCCTCTGTACTCATAGAAACCCGCTGGAGGCCTCTGCTTAGAATGCAAAGAGCCTGAACTTTTTAAAATGTGCACTTCTTTGTGTGTTTATTTTTTAACAGCGCTATTGAGCTGTAACTCTATACCATACAATTCAACAATTCAATGGCCTTTACCACAGTCTAGAATATTCTTATTATGCCAAAAAGAAACTCTATACCTTTTAGCTATCAACCCCCAATTTCTTTTCCTCCCCTTCTCCTCAGGAGAAATATCTATTCAGATCCCTTATAACTGAGTTATGTGTCATTTTATTATTGAGTTGTAATAGTTCTTTATATATGCTAGATATGTTTCTTATCAGATAGATGATTTGAAAATATTTTCTCTCACTCCATGGGTTGTCTTTTCATTTTCTTAATTTTATTTTCATTTTTCTTGATACTTCAGGGTATCTCAGGACACAGTGAGAGCCTCATTAGCACATAAGGTTTTAATTTTGATGAAACCCAACATATCTATTTTTTTTCTTTTGTTGCTTGTACTTCTGATGTCATATCTAAGAAACCATAAACATAATAAAGATTTTTTCCCCATTTTCTTCTAAGAATTTTATACATTTAGCTCTTTAGGTCTTTGAGCATTGGGTTAATTTTCATACATGGTGTGAGGTAGGTATTCAACTATATTCTTCTACATGTGGACATAAAGTTGTCACAATACCACTTGTTGAAAAGACCGTTCTTTCCTCATTGAATGTTCTTAGCCACTTATCAACAATCAACAGACAACAAATGTGAGGGTCTATTTCTGGATTTTTCAATTATAGCCCACTGTTCTATATGTCTGTCCTTATTGCAATACCACACTACCTTGATTACTATGGTTTTGTGGTATGTTTTGAAATTGGGAAGTGTGAGTCTGCCAACTTTGTTCCTCTTTTTAAAGACCGTTTTGACTATGCAGGGCCCTTTGCAATTCCATTTGAGTTTCAGGATCAGCTTATCCATTTGTGCAGTAAAAACAGATGGGATTTTGATAGAAATTGCACTGAACCTGTAGATCAATTTGTGGAATATTTCCACCTTAATGACACCGAGTCTTCCAATTCGCAAGCATGGTACATCTTTCCATTGATTCGGATATTCTTTCATTTCTTTTAACAATGTTTTGTAGTTTCAGAGTATGAGTTTTGTACTTCTTTTGTTAAATTCATTCCTAAGTATTTTACTCTTTTTGATGCTATTATAAACAGCACTGTTTTTTTTAAACTTCATTTTTGATTTGTTCATCATTTCTGTAGAGAAATACAGTTATTAATTTTAGTTTGTTGGTCTTATATCTTGCAACCTTACTGAATTTATTAGTTCTTTTTTCTTTTCTCTTTTTTTAAATTATGTTCAGTTAACCAACATATAGTACATCATTAGTTTTTGATGTAGTGTTCAATGACTCATTAGTTGTGTGTAACACCCAGTGCTCATCACAACATGTGCCCTCCTTAATACCCATTACTCAGTTACCCCATCTTCCCACCACCCTCCCTTCTGTGACCCTCAGTTTGTTTCCCAGAGTCCAGAATCTTTCATGGTCTATCTCCTTCTCCGACTTCTTCCCATTCAGTTTTTCTACTCTTCCCCTGTGGTCCTCTGCACTATTCCTTATGTTCCATATATGAGTGAAACCATATGATAATTGTCTTTCTCTGCTTGACTTATTTCACGTAGTAAAATCCCTTCCAGTTCCATCCATGTTGATGCAAATGGTAGGTATTCATCTTTTTGATGGCTGAGTAATATTCCATTGTATATATGAACCATGTCTTCTTTATCCATTCATCTGTTGAAAGACATCTTGACTCCTTCCACAGTTTGGCTATTGTGGACATTGCTGTTATGAACACTGGTTGCAGGTGCCCCTTCTTTTCACTACATCTGTATCTCTGGGATAAACACCTAGTAGTGCAAATGCTGGGTCATAGGGTAGTTCTATTTTTAATGTCTTGATGAACTTTTGTACTGTTTTCCAGAGGGGCTGTACCAGCTTGCATTCCCACCAACAGTGTAAGAGGGTTTCCTTTTCTCCACGTCCTTGCCTTGCATTCCTGGGATAAGTCTCACTTGGTCATGGTGTATGACCCCCCCCCCTTTTTTTATGTTGCTGGATACAGTTTGCTTGTATTTTGTTGAAGATTTATCAATAGTACTTGTAAGAAATATTGGTTTGTAGTATTCTTTTCTTATGATGTCTTTGGCTTTATAATCTGGATAATACTGGCTTCACAGAATGAGCTGGGAAGTGTTCCCTCTTTTTCTATTTTTGCAAGAGTTTGTGAAGGATTGCTGTTAATTCTGGTTTAGATATTTGGTAGAATTCATAAGTGAAGCCTTCTAGTCCTGGGTTTTTCTTTTGGGGAAGCTTTTTGATTAGTAATTTAACCTGTTTACTTATTATAGGTCTATTAAGACTTTCTATTTCTTCTTTACTCACTTTTGATAGTTTGCATCTTTCTAGGAGTTTGTCCATTTTATATCAATTATTAAATTTATTGGCATACAACTGTTTATAGTATTCCTTTACAACTTCTTTCATTTCTGATTTTAGTAATTTGAGTATCCTCTAATTTTTTTTTGATCTAGCTAAATGTCAATTTTTTTATTCTCTTCATATAATCAACATTTGGTTTCACTGATGTTTCTTTATTGTTTTCCTATTCTCTGTTTCAAATATCCACCAATGCTATAAAATTTCCCCTAAGGACTGCTTTGGCTTCATTGTCTAACTCTGATATGTTAAATCCTCATTTCATTCATTTGAAAGTATTTTCTAAATTCTCTTATGATTTCTCTCTGATCCAGTTGTTATTTAGGAAGTTCTGCGGTGTTTTTTTTTTTTAATTTCCATGTATCAAGAGTTTCCAAATTTTCTTTCTGTTGTTGATTTCTAATTTTATTCTATTAAGGTCAGAGAATATACTTTGCATTATTTCAGTCCTTTTACATTCACTGAGATTCATTTAATGGCTTAGATGTTGGTTTATCCTGGGGAATGTTTCACATGCACATAAAAAGAATGTATATTCTGCTCTCATTGGGTAGAGGGCTCTATATCTATCTCGTAGGTCCAGCAGGTTTATAGTGCTGTTCAAGCCTTACATTTCCTTATTGATCTTCTTCCTAGTTTTAAAAATCCATTATTGAAAATTGAGCATTAAAGTCTCTATTATGGTTGAATTAATTTTCTCTTCATACTGTATATTTTAGGGCTCTGTTTTAGGTTCATACATGTTTATATAACTGTTATTTCTTTGATGGACTGTGCTATTATCATTATAAAATATTCCTTTTTATCTCAAGCAATTTTTTTGTTTTAAAATCTATTTTGTCTGGTATTTGTATAGATAATCCTGATTTTTTATGGTTTCTCTTTGCATGAAACATCTTTTTCCATTCTTTTACTTTTGAGTGTCTTTTAAAAAAAATAGAGAGAGAGACGGCATGCACACACACAATGTGAGTGGGGGGGAGGGGCAGAGGGAGAGGGAGAGAGAATCTTAAGCAGCCTCCATGCCCAGCATGAAGCCTGATGTAGGGCTAGATCTCAAGACCCTGAGATCATGACCTGAGCCAATATCAAGAGTCAGATGCTTAACCAACTGAGCCACCCAGGCACCCCAGGAATTTGAGTGTCTTTGTATATAAATGTGCACCTCTAAGGAGAAAAGAATAATACTTTCCTAGGCAAAATCACTCCTATCTGTGGACTATTCATTCCTGTAACAGAGCCAGCCAGCACAGGACTCGGCCAGCAGTGGCCTTCATTAGCGCCCGGGGCAAGGGTCTAATTTTCTGGAAAGCTCCCACCAAACATACCCCAAGCTCAGTTCTGAAATATCCCCAGAGAGTCGACAAGTCAGCGATACTTCATTGTACACCCCCATTGTAGAGCCATTCCTTCTTGGTCTGATCTTTTTTCCCCCAGAACCTGGAGAATACATATTTTCCCTTCATTTCTGATGGATCACTATGATCTTGGTTATATTTGCTTTTATTCCTCAGACTGAGTTTCAACTTTTCCATTTACTTTTCATTTTTTGTAACTGTGACATAAAAATCAAATGCAAACATTGAGGGCTCAATGCTGTTTATATTTTGTGACTCAGAAAAGTCAGAAAGAAAGAAGGGCCTCTTCATGGACCCCAGGGTCTACATGCAAAGCATTTCTCAGCAGGAGAATTCTGCTACCTGTGGAACTGGTATCTGGGAATTCCCTTGTCCTCTGTAATGATCAAAGGAGGGGGGATGTTCAAATGATTGAAGGGTTACGTATGGCAGAAAAGAAGAAAACAGAATTTTCAAACTCAAAACAATACTCTGAAGGCTCTCTCTTTCTCCATCTGTAATGTTCCCTAACTTAAACAAGTAACTAAAGGCTTCAAAACTTTACTATTTAATTTAAATATGAATTAAACTCTGGAATTTGAGTAGTGCTGGAAAAAAGATCTGGAATCCAACTAAATTTCTCCTCACCGTTCCTATACCATGGATAAGGCACATAATCGACCAATAATGCTATTCACCATCTCCCCCCTTAGGTACTGCTTCTTCATTCCACATGGCTTGTGGGGTGCTCCTCATCCCTGACCTGCGGCCATATGCCCAAGCGTCTGAAGAGTGGGCCGAGCCTGAAAGAGGGGAGCCCTACTCTGGAGATCCCCAGTCTAACACTGTTGACCTGTAGAAACATACAACCTCAGGCCTCGCCCTCCTGCCCGTGTGAGCAGTTCTGCGTCCTGGCTTCTGTTTCTCCAGCCTCTCACATCCAGGTCATGGTGGACAGAGGTGTGGCAATTAGATTTACCTATTTTATTTTCAAGGAAAGCAGGAAACTGAAAAGCTTTAAGTTTGAGACTAGCTAGAAATGGATTAAACAATGCTATCTTTTCAGATTTTGGCTGTACCTAAAGATCCACATGTTCTAGGTTTCATTCTTAAGTCATGATCACACACACACACACACACACACACACACACACACACACATCATGCTTTCATAAAAACCCGAGGGATTCCATTCCATTTTAACTAAAACAAGGCACACCTGGTTAAGATAATGAGTAAAGAGGACAAATTTAAAATCCAAATACACTTCCTTGCAGATGACTATTCAATTCAATTGGCAGTGCAATATTAAATATTCTTTTCTGAATCACTCTAATATAATGCCCAGTACAGTATGTACTGCCTGGGAAGAAGTTCAAATCACAAATACTAGGGGAAATATCTAATAGCTTGGAATGGCCTTTTCAAGTGGCCAACAAGCTCTAAGAGACTGCAAGAATATTAAATCTGGGGAAGCATGAGCTATGTGTTTCAGAATGAGCCCATCTCCCTGTCGTACCCCACCCTCCTTGATCCAGCACTATCTGGGACTGGGTCTGAAGGAGCTGGCACACAGCGTTGCTCTTTGGATGCCAGGTGATGGTGGGGCCTCTTCCCCGCAGACTGTGGTCAGCAAGGTGAAGGCTGCTGGCCTCAGTCGTAACAGCTGAGCTGATCTGTGATTTCTGCCTCTCCTGCCAATGTTGGGGCCAGGTTTGCCGATGTGTTTGTATTGGTGTGCAAGGTGCTGGAGAGAGGCCATCTGCCCTGCGTGTCAGATTCCAGATTCCGTTTGGTTATGGCAGGGTTCGGGAGAAGTATCCACAGAGCTAGGGGCAGGATTAGAATAAAGAGGTGCTAATGGTGTGCAGTTGGGAAGGTAAAGGAAACTGTCGGGAACTTGATGGAAAAAGAGGGTTGAAGAAAATTAAAAGGAGATCAGGGGAAATAAAGAAAAATATAAGGGAAAAGACAAACATCGCTGTTGTTTTAAAGGTCAAAGAGTAACAATAATATAGAAAGGCTCTTTCGCCTTGCCAGATTCAACATGAGTTGCATTTTGGCTTCTTCAATAAAATTTACACTGTTGGGTTCTTGGGCTCTCCTTCCAGCTTACAGGATTTGTCTTCCAGGCATATCCACCCCACCTGAAGCAGCCATTTCTTCTCCAGACCCTACACATCTCCACACCCACCTCCTTTATCAAAGCTCAGTTTTTATAGATGAAATCTGATTATCTAGCAGTAATTTTCTGAGCCAATCTCCACTTTTCTTCATCTACCAGCCTAAGTCCATATTACTAGATGTTCTGAAGAAAGACTCAGGTCAACTAGATCACACTCTGCAGTAATTCAAGTTTTATTGTTCAAATGTGTGTGTGTGTGTGTGTGTGTGTGTACATATATATTGCATATGTACACGTGTATATACATACACGTATGTGCACGTCTGTGTTTAAATATAAATAAATACAACAAAGACTTGCAGGAGTTTTAAAATCTATCAGAGCACACATTTCTTCAGCCAAACAATAAATACTCTTCGATGAGCCATGACACTTCATTCTTATGTGTCCTCTTTAAGAAACAGTATGAAGTCAGATGGTTCAAAATAAACAACTAAACAACCAACAAATGAAACCAGGCTAGAGGAGGCAATTAAGCATTTCTTTCCGAGGCTCTGAGACAAATTTCAGGTGCTGTCTTCTATCAATTTCATTTTATCCTCTGCCTTGGGAAATTCCACTCATTCTTTAAGTCTGATTTGTATGATTTTACGGAGTCAGGAAGGGAATGGAAGGAAGTGGGTCAGGAAGGCAAAAAAGATGACCCAGAAAGGTAGGTCAGAGAGTGAGGGAGGGAGAAAGCTAGTAGTTATCAGGTTCCACAAGAGCAAAGACCTTGAGGTCTTTCTCGCCTCTATATACCCTGGTACCTAGAACAGGGCCTGGTGAATGGGAAGGTGCTCGACAGGTGCACGCTGGATGAAGGAAATTACTGATGTTGTACTATGTGCTTAGGGTCATGATGGATGCTTTTAAAAAGAGAACTGAACACTGGGCAATACAGAGTAACTCAGCATAATGACATGTCCTTCTTTGTATAAGAAGAAAGTATACTTCCCGAGGTCAGACTTTCAGAGCTTGGGCTCGTGCTAAGGTTGTGGCCCCAACATCTCAGAGGACAAGGCAAGGGTAAGTAATAATCTAAGGCAGGGCCAGCAAATTATTGCTCCTGGGCCAAGCCTGGCCTGCAGACTGTTTTTGTGCAACCCAGGAGTTAAAAATCATTTTTACATTTTTAAAAGGGTTATAAACAAAACAAAGAAAACCAAACATCAGAAACCATATGTGGCCTGTAAAACCCCAAAATACCTATTATCTAGCCCTTTATAGAAAAAGTTTGCTGACCCTGATTCTAAGGAGATACTAAGCATGTGCTTCTGAACTTACTTTTAGTCTAAAGTGTGTTTGGCTTATACCTGTGTTCAGCCATGGCAGGCCTGTGGTCTGTCAGAATGTTCTGTGAGCAATCTTGGAGCCAAACCGACCCAGACACACGCTCGATATGCTTCATCCAAGCTTCGAGCAGCTCTGTAGCACTGCTTTGAAGAGTGCATACCTTTGCTAACTCATGCTGGGTGATGTGACTTCTTTGTAGGTGTTTTCCTACAAGGTTTTCTGTGTAGAGTCTTACAGTGCAATGAAGTCCCCTCCTAGAATATCTGTGTGTGGCAAAATCATAAGGGTGCTGCTTTGGCCTATTGGTGTAATGGTGAGAGGGCTTTGTTATGGAACTTTGAATTCATCTGGAATCTAGTTGAAATACTCAAGAAGTGACTTAATCACCTCTCTTCTGTCTTTCACTAAACCTGGGACATGTTCGGTCATTGTCTCTGATTACGTTCTGCTCTATTTTTCCCCTCCCCCCCTTCTCTGACCCTAATTACACTTATGTTAGAATGCCTGATATTATCCCACAGATCACTGAGGCTCTGTCATTGTCAACAATCTTTCCTTTCTGTTTTCCAGACTGGATAATTTCTATTCTTCTACCTTCAATTTTGTTGATCTTTTTTCATCATCTGCTGTTAGGCCCATCAAAGGGAGTTTTTTAAAAAAAATTTCAGATACTGTGTTTCTTGGTCCTAAAATTTGGTTCATTTTTAGAGTGTCTCTTTTTTGTGCTTAGATTTCCTATGTGTTCATTGATTGTGACTATATTTTTTCTTATGTCTTTGAGCATAATTATAATAGCTGCTTTGAAATTCTTGTCTGCTAATCTCAACATATGTGTCATCTTGGAGTCAGTTTCCATTATTGTATGGATCACATTTTTCTGTTTTTTTCCTATGTCTGGTAATTTTGGACTGTATCCTGAACATTGTGAATACTATGTTAATCTAGAGTGGTGCCATTCAATAGAATTAAGACATCAACCATATATATAATTTTAATTTTCTACTACCCATATTAAAAAATCAAAAGGAAACTGGTGAATTTAATTGTAATAATGTACTCCATTTGACCCAATGTGTCCAAGGCATAATTATTTTAACATGTAATCAGTATTAAAAATCACTAAGATATTTTATCTCTTTCCATACTAAATCTTTGAAATCAGGTGTATATTTTTACTTTTACAGCACATATCAATTTGGACTAGCTAGTGGCTACCACATATGGTATGTGATCAGTAAAGTTAAGAGTATCATTGTGAAGAATATTGAGGTTTGGTCCAATAAAAGCAACCCCATCATTATGGAAAGCAGAGTGTCTGACAGTTTTTAAACTTTATTCCTTGGTCCATTTCTTGGGCCTACTGTGATATGAGGGAGGGCAGAATGCACTGGGCTACTCTTCCCCATCACATAGGTGTTTCAATTCAATCAGAGCAACTCTGATTTCATGTTTTATGTTATTTGGTTTATGAGCATAAATTAAGAAATCTTTGGACACTAAAATTTATAGTTTGAAATCATAAGTGATTTTAAAACATGATTCTTGAACGGGTCCCTAAGATCCTTCTCACTCAGCCATGCCCTTGAGCCCGTGCTGACCTCCCCTCTTCTAGATCCACTTAACCTACTTTCTAGTATGTCACAGAGCTGAGCTGTCTCTGTGGCCTGTCTGATCTTTGGTCTTCACAGTGGCAGGACTTCCTTCTTTGCCCCCCAGGGTGTGTGTGGTTGCCATCAACGGATGGGTCTGTGGGATGGCTGCTCAGAGCCAAGATGCTCGGGAAGACTTCCCCAAGTGAGCTGTTCCTCATGGCATTCAGGGTTAGGGCAGAATTTCATCCTTTTCTTTAAATTGAAGTATGATTAATATACAGCATTATATTAGTTTCACAGGTACAACATGATGATTCAATAATTTTATACGTTACTCAATGTTCCCCGCAATAAGTGTACTCACCGTCCGTCACCAGACAACACTGCTACCATCTTACTGACTATATTCCCTATGCTGTCTCATTCAGCTCCATGACTGATTTATTTTGTAACTGGAAGTTCCTACCTCTTAATCCCCTTCACCCATTTCACCCATCCTCCCACCCACCTTCATTCTTAACTTGCTAAGGATCACACACAACGAATGAAACAAGTCTCACCTCTTGCTTTCCCTCCTATCTTCCCTCTCCCACTCGCACACTTGACCAGTTTGACAAAGCAAAGGGAGTCGGCATGAAAACCCCATGCTTTGTGAAACTTTTGCACCAGACAAGAGGCCCAGGTTGAGCTTACAGAATTGCCATGTCAAAAGTCCAGCTTCTTCAGAGAAGAAAAACATGCATAGAACCACAAAACAAAAACCATGCACCTCAGCCCAGAGCAGAATGGGAGAACAGGGGTGATACTACACACTTTACCAATCACAGTACGATGCAAAGTCTCACTGAAATGACCGGAAATAAGGCAGCTTAACTGACAAGCACATTTCACACAATTCATCTCGGTTGACAGCTCAAGAAAATTCACTTCAGAGCATGTGAAGTATCACGGCCATGGAAGCTGGGGTTGGGAACAGCAGTTCTGACAGATTCTAAACAATGAACACCAAGATCCCCACTCACTGGTGTTAGTTTCAGCCGCCGGAACAGACCCATCACAAACAGTAACCTGTGTGACTTACTCATGGGTGCGCGCACTCTGTGATTTCCTTTTTTGCCAAGACAAAATAACTTGGGGGGAGCCAACACATATCAGTTGGAAGTATGTGATGATTTTTTTCTCCATGAGATGTTCTTAGGGGCCTGCTAAAAAATGCCTTCTAGCTAGGATTATACATTTTTTTCAGAGCTCTGGCTTCGTAGCCAGAAATTCAGTATTTCGAGCAAGCAGAAATCACTTAGCAACAACAACGGAATATGGCACAGACAGGTACCGTGGTATTAACTGTGTAACACTGCACCCCACCCCCCCAATGCATGGGTGTTTCTGCCCTGACCCTAGAGGGTCCAAGCTTGAGAACACAGCTCCTTACCGTGACTGGCACGGATGTGAGTTGCACCTTCGGACCTGGGGCTCTGGACGGCTTGCTTGAGGACAGTCACTGTCATTCACCAGAGTCGTGGTCTTATTAACAATCCGCGTGCAGGACACGATGGTTCTGCGTTCCCCTGGAAACCAAACCACAGGGAACTGAGAAGCTGTACACACACCTGGAAAGGCCATCCATGGATGCAGATGGAGGAGCATTCAGGTGTATCTTTTTATCAGTTTGTCACGTGAAGTGACTGTTATCATGCTTTACTGGTTGTCAGAGAGAAAGAACCATAATGTTAGGGATGAGGGTGTGTAAGACATGGCAGGGCCAGCATGGAGCAGGAGGAAGATTCTAGAACAGGATCCAAAAAAAGGCAACACCACACATTCGCTATGTTCTTGGACAGCTTGGGATTCACGGAGGCCAAAGTTCTGATTTGGGTTTAATTTCCAACAAAGATTGCCAATCTCTTTATCTGTTCTTTTGATATTTAAAGTCTACAGAGGTCTGGTCTTGATTAAATACATGTACATCAGCCTTCACCAGAGATCCTAGCTACCTATTAGAGAATCCCTCCAGAATTGCTAGGTAATAGTGAGAAGCAGGGAGGCTGGTTTGAAGGACACACAGACCTGCATCGTCCAGGCGGGCAGTCTAGAGCCAATCTGAGAATTTGTTTAGCTGGCCAATGGCTACATGTCCTCAGCATCACCTGCATTTGGGGACTTCACTACCTGGTTACCCCAGATGGGTACAGCCATCCTCTGGGTGTCTCCAGAGCACCCTATACCCTGCTTGCTCATGACTTTGCCAGGGAGGCGGATGACTGGGAGCTAGGAGGGTGGCTTCTGGAGCCAGGCTGGCTGGGTTCAAACTTGGCCCCATCACTAGCATAATGATCACAGGATCGACAGCTAGCCGCCATGATTCTGTGCGGACTGTCCTCAGTGATTCATTTCCTCAATGAGGCTGGTTCACTTAACCTCCCTGCGCCTTAGGGTGCTTCAGAGACAGTTAGAATTCACTGATACACATAGAGTGTTTCGAACAGAGCCTGGTTGGGGTTAGCACTTCATATTAGCTATATTCTGTTTTTATTATTATTTGGGAAGTATAGCTATACAAGAGTGAGAGGATGTCAGGCACAACTCTTTGGACCCCAGATTTCCTCACTCAGTCTGCCGCCTGGAGAATTTGTCCTTTAGGGATGCCTCGAGAGTGTGGAGTCCTGAACGATACTGTCAGCTCTCAATGCCTGCAGCTTCAGCCTTGTGTGAGTATAAGAAGCATGGGGCCACCTCAAGCCACACTTCAGCTTTGGCTGCAGGTCTGACAGTGGTGAGTCCTCAGCTGTCATCTGGGCCGACAGTGACAGTAGCGGAACAGCACTCCCCGGATCCCCAGCCGAGGGGAGCCTGCTAACTGCTCCATTTGCAGTTTTAAGTTGCCCAGGAGAAGTCTGGCATTTGGCGATATGGGAGGTGCTGCCTTTGGAGGCTGTAGGGCCACTGGCACAGGGGGACAGCTGAGGGATGGGGGGCTCTCAGGGAGCAGTGCAAAGCGGGACAAGGACAGGGCTGATGGAGGATCCTGGGGCTATGCCAACTGTCNGGAATGCCTGAGAAACAGGCTGAGAACAAGCAGAGAGGACAGTGAGCCAAGATGTGCAGGACAGGGAGGGAATTCACAGTTGACCCTGGCAGTGTCTGATGGCCCAATCACGTTATAGCTGTAATTCTTACCCATGAGAAATGGGACAAGTCGCTTAAATGGTAAACGATCCTGTATGTATTGGATATCTGACAAGCATCATCTTGGCGGTCAATGGCCACGCAGGAACGGGTATTGGTGGGGCCACACCACTCCCCGGGTTGGCATTCCAGAGTCCAGGTGAACTTTCCATCCTAACTCTGTGCCCATCAAAACCCACCCACCCTGTGTCCCACTTCCCATGATGGGTGGCTGTGTGTCCTGTCAGGGTGACAAAGTACATGGTCCCAAAGGGCTTCTAGCTAAGAGCTGAGAATGGTTTCCCCCTGCTCTCCCTAAACCTCCCAGTAATGGGTACGGTGCCTTTTGCTGATACTGATTTTTACAGTGTGGCAGTCTGCTCCATGCAGTGGGCATAGGAGTGAGTCACTCTATTATAGAGGAGAGGAAATTTTCATATAAACAGGGTAAGTCATTTGCTAAAATATGGCGGCAAATCACGAAGCCAAGACTTGTGCTCGGAATGCTTCCCTGGACGTGGGAGCTCTTTCTTTCCACTACATCCTATAATGGGGTACCCGTGGCAAAGAGAAGAGTATTTGGGGGCAAAAACATCTGGGGGCTCTCCACTGAACGGGAACAGGTGAAGGTCTATTCTCTTCATCCCCAGGGTCACTCACCTGTCATACCTGCAATGTACCTGTACAGGGGCCAAACCCCTGCTCAGGGCAGAGTCCGAGGGCCCCGTGCCATAGGCAGAGCGCCTGTGTGGGCACAGGAGTGTGGAGGACCATGTAAGTGTTTTGCAGGGGGAACTGCAGTGGGATGTGGGTACGTTCCCATGGAAACACAGGGGACATGGCCAGCCTTCCCCATGCCCTGTGCGCCAGCCACAGAGTGCCCCGAGTTCGCGCCTTCCTTCGGCAAGACCCCACACCCAACAGGCCCAAGACCCCGGCTGCTCACCTCCTCCACACTGCACGCTGCACCCTTCCCAGCCGCTGTGGGTCCAGATGAACAGAGAGTCCTGGGATTTTTCGGGTTCACTCTGATTTTCCGCAGTGTAGTTGACAGGCACGGTGTACTCGTAATGGATTCCATAATTTTGGTCATGAAACAGCAGCACCTGGATCAGCAGTAAAAATCAAAGGCCGTTTTGAAATGGAGCGGAAGCCCACAGGCTTGCTGAATTTGCAAACTCAGCCGCACTGTGGCCGTCTCTCTACCGGGGTAACCAGCTCTCTTCTGGGTTTCAAGACTGGTTCGGGCTAGGGGAGCTCCCTTATTTCAGTCTCGGGGTCCTCAGAGAATCAACTCCGGGGCAGGCGTGTATGCACGCCCTTGCCAGGGAGCTCTGCTCTCTCCCCCTGGAGAGAGGCCAGCTTGGATGAGGACTTTGGGGAGGAGCCAGTTTGTGGGCTCTCACGGCGCTTTACAGGGAGAGCTGCTCCACGCAGAGCACAGAAGCCGTCCCTGCAAACTCAGCCACGAAGCTGCCCTTGTGGGTAAGAAAGACAAAAATATGTGGCTTTGACCTAAAAAGGCATTGAACAGATAGGGTGACTCTACACCTTTGGAAACAAGCATCACTCGCCAGTCACCCGGCACCTGCCGTGGTCCCGTGTTAAGCCAGGCTCAAGGGCAAACAGAGCCCCATCGCACAGGAAACTTGGAGACTTCTGCTGAGGAGTCCAGGGATGCCTGAGCCTTCTTGCTGCCACAGGAGCTAGGATGGTGATGCCCACAGGGTGGCAGGAGCCTGGCTCAAGGCTTAAAGCTGAGAGTGAGGGGGTGCGGAGCCGTCCTGCAGCTTGGGGACGCTTGGGTCTGAAATCCTGGTGAGTGAGCAGATGGATGGGCCTGCCCTTTGTCTGGCAAAGTGGGTACTAGCCCTGTAAGGACAGAGGTGCTCTACCAGCTTTATTTCTCCACGTGTAAGGGTGCAAAACAAGCCCTCTGGGGGGAGCCTGACTGGAGGTGACGGGTCTAGACTTGGAACCAGTGGGCATTCCTTGGTCTAGGCAGCAATCAAGTTCATTTCCAGGCCCCTCCAGGCAGCATCAGGCAGACTGTGCTCCACCTTCCCTGACCTGGGGAGGCCCCCATGCTGACCCTGAGAACGTCCCAGCCCCCCAAGGGCTTGAGCTACAGGGTGGGGGTGAGGGGCTAAGAGCAGCCTGAACCACATAAAACATCCACTCCTCCAAGAAACAGGCTTGCAGTAATGCATTTGGAAAAATGCCTCCAGTTAAAGAAAAAAAACAAAACAAACCCTCTTTAAAAGATCTTTATTATCTCAGTATGGGAATAAGACTGGTGAATCAAGAATCCATATGAAACCAATTTCATGCAATTTTGCAGCCACATATAATTTGCGTGTGTGAGTGTGTGATTGGTTTCAAATGCAGGTCCCCGTGGCTCTGCGGGTGCTCCTGACCCTGCAGGAAATGTACGCACCCCAGTTTGGGGACAACAGACTCCTATGTAGAGGCAGAGGGGCACTCCTCACTTCTAGATTTAAAAACTTGAATTACTCATATTTCAAGAGAAAAAACTGATTAATATTAAAGAGGGTTGGGACTTCACTGAGTTTTGTTTATCAGGCGTGGTCTGAATGAATCTGGGCTGTGCGTTTGCTTTAATGGGCTGATGATTCACTCACAGTTTATGAAAGCTTCGGGCAGGAGAGGGAAGTATGTCCACTGTAGGGTTTGCTAGACAAAGCAAATTCACGCGCTAACAGGTGACACGGCTACCTGGGTTTATCTTTTCTTTATCCTGTCTTATGCTTCCTCTTGTACCCCTTCTAAATCAGGACAGGAGGATTTGTTCTAATGCCTTAGACTAGGAAATAATCTCATCACAGGGCAGTGGCTCAGGGATGGTCCACGGGTCCCAGAAATCAAACTTGTGGGCGGGGCTACGTCAGCCGTGGATTTAGTGGGCTGAGTGTGGCAGCCACAGGTTTCTGGATGGCTGAAGTCATGCACGGAAACCAGTTCCCTTTGCTCTCTCGTCTGAGGCTGTGGCGGGGGCAGGGCTGTCATGGGCGATCCTGTCCTGACCGCCGGTGCTCACAGGCAGAGCCAATCTCCTCAGGAGATTCCCTGAGAGGTGGCCAGAGACTCTTCTGGGTGTCACCTAACTTTGAAGGGCCACAGGTTGCCAGGGAACACAAATTAATGGAGAAAAAAAAAATTTCCAAGCAGAGACTCTGGCAAGCACAGGAGACAAAATGTGCTTTGATTACAGATGCACCAACAGCCATGGAACACGTTCTTTGGAACGAGACGTGGAATCAATAATTATGAGCTATCAGACATGAGCCATGGGAACTCCTGGGCCTTAAGAAGGAAACAGTGGGATTTCCTTTCTCTGGTATCTTAGGACTCTTTAAAAGACACATCACTGATGTTCAAGTGATTTGCATGGTGTTCCTCCCCCACCCAAGACAACAGGTAAGACGAGGTGGCCCCAACCCGGCCTGGCTGCCCGGGTTCCGTGAGACTACCCTGGGAGTCCATCATCCTGTGAAACCTGGTTCTCCCTCTCCTGATTCCCGAATGCCTGGTGCAGAGACGAGTCTGGAAAATCTGAGTGACACTGGTTTGGAAATGGAGTCAACAGTTCATTTCCAAAAGGTAGTTTCCAGTGTGGACCCACAAACTGTGGGGCGGACCTGTGCCATCTGATATAAAAACAGAGACTCTGAGTGGGGCTGTCTGTTCCAGGGAGCCAAGTCTCCCCGGCTGTCACATGGCCAAGCATTTCCTTCCTGGAGGCAGTTCCTTTTGAAAAAGATGGGAGCTCTGCCAGTGAATAGCCAGGGCGAAGTATGGGGAGGGGAAAATTCTCAGGCATGAGAATAAGAGAAGGGATGAGATAAGAGAAGACGAAGAGAGAGAGAGAGAGAGAGAGAGGCTTGAGCAGCAGGTGTCCAGGTAACCCACTAGGAACCAGGTGAGCTCCTCTCCCCAGTGCCCCCAGGGAGGAAGGGAACTGGCAGGACCCTTGGAGCCTCAGGACCGGGACAAAGGCAAGAGCACAGCAAGTTACCATCAGATGCAGTGGTATTTTGGTTGGTCCCTTGGCAGAAATCTTCTCCCACAGGCCCCTTCTAACGTAGCGCACGGTTGTGCCCGCAATCTGGTACTCTCCAGGGAGCTCTATCTTCCAATCGCTGTTGATGGATCTCTTATTGGTATCTTTCAGAGCTAGCAAGAAAAGCAAACATCATGGAATCAGGGGGCATCAGTCTGCCTTTTCAGGGGAATCTGGGTGTCCTGAGGGGTGGGTTAGAGATCTCCCTCGACACCTCTACAGGGGAAAGGAGGAAGGTCTGCAGTGATAGAAGGTGAGCTTTCTGGAAGCTGGGAACAGAAGTCTGGCTCACGGGGGGCAAACAACTCAAGACCCGAAGGACCCTCTGAGATAAAACATCAGGGGATGGAGACAAGCGCAGCCCAATCACATTTTACTAAACTTCCAGGGTAAGGGTCTTCTGCCCGATGGATGAATTCTATTTTAATGTGTCCAGGGCTACAGAGAGGGGTTTGCTGCTTTAGTGAAACTCGTCAACTCATTTGACTGTTACCTACCTGGGGCTTTTTACAGTTATAGCCTAATCCAGCTTCTCCTAAGGATTTGAGAGCCCCACGTTAGTAAAGTGGGGACTCCTTCAAGAGATAGTTGCTATTCTATTAAATGGCAGAGTCTGGGATCCTTAGCCAACTACGGATGGGACAATAGGGCTCGGACAATGCCACGAGGGTGGGGCTCCGTGGTCCTCGGGTTCACGCTCTGCTGGCTCACACCTCCACTCGGTACAGAATGTGTTGGAAGAAACAAAATCAAGTTTGCTGATCGGCCAGAGCAAAAATCCAGTTTTCCATACAAGCCATATATTGATTATCTGAGTGCTGACTTTCTTGTATCCCCTTGCCAAGGTTTGGAGTCATGTCGTTCTCATGATGAGAGCATTCTGCAGTGAAATTCTTTTTTGTTTGTTTGTTTCATTTTGATATTTAGGAAAGACAAGAATGAAAAGGTACTCTGGGATTTGGGAGAAGGCTGCAAATGACAGTAGGTTGACAACAAGTCTTCTGTCACTTAAAAGATGAAACTCCCAGGACACCCTGGGTGCAATGCCTTCCTCTCTGCAAATGAAGCTGGAGCCTCCCCTGCCCCCCCTGCCCCAAATGCTCATAGTCAGCAAAATCAGGTTCCACCCCATTCCCTCTTCTCTGCTTCCCGAGGCCGGAAATAAAACACCGGCATTTAATACTGATTTTGGATAATGAGAGTTGAAACCAAAAAGGGGTTTCTGTTAGCCCTGAATCCATGAGCCCCAAGGCTGGGTCAGAACCTGGTTGGACCTGGTCAGGCTACCAGCAGCTGGGGGATGCTGGGCCCCTGCTTCCTCGTCTCTAGGACATTACGGTCCCAGGGCTTGCTCCCACCCCACCAGGCTGTCCTGGTGCACACAGAGAAGAGGCATGCTCAGGACTCCTTGCTTGCTTCTAGGATCTGCCACGAGAACCTAGGAAAGAAGCAGGAAGGGTTGCTTTCCAGTAGAGTGACTTCTAGTCGGGATTTCATATCCAGGGTGGTTGTTCAGAGCAAGTAGTTGAGGGTTACAGGACTCCAGGGAAAGCTGAGAAAAAAGAAGGCTCTAGCTCTTGGAATCCAATGGTTCTTTTCAAGAAATTTTACCTGCTACTGAAATTTCCTGGCTACAAGAAGGAAGTAAGAATGTCAGAATACTCACAATCTCTGTCCTTTGTCCCTTCCTCAGCCACGACCTACCAGCCACCTTTCAAGGGGCATGTTCTTGGATTTAGCCCCTACATGTACTTTTACCCACTTACTCTTCCCAACAACTCTCCAAGGTAAAGCAGTATTTTCCCCTTTTCGCAGATGAGGAAATGGGGGCACAGAGAGGTTAAGTTACCTGCCTAAAGTCACACAGCTATGAAGAGTGGACAACCTGAACTTAACACACTGAGCTCAGCACTCATCACTCTGGCAATTTAAATTCCCATATTCTTTAGGTTATAGCCTCTATCCAGACTCTTACAACAAATGCAAAAATGATAAGTGTCATACTTGTTTTCCAAGAGAAACACATTCCAGGCCCCAACTGCTTCAGGGTCTCACGTTCTATATACCCTTATAAATAAAACAAAAACTGGAAGACTGTTCTTTCTACTTCTCTGTAGGTTTGGAAAATTGTTTCTTGCACACACACACGTAAATTTGGTTTCAGATATCAGTGCAGGCTGGTGGGGAGTGGCAGACAGACACAGTGAGGGGCCAGAGTCCTTGAGGAATGGTCTCAGAACAAGCTAGGGAAGCACAGGGAGCAGCCGACGCATGGCCCTGGCCAGTCAGGGCCTCCTAGCTGGGTATTGAGGACACAGCTCCTGCCCTCAGGGAGCTCAACATTTGGAAGGGAGACAGGTGAGAAGACAGATAAACACAGTATGGCTTCACAGGCTCTGTGGCAGAAGCCAGTTCAGGGCCCGCAGATGTGTGTGTATGGGGGGGGGGGGCAGGGACAGAGGCAGACGGGGAAGACTTTCTGGAAGAAAAGCAGGGAGAAGAGGTGGCCTGGGCGTGTCCGGCAGGCATGCACTGTGGCCATGATCGCTCTTCGTGTGAACACTGCTCTGTGTGGAGAAGCAGGTGGGAGGTGAAGCAATTTTTTCCCCTAGAAGTCTGGCTGGGAAAAGGAGGCAAGATGAAGAGTGGCTCTAAAGAGTGGAGAAGGAGAGGGAAGTTTCACTGTTCTTGTTATCGGGATGGGAGACTCGAGCATGGTGAGACCCCCTCCCCAACCCGGAACTTGGAGCGTTAGAGAGATGGGCAGAAAGAGTTTCTTTAGAGCTGTATGCTGACCACCACCATGCTCGGCCCACCCCATAGAACCCATTTCCTACACTCTGGAGCAGCTGCTCTCCTTGTCACTGGCTACCCACATGCACTCATGGCCACACCTGGGCTGGGGCCTCGGGTTTAAGAGTGGGGCCCTGACGTTGTTCTCATGTTATGGCTGCTCTGAATGGCGTGTTGGCTGCCTGGCATCGCTCTCTCTTTCTTCAAGTAACAACAACCCAGAGTTTCCTTTGGGGGTATGTTCTTCCTCTGACCACAGTTCCACATATGGGCCCATCACCCAACCCTGGACAGTGAGAGTCAGTTCCAAGACTTCTATTCACCTTGGAAGGAGCAGCTTTCTTTCCACAGGACTATGAGACTCCATGTAAATCTGGATTACCGGTGCATGGGAAGAGGCCCCCAGATTAAAGTCAACTGAGAGAGGACAGAGGTGCCAGGGTAGAGAGGGACAGTTTCCCGTGATGTCATTTTAAGCCCCTGGATCCCACAGTGCCTGAAGCTGATACTTAGCAACTGAGAACTGGGTTTGGCTTTCACATGTGTCTTTTGAAGGTTGTTTCTTTGTTGCTGTTGTTTTGTTTTGTTTTGACATACTAACCATCTAGGGGCAGGGCAGCTTGGGAAAGAAGATGATGACTAGTGTGGACTCCTAGAAACCACCTTCGATCCTTAGCAGCATAAGCTTCATACCCCGAAATTTAGAAGGCTGGGCCTATTCTATGTAGGCTTTAAACTATCTCCTGTGCCTCTGCTCCTGTCCGGCACTAAGGTCCAGGATGAGTTGGCTCTTTCTCCCTCAGCCTCGTTTGAGCATTTCCTCAGTCCTTTGTGTAAGGCGCTTTCGAGTGCCTTAGTGAGTTACGCACTGAAAGCTACCCTGCCTCCATGCCAAAAGTCAAACATCTGGGGGGTTAAGACTGGGAAGGACTGGAAAAAGTGCAGGAGGGCACACCTGGAGATGATTATAAAACCATCCACAGAAACAGCGCATGGAGGTGTGGGGGCCAGCCTGGGGAGCCCCGCTTCTGCCAGCAGAGGCACCTGCTGTGGCTGACCCAGGGGCCAGATGGAGAGCCAGCTGGGGCTTGGGGCATGTCAGCCTCTGATCACCAGAGCAGGGTCATGCCTGTCAGCAAGGGGAAGTGCTGAGAGGGGCAGGTGGAGGAGACATTGCAGGAGGCGGCCTAGGAGGAGTGGATATTGGTCAAGGAAGGCGGGAGGGGGAATGTGAGCGTGGCAGGCTGCAGCTGGCCAGCTAGGCCAGAACGAGGTCAGTGGCCAAATGGGGAAAGAACACATCAGACGGTGGAGCCCTGGTAAGCAGCTCGCTAGGGAGAGAAGCCCAGATTTACAGGGCTTGTTGCTACCCAAGGTGTAAATGCCCCCAGCATGGTAGATTTCAAGCCAGCCCTGTGACCTCAGGGGATGCAGAGCTCCTCCAAGCCCCACACCGCTGCTGGGGTACCCCCATGAGTTCAGAAAATGCCTGGCCTTGCTTTGGGTGGCCTGGTCTGGAGCTGCTGACTCGGGAACTCTCACACGATCACAGCTTTGGGGGTGTCAGTGGGGCTCTCATGGCCCTAGAAAGAATAAACTCTGCGTGCCCAGGATTTTCTTGTGGTCATCTCTGCGGCCACAACGGCCCGTTGGCACCCCTTCTTCAGGACACTTTGATCGTGATGTCAATCCTTGACAAATTTTGCCATGGGAGGAAAAACACAGTTAAATGTAGGGGCTCGGCAATTCCTAGAAGTCTGGGGTTGCGGGGCGCCTGGGTGGCACCGCGGTTAAGCGTCTGCCTTCGGCTCAGGGCGTGATCCTGGCGTTGTGGGATCGAGCTCCACATCAGGCTCCTCCGCTATGAGCCTGCTTCTTCCTCTCCCACTCCCCCTGCTTGTGTTCCCTCTCTCACTGGCTGTCTCTATCTCTGTCAAATAAATAAATAAAATCTTAAAAAAAAAAAAAAAAGAAGTCTGGGGTTGCTTCAAACCTACTGACTTTGGGTGAGGAATCTAGTCAGCAAGAGCCAAAAATGTGCAAGGTGCTGGGGTCCAGTGGTGACACTGGGACTTCCTGCTAAGAGGGGAATTTGGCCCCTGAGATTCCTTCAGAAGGGCGGGAACAGCTGCCTCAGAGAATCTGCTGGAACATCAAGATCATTATTAGGAGTAAATACGTAGGTTCAGTGTGGAGTCCAGTGAGAAACCCAAGTTGTGGGGCCACGTCGGCTCCAGACAGTGGGAACGCACATCAGCCCCTGGCCCACCTGCATCAGCCTCCACCCCAAGCGAGCTTCCCTCAGCAGGGTTTGCGAGAGCTGGTGGGGCAGAAGCTCCCAGGCCCCTCGCAGGAGTCCTTTCCAACGCTTGTATATAATGCTGCATTCTTTTTCTGAAAGAAGGCCCCAGAGTTAAGATTCGGGCCCTACAAGTTCTTGTCCCTCTCAATCCTGCAGCATCACGGGTCTAGGCAAGCCCCCTGTATCTGTAAGCAGGTTGAGTTAGTTTGCATTTGAAATTAGGATTTTTAGGCCTAGAAATTCAACAGGGGCTATTGAAAGGATGACACAGGCTTTGATTTGACAGGCAAATAATAAAGTGACGAACAAAGGGAAATCCTGAGCAACTTGATTCTGATCTGTGCTGTCTGAAGTTGTGATTTGCTGGGGAGGAAATTTTTGCTGGTTCTGTCTGGGTCAGAGGCTGGATGTTTTAAGCCACCATCCAAAATAGAACAGTGCCTGCTTTTGTGTATTTGGCTTAGAAGCCGTTAGGAGCCTCTCAGCAGCTAGAGAGACTTTTGCAGGGATGAGGGTGGGCACATGCTCCCTCTTGCTACTGTGGCAGAACAAAACCATTCCATGAAGGAATGGCCCAGAACGTAAGGTCACATGGCAAATGTCCATTTCTCTCCCGGGCCCCTCTGCCTCCCTGTGGACATCTACACATCTTCCCTGGACTTCTAGGCACTGTGGCAAAAGCTCCTGAGCCACTCTGAAGAGCGGGGGTGGGGGGAAGGGGGTATTCCTGCTGGGAGGGCACAGCTCTTCCGTCCAGTTGGCTGGAGGCACACTGAAGGGGTCCAACCCCATCCGCAGGCCCCCCTCTTGCGTGGCGCTGTGCAGAAGCTGGGCTTCTTTGTGTCTTTCTCCCTCTTGGATTCCACTGCAAGACTTGACCCACAGTCAACCTACTTCTACTCCTGGCATCCAGTCAGTTCCTTTTATTTCCACTCGGAGTTCTCCCAGCTCTGTTCTTAGCTATGGAAGCAAACTGCAGAGGCATTTCCTGTGCCAGGTGGTTTGGAGCAGAGAGCCAGGCAGCGTGGGCTGAAGGTAGGTGGGGTGAAATTCTTCAGGAACGGCTCCCAGCAAATGTGAGAGAGTAATTCAAAGTTACACTGGGTTGACTTCCAAAGCACCCAGCGCCGAGTGGAAACAAGGCTTGTTTGAACTAACTTTAGAAACATAACGAGTGTGGACCACCTTCGGATTTGCCCTCATTCACACACCAGGCCCTGGGCTCCTGGGATTAAAACATACGAATAAGACAAAAGCTGGTTCCAAGCTCCCTTGGAGGCCCAGCGTTCCTGGGGAAGTTGTCCTGAGATCCCGAACCAATATCTTTGGGATGGAGGTTTGCCTCTTTGAAGTTCACACAAAGAAGTAAAAGCCATGGGCAAGTGTAACATGTGTTCTCCGGTGAAAAGACGTCCCCCTCTGCTGATGTCTGGTGATGACTGAACACATCAGGGCAATTCTGGGAGGCTTGTGAATGGCTGCAGACCCAGATGATATGAGGGGTTTGGATGGGCTCCTGAACCCCTGGAGCCTCTCCTCCTCAGTGAAATAGGCAAAGCAATACTTTGCAGGGCTTTTGGGAGCGGTGATGAGTCAGGTCTGCAAAGTGGGGCAGGGCTTAATGCCTGGGAGCCACAAATGTCAATGTTCGTGGCATCTGCCCGTGTGGCCCACAGACTACAGGAGCTGAGGGGAACCACCAGGACAGCTGGTCCCCCCGCCACGGGCAACATTCACTAGTTACATGGCCTTAACACGGGTTCCAGGGAAAAGTTCATTTTTACTATAGGAATTAGAAGTTGAGCAATCTAAAGGATTCTGACATCCTTCTGTCCTTCTTATCTTGCCGCAGGAAAGTATGGATGATGTTCCTACTTTCTACGGACATCTGGGGCTGGGTCAGGGGCAGGAATGGTGCTGGGAATCCTGGGAATCCCCTGCAAGGGACTTGCTCGCAGGGGCACCTGCTGGCGCTTTGACAGAAGAACCAATCAGTTGACCTTGGGATGGCACCAGCTCCTGGGATACTGAAATCATGTCAAAGGCAATGTCTGCCACCCTCCAAGGCCCGGTGCCCCCCGGGAAGCAGAAATGTCTCTTCCAGGTAGGTGAGGGCTGATGTACCAGTAGAAAAGTGTAACTTTTGGGGGTGACAAAAGCTTCCAAAAGCAAATGCTGGTGATAGGGCTTCCAAAGCAAATGCTGGTGAGGTTGACCCAATTTTCTTAGGGGGGCAGAGAGGAGATGGGCTCTTTGGAAATTTAGTAAAAAAGGCCACCACTCTGGAGAAGCTGCCAAGAGCAGCCCAAGGCTATTTTAGAAAGCTTGTATAAGCATCATTCTATCTGTAGTGACAGCTGGGCTACTGCAGAGAAAGAGGCCGGGCTAGACTGGGACGATGTCTATGCTGGGAGAGCAGCTGATGAGACCCATGTGGGTGTCACCCTAAGGGATGGTAAGGTCCTACCCTGGCAGCAGGAGCAGCGTGGCCTCAAGGAGGCGGGGTGGATGGCAGAAGAGAAAGCCGCAGAGGAGGTGACAGGGCTGCCTGGGACACAGTAGGGACCCCAGGGGGCTGCTTGCTGGTGAACCCTGGTGTGGGCACTCAGGAATAAGAGCTCTCAGCCCCACTCCTGCCTCTCCCCAAGGCACGTGTGTGCGGATTAGCTCGCTGTCTGCAAACGGTTCTTATAGGACGGTGGTCTTCATTGTAAACTTGCCTACTACGGGTTTATTTTATGTCTGTCTAATCAGATTTTGAGTTTCTTTCTTTTTTAAAAAGATTTTATTTATTTATTTGAGAGAGAGAAAGAGAGTGAGCATGAGCAGGGGGAGGAGGCAGAGGGAGAGGGAGAGGGAGAAGTAGACTCTCCGCTGAGCAGAGATCCTGACCCGGGGTTTGATCCCAGGACCCTGAGATCATGACCCGAGCCAAAGGCAGACACTTAATGGACTGAGCCATCCAGGCACCCCAGACTTTGCGTTTCTCAAGTAGGGACCATTTCAAAGAAAGACTGAGATCCTTCCGTATCTACGAAGTCAGGAATGTGGACAAAGATGTAATTATTTTAGTGATAAAAGTTGACAGGAAAGCATTTCATGAGCAACTTCATTTCAGCCAAAACAACTTAATTCTTAAGTTTGAAGTCAGAGAGAGAGAGAGAGAGAGAGATTATGTCTTACATATTCTTGTCAATCTGAAACGGAGCCTTGCAACACAGACTGAGGAGATTATGATAGGAGGAAGCCCAGGAGAAGGGTACCTGGGTAGGAGATCAGCCACCTCCAGTTTGAAATCCAACCCAAGACAGGAACACAGCAGAAGGGCTGGCAGGAGGACATGGGTCACAGCATGTCCAGCCCTGTGAACTATGAGTAGAGGCAGCCACTGGGTACCCTGCTTGTCCCCATAGCAGCATAAAAAACACTTAGGGCACAACCCACAAGTACCCAAGTACCAGGCAGACCTTTGCAAGGGCCAATGGAGAGGCTGGCAGTTAAGCTGAGGATATACCCAGAGGGACTTTGGTGCCTAAGAAGGGGTTCAGTTGAACAATTCTTAGGGCTTGAAGTATGAGTCTGTAGAAGGCAATGAAGACCAATCTGGAATGGAACCCCAACCTTCCATAGAAAGACACAGGCATTTGTGCCTGAAGTCAATAGAGTTGGCCACTAGGAATCCGGGGTACACAGCACTTAGTGAAAACCAGTGTTCTTTTATGCTTCCATTAGATCTAGGGCTATTCCTCTTTTTTTTTTTTTTTTTCCAGCTAAGGAATCATCCCCAGAGCCACCAACAGCTGGACAATGTGCCCGTGCTATGTGGGCAAAGGCTGCTCCGGGTTCTCCTGGGGTTACTTTGGGGGACTTTCGCTATCCCAATTCCTCACTTCCTTCCCTCTTCTGTCACCTTCCCTCCCATCCAAAGCTGGTGGATCCTCCCGATCCCCTCACGCCCCATCCACCTTGCGGGTGGCTGCACTTCAGCCAAATAGAACAGCATCGTGCGGTGCACTGCGATTACTTCTATCGTTATACCTCGGGTACGAGTGGGAAACCCATGGCCTGGGAGAACGATGCCGGACCACACAATCAGCCTGCCTATCCAAATCTTAGAACATAATTCACGAGTCAGATTCTTTGTGTTTTACCCAGAAAACTGTGGGCAGGTTTATCCTCCACCACGCGAATCCTCCGAGCTCCCGCTGGGATGATGGCGGCTTCGATATAACCTGTGGTGGCAGATAACAGAAAGGTGAAGCACACCTCCACCCCCCTTCAGAGGCCCACATAGAACCCCCCCCCCAAATCTGCCCTATCCCCACCTCCCCCGCCTACCCCTGTGGGGATTTCAGAGCCTGTAGGCTGGTCTGGCTCTAAAAAATCAAGTCAATGAACAAGGAGTGTTCTTCTATGGCCAGAACCTCCAGGCTGCCCAAAACCAGAGAGCACCCTTCCTAGGAGTGTGTGGAGAGCTGAACCGTGTCTCCCCGCCCTCCCACTCTTACGTTGAAGTCCTGATCCCTGCTATCTCACAGTATGACCTGATTTGGAAAATGGGCCTTTGCAGATATAATTCATTCAGACGAGATCCCACCGGAGTAGGGTGGGCACTTCATCTTACAAAAAGGGGGAATTCAGATGCAGACAGGCACACAGAACTCCATGGAAGCAGGAAGCAGGGATCAGGGTGATGCTTCTACGAGTGAAGCAACACGGAAGATGGCCAGCAAACCTCCAGAAGCTAGCAGAGAGGCACAAAGCAGATTCTTGCTTCCAGCATTCCAAAGGAAGCAACCCTGCCTACACCTTGATCTTGGACTTGTAGCTTCCAGAGCCGTGGGACAGGAATGGTCTGTTGTTCATGCCACTCAGTTTATGGTACTTGGTGACTGTGGCCCTCGCAGACTGAGACAGCCTGCAATCCTGTGGGAACAGCCCCTCCGTGGGGCACACAGGCAGTGTGCCCCTGGCCACTCCATCTGCCGGAGG
The DNA here is from genome assembly GCF_017311325.1 of Ursus maritimus. Lineage (NCBI taxonomy): Eukaryota > Metazoa > Chordata > Mammalia > Carnivora > Ursidae > Ursus > Ursus maritimus. The sequence continues at coordinate 9,044,242 of NW_024425230.1, read as the reverse complement.
TTGCTTTGGGCTTCCCTGTACTCTAAGCTGTCCCCGAATCCATGGAACGACAGCAGAAGCTAAACTCCTTGCCCAGGGACAGAACCACTCCTTAACACACTGTTGGCCGTTTCCTGCTTCTGCTGACCTCTGGGGATCTCTGCAACTCTCCCAGCCCATGCTTTTGTCTATCTCCTTGAGTATTTCCAACTATAATGGGAGGCCCTCAGAGGCCTGGGGCTTTCCTGTACCCATCCTCCAACCCCACATGTACCCAGACAGTGGGGGGATAATGAGGATTCAGGGAGGGTATGACTGAGGCTGCTGGGCAGGAGGTCAGCCACTGGCTGCTGCCTGGTTAAGTGGGTCAATAAATGAGCCCAGCACAAGGGTGAGATTTTGAAATGCAGGCTGGTAATCATTTTGTTTTGATTTTCATTTGGGTTTTAGACAAGGGTTATATGTGTTTGCTTCAGCAATTGGGATGATAATCCCAAATTAGATTACAATCCTAAATGGGATCATCACAGTCAGCAGGGGAGCATTAAACAGGAGAGATCTCTGAGCCCAGCTATGTAGAGATTGTGGAAATATCCATTTTTGAGAGGTTGGTTTATTTCCTCATTTTCTCACAGTAAAACTAGCCGTATTTTTATTAGAAAAATAGTACACGATAATTCAAACCACAGAACGGAAAAAACCAAAATGAACCTGTACCACGTTGCTCTACAGAAATTATCCCTAAAAAAGCAAAATTTTAGTGACTAGTTTTTTCAGCATCTATTAATGCATATAAAAATATATACATCATTTTACATGAAAAGGATATTGTATGGAGTTTTAAAAGATCAGGGACAACTTTAAAATAATTGGAGTTTTGCTAGGCGGTATGTGCCCAAGGTACAAAATTCAAGTTACAAAAGGCTATAGAAAGTATGTGTCTCTAATAAGATATATCTTGTACTTACTTAACTACCTTTCTAACACTCTAATTATTTATAATAATTTGTATATTTTGGCTGGGTTCCTATAAATTTAACTGAAACATCTGCTCATACGACAGTTTTGTTTCTTCCTTTCTAATCGTTATGGCTTTAATTTCTTCTCCTTTCACTGTTCTGGTTGGAACTTACAAAAGCATGTTGTACGCAACGAGAGATTGTGGTATCCTTGCCTTATTCATGATGTTCCCAGGGATGCCTCCAAAGTTTTCCCATTGAAAATGATGTCTGCTGTGATAATGTGACAGATATCAATTACCAGGTTAAGGAAGTTCCCTTTTATCGTAGGTAAGAGCTTTTGTTAATGAAGAGATATTGAAGTTAATGAAGTGCCTCTTTGCGAATGCTGAACCACCCTTGCATCCCAGGGATGAATCCCACTTGGTCATGATGGATAATCCTTTTAATGTACTGTTGGATTGTATTAGCCAGGATCTTGTTGAGAATTTTGGCGTCCATATTCATTAGGGAAATTGGTCTGTAATTCTCCTTTTTGATGGGGTCTTGCCTGGTTTGGGGATCAAGGTAATATTAGCCTCATAGAATGAGTTTGGTAGCTTTCCTTCTGTTTCTATTTTTTGAAATAGCTTTAGGAGAATAGGTATTATTTCTTCTTTGAATGTTTGGTAGAATTCCCCAGGAAAACTGTCCGGGCCTGGAGTTTTCTTTTTTGGAAGGTTTTTTATCACTGTTTCAATCTCTTCATAATTAATTGGTCTGTTTAAAAAATCAATTTCTTCCTGTTTCAGTCTTGGTAGTTTATAGGTTTCCAGGAAGGCCTCCATCTCTTGAATTGTGGTGCATTGGCAACAAGCTGTTGATAAAAGTTTCTAATAATCCTTCCAATTTCATTGGTGTTGGTTGTGACCTCTCTCATTCATAATTTTATTAATTTGGGTCCTTTCTCATTCTTTTGGATAAGTCTCCCAGTGGTCTGTATTTTTATTTTATTCAAAGAACAAGCTGGTTCTGTTGATCTGCTCTACTGTACTCCTGGTTTCTAATTCATTGATTTCTGCTCTAATTGATCATATGCTTTCTGTGTGTGTGGATTAGGCTCTGTCCCTCTGTTGCTGTTTCACCTTCTTGAGGTGAGAATATAAACTGCATTTTAGATTTTTCTATTCTTTTGAGTGAGGCTTGGATGGCTATGTATTTTTCCCTTAGGACTGCCTTTGCAGTATCCCATAGGTTTGGACCGTTGTGTTTTTCATTCTCGTTGGTCTCCATAAATTGTTTATGATTTTTGATTTCCTGGTTTATTGAATCACTCTTGAGCAGGATGGTTCTTACTCTCCAAGTGTTTGAGTTTCTTCCAAATTTTTCCTTGTGGTTGAGTTCCAATTTCAAAGCATTGTGGTCTGAGAATATGCAGCGAATAATTTCAGTCTTTTGGTATCGGTTGAGACCTGTTTTGTGACCCAGAACATGGTCTATTCTTGAGAATGTTCCATGGGCATTAGAATAGAATGAGTATTCTTTGGTTCTGGGGTGTAGTGTTCTATATATGTCTATGAGGTCCAACTCGTCAAGTATGGCATTCAAAGCTCTTGTTTGTTTGTCGATTTTCTGCTTATGTGCTCTATTTCTGATAGTGGAGTGTTGAGGTCCCCTACTATTAACGTATTTTTATCTATATGTCTCTTTATTCTGGTTAAGAGTTGGCTTGTGTATCTTGCTGCTCCCCTGTTGGGTGCATATATATTTATAATTGTCATATCCACTTATTGGATACAACCTTTAAGAATAATATAGTACCCTTCTGTGTCTCTAACTATAGTCTTTAGTTTAAAATCCAATCTGTCTGATATGAGAATTGCTACCCCAGCCAAAACTATCAGTGTCATAAATTTTATCCAGAAGGAAAAAGCCAAAAATCATATGATTCTCTCAACAGATGCAGAAAAGCATTTGACAAAATACAGCATCCTTTCCTGATTAAAACCTTTCAGAGTGCTGGGGTAGAGGGTACATTCCTCAATCTCATAAAAACCATCGATGAAAAGCCTAGAGCAAAGATCATTCTCAATGGGGAAAAGCTGGAAGCCTTTCCCTTAAGATCAGGAACACAACAAGGATGCCCACTCTCACCACTATTATAAAGAAGTCAAACTGTCTCTCTTCGCAGATGACATGATACTCTACATGGAAAACCCAAAAGAATCCACTCCCAAACTACTAGAAGTTATGGAGCAATTCAGTAATGGCAGCATTTTAGGCACTGTAGTATCCATGATAGGATACAAAGAGTACTGACATCTACTAAATGGGAACGAGAAGCCTAGAACACCTGGTTAAAAAGCCAGAAGCATAAGTTAAAAAAGGAGATTGAGGGGAAAAGATGGAGAGAAAGACAGATGCATTGATACATGTAATTATCTCCTACAGAGCCTTAGAACATGAAGTAAACTTACATACTTCAGCATTTCCTTGGATTTCTAATATCTTTTCTAGCTGTGCTCAACTGATTTAGTCAGGCACTAATATCATACAGGCTTTAAAATAGAAGGCTATTTCTAAAGACTCTCAGAATATTGGAAAAAATGGTGTAAGAGACTTCTCTTCCCTTAAAAATTGATCCTAATGCAAGTTACTTCATGCAGACACACATCTGAAAGTATGTGGCTGATCCTGTGTCTCTGAGGCAGAGATGGCGATAATGACGCTTCCAGTGTAACTTCAGAATGAATGTAGATCGGGGACCTCTTGCTGGACCCTGAAGGGTTTTGTGTACGGAGAAGGCAGAGCCTCAGGATCGTTAGAGAACTTCTAACAAAATTACTTAGTGTGTCTAGGCACTGAAATTTATATTTTGGATGATTTTATTTTCAGTATGTTTGTCTTAGATGAGACATAAATAATTGTTTTGCATCAGACATAGCATTTGTATGCTATAATTTTATGAACCATGGTATGATTAAAGCTAAGAGATATTATATCAACTAATATAAAGACTTCCATAGAGGATGGAATGTGTATCTGTAGTAAGGTATATCAAGAAATATGAAGACTTGGTGCACGTGGGTGGCTCAGTGAGTTGAGTTTCACACTCTTGGTTTTGGCTCAGATGGTGATCTCATATCCTGGGATCAAACCCCAGGTTGTCTGCACTCATTGCAGTGTCTGCTTGTCCCTCTCTCTCCCCCGGCTTTCACTCTCTCTCTCTTCTCTTCTCAAATAAGTAAATAAATAAATTTTTTTAAAAAAGAAATATGAGGACATATCTTATTTTTATATCTTATTTTATATCTTATTTCGATTAACAGAAAAATGTTCATATTGGATGTAGTTACAGTACAAGGTTATGATGTGGAAAAACACATCAGTGATGCTGGTAACCAACTTGGGATTCTTTACCAGAATGAAAAGACAAAAAAACATGGAAAGAACAATATATAACTGGGGACAGAGAGTAGAGATCAAGTATAAGAATGAAAAGTGTTCTTGACAGAAACCTAAAAATTTTTAGGAAAATTATTACACAAAACATAGCTATAAACTTACTGATTTGAAAATGATGTATAAGTATTTAAGTTGAAGGTCATACTCTGTTCACCCCAATGTTCATAGCAGCTCTGTCCACAATAGCTAAATCATGGAAGGAGCCGAGATGCCCTTCAACAGATGACTGGATTAAGAAGATGTGGTCCATATATACAATGGAATATTACTCAGCCAACAGAAAGAACGAGTTCTCAACATTTGCTGCAACATGGACGGCACTGGAGGAGATAATGCTAAGTGAAATAAGTCAAGCAGAGAAAGACAATTATCATATGGTTTCTCTCATCTATGGAACATAAGAACTAGGATGATCGGTAGGGGAAGAAAGGGATAAAGAAAGGGGGGGTGATCAGAAGGGGGAATGAAGCATGACAGATTATGGACTCTGAGAAACAAACTGTGGACTACAGAGGGGAGACGGGTGGGGGAATGGGATAGGGTGGTGATGGGAAGTAAGGAGGGCGCGTATTGCATGGTGCACTGGGTGTTATACGCAACTAATGAATCATCGAACTTTACATCAAAAACCAGGGATGTACCGTATGGTGACTAACATAATAAAAAAATATTAAAAAAAATAATGAAGTGCCTCTTTGCATGTATTGAGATCATCATATTGTTTTTTTTTTTTCCCAAAAAACCCAAAGACCTCAGGGCATTTGAACTGTAATCACACTGGTTATGGCTAACATGGTGGGGGGTCAGTTAATCTTAGCTTTGTTTTTCCTTCACCAATACAGTTCAGTTAACTGTTATTTCTTTTTTATCCTGATGCTTTTCTGTAAACCTTTAATTGAATTTATATTTCTATTATATGGTTTGTCAGCTGGTAAGTGAAGTATTTTAATCCCTGGATATTAAAAGATGAGGAAATCAGCATAATTACACTGTGCCTCACATTCTTCCATCTTTTTTTTTTTTTTAAAGATTTTTTATTTATTTATGTGACAGAGAGACAGCCAGCGAGAGAGGGAACACAGCAGGGGAATGAGAGAGAGGAAGAAGCAGGCTCCCAGCGGAGGAGCCCGATGTGGGACTCGATCCCGGAACGCCGGGATCACGCCCTGAGCCGAAGGCAGACGCTTTTAAGGACTGCGCTACCCAGGCGCCCCTCACATTCTTCCATCTTACTTTCAACTTTAATTGTATGAATCCTACGTTGTACTCATTATAACATTTATCTTTTGCTAAGATAATTCGTGCAGCTGTTTTAGTCTTAGTCCTGAAAGTTTAGTGTTCATTGTGTCCCTCTGCCAGTTTCTTCAATAAATTCTTATTTGCCTCAAGTTTGTGCTCTATGAGATGGGCTTGTAGGAATTATATTCTCTGAAATGCAATATAGGAAAAAATTATTGTTTGTTGTTCTTACACTTGAATGTCAGTTTGATGGGTATAAAAGTCTTGGCTCACACTTTCTTTCTCTGAGGCCACTGTTACGAGTTGCTCCACTGAATGTCAGTGAGGAGAAGACTGAGGCCAAGCTGATGTCTTTATTAGGTTACCTAAAATTTGGATTGAATACTTATAAGAGTCTTACCTTTAAAATCTGATAAATATTAGGCTAGTCATAGTTTAATAGAATTTTTTTCCTGGGACATGAGGCTTTATTATTATTATACTAATTATATTACTAATTATATATACTAATTATTATACTAATTATTATACTAATATATATATATATATATATATATTTTATCTATTTGTTTGGTTTTCTTCTTCGGGGACACCAAATTATGCTGGATTTTCTTTTTCTGCCATTGTGTTCATTTGACGTCTTATCCTTTTGATTCGTTGTTATTTCCATTTTGCTCTGCTCATTTTTCTCAGTCCTGTCCTCCACGCTTCTTCTTGTGTTCTCAGAAATGTTACTTTCCTTTGCTTCCATGTGGACTTGGTTTCTGTGATGGATTCAAGTTCTTCCTTGACATCTTTCCTTAGCTCTGCCAAGTCGTATTTCATCTCCCTCTGTATCTTCATTGAGGTCTTATATCTTAGCTATGAGTTCTGGTTTTATAGAGGCTATTGTTTAATCAGTTTTTGGAATTTATGGCAGTAACATTTGGTCACAATTTTCATCTTCTCCTTAGCAATATTTTGCTGGTATTTTTTTAATTCACTTGTTCTCTCATCTTTTATCCCTTTCCTATTATGGTGATAGATCCTGTTCTGATTTTCTTTCTAAATTACTAATTTTTAAGTGACACAAGTTCTAATTGTAGCAGCTGCTTGTAGTAAGCTTGTATAATAAGGAAGAACAGGACAGCTTCATAGGCTAGCAGGACTTTTAATTGTTAGGACACAGGTTTATGTGTATCAGTGAATTAATTTTTATTTTTGTAAAAATTTATGTATTTTAAATTTATACAAACACATGTGTATATTTTCTCATAAGGATTTTATAATATACGTAAATCTCTTAATGCCTCTCCTCTCCCTGTGGGAACTGCCACTATCAGTCTAGTGTATATTCATTCAGATATTTTACTATTTATACACATATATCCATGAAAATTAAAAATATTTATATTTGTCTATATTTTACATAAGCATTAGGAGAAACATTATGACTAAATATTGTACTATATCATACTTTTTTTAAACATGATATATCTTGGAAGATCTATCCATGTGAGTGTGTGTAGCTCTACTTAATTTTACATTTAAATTGTAGTTTACATAATTACTCCCTTACTGATACACATTTAGGTTGTTTCAAATTTTCTGCTGTTAGAAACAGTGCTATCTTGTGTATGAATATGCACAGAAAACTAATAAAATAGTAGCAACCTAATCCAGCAACATATAAAAAGGATTATATACCATGATCAAATAAGATTATCCCAGGAGTTCAAGGTTAGTTTAACATGTAAAAACGAATCAATGTAATCTATATAAAAAACAAAACCACAAGATCATTTTAATAGATTCAGAGAAAGTATCTGACAAAATTTTACACCCTTTCATGATAAAAACACTCAACAAACTAAAAATACAAGGGAACTGCCTCAACCTGATAAACAGCACTTATAAAAAACCCACAGCTAACAGCAGACTTAATGGTGAAATACTTCAATGCTTTCCCCCTAAAATCAGGAAGAAGACAAGGCTGTCCACTCTTGGTACTTTCATTTAGCATTGTACTGAAAGTTCTCTCCATGTTGATCAGGCAAGAAAGATTTTTAAAAGGCATCCAAACTAGAAAGGAAGAAGTAAAAACATCTCTACTTGTAGATGTCAAGATCTTACATATAGAAAAATCCCAAGGAATACACTAAAATATTAAAATAAGTTCAGCAAGGTTGTAAGATATGAGATCAATATACAAAAATCAACTGCATTTCTAGGCATTAGGGTTGAACAGTTCAAAATGAAATTAAGAAAACAACTTGAATTAAATAGCATCAAAAAGAATACTTAGGAATAAACTTCACAAAAGATGTGCAAGATTTCTACACCAAAAACTACAAAACGCTGTTGAAAGATATTAAAGAAGATCTAAATAAATGGAAAGACACTCCATATTCATGGATGAGAAGATTTAATGTTAAAGTGGGAATACTTCACTAACTGATTTACAGCTTCAACACGGCCTATATAAATATTCCAGCTTTTTGTTTTTGTTGTTTGCCAAAAATGACAAGCTGATCCTGAAATTCATATGGGAATGCAAGGGGCCCAGAATAGACAAAACAATATTTAAAAGGAACAAAGTTGGAGAACTGACACTTACTTATTTAAAAGTTTTCTAGCCAGCTATATAATGAGGACAATGTGGCAATGGCATAAAGACAGACATCTTTTTAAAGAAATTATTTATGTATTTATTTGAGAGAGAGAGAGAAAGAGGAGAAGCAGAGGGAGAGGGACAAGCAGACGCCATGCTAAGTGTGGAGCCCGATGCAGAGCTCAGTCTCATGACTCTGAGATCATGACCTAAGTTGAAATCAAGAGTTGGATGCTCAAAAACTGAGCGACCCACCCACCCCAAGACAGACATGTTTATTAATGGAATATAATTGAGAATCTATAAATGAATCCTTAATTGACTTTCTAAAAGCAAAGGTGCCACGAATATTAAATGGAGAAAGAATAGTCTTTTCCACAGTGTTGGGATAATTGGATATCCACATACAAAGGAATGAAGGTGGACTCCTATCTCAAACCAGACAAAAAAAAACCTATCCTAAAATGGATCACAGACCTAAACCTAAGAGCTAAAACTATGAAACTCTTGAAGAAAACACAGGAGTAAATTTTTATGACCTTGAATTAAGGATTGGTTTCTTAGATATGACAGCAAAAGCACAAGCATTGTTTTGTTACCAAAAAAGTAGATTCTATTTGATTATATTAAAAAGATTATATTAAAAGTAGATTATATTAAAATTTAAAACTTTGTGCTTCCAAGGACACCATCAAGAAAGTGAAAAGCAAACCCATACACTGCAAGAAAATGTTTACAAATCACTTTGATAAGATATCTAGGAAATATAAAGAAAGCTTATAATTCAATATTAAAGTGAAAAATAATCCAATACAAAAATAGGCAAAGGATTTTAATAGACATTTCTCCAAAGAAGATATATGAATGGGCAGTAGGCATATGAAATGATGCTCAAAATCATTAGTCATTAGGGAAATGCAAATCAAAACCACCATCAGATACTACTTCACACCCACTAGGATGCTTATAACCAAAACAATAGACAAGAAGAAGTCCTATAATGTGTGGAGCAAACGGAACTCTCGTTCATTACTAGCAGGAATGTAAAATGTTACAGGCACTTTGGAGAAGAGTTTGGCAGTTCCCCTCCAAAATTAAACAAAATGACCATAGGACTAACCAACTCCGTTCCTAGGTATATAGCCAAGAAGAATGAAAACACATGTCCACGCAGAAACTTACATACAAATGTTCACACCAGCATTATCCACAATAGCTAAAAAAAAGGTGGAAACAACTCAGATACCCATCAAACGATGAATGTATTTGAAAAAATGTAGTATAACCATATAATGGAATATTATTCAGCAACAAAAGGAATGAAGCCACTGATACATGCCACAATATGGTGGGACCTAGAAAACATTATGCTGAAGAAGCCAGTCACAAAAGACCACATACTGTATGTGCCATTTCTATGAAATGTTCAGAACAGAGAAACACACCTAGAGACTGGATGCTGAGGGCTGGGGTAGGAGGGAGATGGGGAATGACTGCAGGTGAGTGTGGGATTTCTTTTTAGGATGATTGTGGTGATGGTTGCACAACTATGTACATGTACTAAGAGCCCACTGAATTGCCCATTTTAAAGGGGTGAATTTCATGGTATGTGGAATATATTTCAATGAAGATACTTAAAGAAATAGTAACTGTAATGAACAGCTTTGCACATGTATCATTGTGCACATACACGATGTCCTGCCTGATCAGCTGTGAGAATTGCTGGGTCAAATATACATGAGCTGAAATGTTACATGGATAGCTCAATTGCCCCCCATAATTGCTTGACTAATATAGAAGCCAACCAACCTTTTATGAGGTTGCCTGTTTATTCATAGACTTCTAAATACTTGAAATTAGCTATCTTCTTAACACTGGCTAATTCAATAGGTGAAAAAAATATTATGTGGGAGATTTAAGTTTCATTTCTCTCACTACCAATGTGGCTTGGCATCTTATTACATATTGATTGGCCATTTGAAGTTCCTTTTCAGGTAACTGCCTTGCTGAGAAGCACTGCCCATTTTTCTACTGGCTTTTGATTTTTATGTAATTGATCAGCAGGAATTTTAAAGGGATATCTCAGTACCTATTAACATATACTTAATGTGTTTTGAACTCAAACTCTTTACTTACTAGACTTTTTGTGAACATTTTTTTCTGTCTGTCATCTGTCATTTCTTTTTGGTGCCCTTTATCACATGTCTTTAATTTGAGAGTCATACTTTTGAGATTTTTGTTTTCTGAGGGTTTCTTCTTGTTCCATACTAGTTTTATGGATACCGTTGCATCTCAAATCTTTTTAAGACTAGTTGGTAGAGATTTTGCACTTCTATTACTGGAGTGATCTTGTTTTTCTCATGGGTCATCTTTTCAGGTTACCTTAGTCTCTCCCATTTGTGTTGCAGACTCTCGCAAGAAGGATCCACAGATGGGCTGTCTCTGTGAATCTGGGTGGAGTTTGCTGACCATCAGGACTGGCTTTCAGCTGGGGGACAGGGAGCCGTTGTTGGGTGCTTGACAACTGAAACAGCGAAATGTTTTCTCCATGTGCTGTGTTGTGGTGCTGGCCACCAACTATTTCCAGGTCTTCCTCCGGAAATGATAGGGATGCATTTCCCTGCCCTCTTAAACTGTGTGACCATGTGACCTACTTTGATCCTTAAAATGTGAGTGAAAATGATGTGCACATAGGAGCTTTAAGAGAATCAGGACCTGCTTTGCTGTGTTCCATTTTTTCTGCCAAGGTGATTGGTCAGCATCTGAACAAAATCTGTCAGCGCAGGTCCATGAGTGGCTCAAATATGCAGACCCGCCTACCATCCATGTTGGACGTGCAGCATGAGCAAAGAAATAAACTTCTGTGCTAAGTCACTGAGATCGGGGGGGGGGGGGCTTTTGTATGGTGTCTTGTTTATTGTGGCAAATCCAAGTCTATTTATTCCGATTCCTGTACATATGAGATGTCCTTGTTCCCCTCAAACCTCTTCATAAGTTCCTTTTCTTTCCTTTTTTTTTAAAGTAGGCTCCACACTGCGTGTGGAGCCCAACGTGGGGTTTGACCTCACAACTGAAGATCTGAGCCAAGATCAAGAGTCGGACACTCAACCAACTGAGCCACCCAGGTATCCCTTAGTAAGTTCCTTTTCATTCATTTTATGGTGAGGTTGGTAAGAGAGGAAACACTTGTTGTTCAGGTGGCCATCTTGGATGGCAAGTTTAGCAGTGTCTGTCCATCTTGACAGCAAATGCCTGGGTGTTGTCACTATAGATCCAGCTTCAAAAGTTTTACAAATTCAAGTTCTACTTGATGCTTCGGGAGACTCCACAGATGTAAACACAGTTCGGTCTGAGGGCAGTTGTCTCACTTAGTGTGCCCTGATCCTGATTCCCAGGCAGGATGACTTTAACCAACTGGGGTGTGGTCCTCCAGTGTGATTCCTTCCAGACACTTCCCATTGCTGTGGGGAATGGCAACACTGGCTCGCCCCAACAGCCTGCCTGTGGTCCCTGCTCTGCTCAGTCCTCATGGGGGCGCGGGGCGGGGGGAGGGCAGAGGATTCTGATTAAAAACAGTTTTTGCTCTGGAAATGCTTTTCTACTTAAAACGTCTGGCCACCAAAAACCAAACAGAGCAAACAAGACAGAACAAAACAAAAACAGAACACATCTTTTAGGATTACAGCAGTGGACTCTGTACCACAAATTTCTCTTAGAGAAGTTCATTCTTTCTGGAGCAGTCTGAAGAATTACTGGATTCTAGGCATACAAGACAGTGAGATGTCAAAAACAGAGACAAAATTATTCAGGGTCAATGTGATGGAAATCTTTTTGGGAAGGAGTCTCCATTTCAACTACAAAACTGACCTGGGAACAGGATCTGCTTGGGGAGCTGAATTCTTCTCAGAAAAAAAGCCGCTGTTATGTGGAATCTTCCTATTTTGTGACTAAGAAACCCTGGTGTTAGTATTACTAGGCTGCTACAATCAGAGGCAATGAATGCATCCGCCAAGATCCAGATTCGTTCATTTTCCACATCCCACAGCAAGGGAGTACATTTGCAACCTATGCATGGTCACCACATATATGTTTAAACTTAACTTTGGCACAAGTAGTAACACTGAAAAGGCACCTGTCTTCTCCCCTCTTTCAAGTATGCTGGGGGCAGAGCAGATGAGTAGTGAAAAGCTCAGGGTAGAGGCACAATCAGGTGAGGCTCATCCTCGGGTGACCTCTGAGTAACAGGGCAGGGGAGTCATTGCCATGCATGGGTTCTGCTAACGTTTCTTGCTAAGATTTGCAGAGAACTAATGAAAGAGAAAATGCCTGAAATAAAAGGCAGGTAGGTGTTCGGTCCACAAACCAAGGAAATCACCTCTACTTCACTGTCCTTTTTCACCTCTTTTGACTCACAGCTCAAAGCCTGTGCTGAGGTTGGTGTAGAGAGTGGTCAGCAATGGCAGGAGGCCCATCACCAAGTCCCAAATCACCTTGTCATCAAGTCCCAAATCACCTTGTCATCCCTCATACTAGATGGCCCCTAGGCAGATACCAGGTACCAGATGTTGACTGGGCATGAAAAATAATTAAAGGGGGGATGGACTGTAAGAATTCACGAGATAAAGTCACATTTTAGGTAGGGTAGGCAAGACTTTATCTTCAGAATAATTTTCCATTCTAGTCTCTGCCATCAAGCAGGAGACATCCAGTTAGAGGGGGACATGATTTGGTTTCATGAAGAAGCCATGGTTAACATTCAATGCCTTTGCCATCTTTCTAGCAGAACATGCCATGTTTGCTGTCAGGACAAGAAGTCAGAAAGAACGTCAATGTGATATTGACCTGAAACCTATCTCAAATCTTCTGAACAGTTAGAATCACCGGGCTATAAACACATTCCCCTGCAAGATACTTTTTGTCTGAATTTCCCCAGGTAGACTTGCTTTTTAGATGATGTGGTCACACTTTCCCCTTGTGTTTTTAGGAGTGGTAACTTTCTTTGGAAGAAAACCATTGCACTGGTAGTGTACTGTGATGGAATGCAGGTGAAATTTTGGCTATGTGGCCTGGAACTCTTTCACAAGGTTGTACCAAACATGTAAAACAAAACAAAACAAAACTCAAAGCTCTATTTTTTTGTGTGTGGGTGTATGTGTGTGATTGCCTTATAAAATGGTTGAAGAGGCTTTCATATAAGTTTATAGCTTCCCCTGCTTTTTTTTTTTTTTTAAACAAAGTTGTTTATGAGAATACTACTATCTTTATGTTTACCCCTGAGGGTTGTTCTGGGTCTCACTGGAAAGACCTCATTTTTTGGGAAGCCCATGGGGCCAGACTAATACCCTTCCTTGTTCAGTTCCCAGAACATGAGGTCAGTGTAGGCGAGCCAAAGCAAGGCCATGACATTATCTTCAGTATGAAGACCATGAGGATGTGACCCCCTGCCCTTTGGGAAGTCCAAGTCTGTGATACGGACACTTCCCTATGGAAAAACAGGTCACTGCGGCAAATTCTCTGGCACATCGTAGCATTTTCTGCCCAAGAGCCAGGTGTGGCCAAGAAGAATGAGGATGTATCCCTTGGCATACTGACACAAGTTTCTGTCTGGTCTCTGATCTCGTAACTCTTTACATTTTATAGCTTTAAAATTGGTTTTATTCTACAGTTTTTTCTTTTTGGCCAGCAGTCTTAAACATCAATTATACAGAAGTGACAAATGGCCTTCGTGTTTATCCATGGCTTCATGCATGACCCATTCCCACTGACTCCGCTCAGAAAACATTCAGGCATGGAAGCAAGGAAAGAATCCCACACCAGACACGTCACCTCAAGTACTGCACGTGATACACAAACATCTTACATGAGAAACACTTGGGAACAGCCTTTGCCATCACACATGTGGACACCTTCGTACAAAGATTATTCTTGACTGAGGAAAAGAAATATATGGTCATTGGTTTCCATGCACATTTGAGGAACTGATACTGTAGTTCTTAATCACGGTGGAGGGAAGAGTCACTGTTTGTCATCACATAGGGTAAATTTTCCCCATAAAACCTCCATACCCCACACCTAAAGAACAGAACGTGGCACGTGACAGAGTGTCTAAAGGTAATTATTAAATAAATATGTGACTTGCGGATCTACCAACACTTAAAAGGGATAGATCACGTCACCTTCCCTTTTAAGAATTCATTGTTTGAGAAGGTTCTCTTTGAGGATAAGTGCAAAGCATTCAGAACCCATGAGGCGCCATGGATGGCTCTCCATGTGACTTCAGGGGTGACTAGTCACCTCTGCAGCACTGAGGAGGAGCACAGAACCAAGGTAGAATAGTTACAATGACCCTTTAATGAATGAAGTGGAAGCATCATACCAAGAACTTTCAAGCTACTAAATTAAAAAACTCAGCCGTTTGAACACAAAGGCTTGAGCATGTTCAAGCCCATCCATCAGAGCCGTAATACAATAGCCATTCAAGTAGGTTCTTTCAATAGTTGAGTTGCCAAGGACCTTGGTTATTCAAAGTCGGAAGTCAATAGGCCAGGGGGTAATAAACAGCTTACACTCAGAATGCCCTATCCCCACTCGCTGTTTGTGACCTCTCAAGGACACAAGAGGGGGGACATCCTGAGGAGGTATGGACCCTGGCCCTGTGTGGTTCTTCTCTGGAGTCTCAGCTCAAGCATTTAGGTGAAAAAATGCAGATGAGTTCAGGCAAGGGTCAGGACTTCATATAACTGGGCAAAAATCCTGCATTTGGTTACTTGTTATCTTTCTGGTGGCATTTCTTTTTGATATTTACTCTTAAGGGTGATAAGACATTCCTCCTTCTCCCAGTCTTTCTAGGGCATAGATGAAAAGTTACCTTTCTATCTAAACTGACAGGATTAGTGAATCCACTCTGACCAATACAGTTGGAGTCACCCAGATGTTCTGTGACCCCGGGGACTTTATACCCTTCAGCCCGAAATGTCCTTCCTCCACCCGCACTGTCAGTTCATGTCTGCTTGTCCTTTATGGCTCAGGGACCACCCTCATCTTTCAGCCAGCCTGGGCAAGACACCCCATCAGAATTTGAGGCCCCACAGCACCCCCACTGAGCTGCCTCTGCCTCACACATGGACGCAGGCTGCTTGCCTGGGGGTACCCTCCCTCAGAGGTGACCGACTTGGGAGCCATTTACTTTTACTTCTGCACATCTGACGCTTAAAACGTAGTAGTGTCAAATAAATGTTTACTGGGGGACCGTTTGTCAGTATCTTCGCATATGTACATTCCAGAATGTCAGGCCATGATTACAGGTTTGTGTTTGACAAAACTATATTAAATAGTGATTCATTCATGTGTGAGTTAGCATTTCACGCACAGCCTCAGTATTGCAGAATCCACACTGATAGGAGCTTCTGCTCACAGACCTGGTGAGGATTTGGAAGAAATGGCTTTAGACTTAGAACAAAGGTGTGACATCTGGCGAGAAGGACAGAACTTTTCCAGGTGGGTGAGGATAACGGCTGGTTATCTTTCTCTGAAGGTTTGCTAATGATGAGGGAAAAGACAAGCTGAGGAAAAAGCATAAGCCCACACCTTGCAACGTCCCCCCACCCCTAACTCCTGGGTGGAACATGTGTGACATTCTTCCAGGAACCTCCCAACAAAATGTTAATACCTTGCTAGTGGGGAAAACAACCTTAACCTGACAATGGCAAGACCTCTGGTATCTTGTAGGCTGGTCGTCTTTAGCATATGAAAGTTCTTCAAAACCTCCCTTTTTCTTATTTCCCCCAACACCCGAGTACATAATCAGCCACTCCTCAAGACCCCGGTGCAGCAGCTCTTTCTGCCCACAGGTCCTGTCCCATGCTTTAATAAAACCACCATTTTGCACCAAAGATGTCTCAAGAAATCTTTCCTGGTCGTCAGCTCCAGACCTCACCCCACTGAACCTCACCTACATTCCAAAACCACATCATTAAGGTTTTTGTGCCCCAGAAGCTGGAAGGAGGCACAGACACCACAAGCCAGGGTGGGACAGCTACCCCCAGGAGGCTTCCGATGGCCAACTGTCCCTCCATGGCAGACTGGCTGTCTGAACCCCAGAATCCTGATCACCCCAGGAGGAAGGCTACACATTCCCGCCCACCTTCCTCCCGTACACAAACGGGACTCATGCATCAGAACGGAGAAAGGGGAGAGAAGGGGAAAAAAGTTCCTGTGATTGGAGGAATGGATCCACTCATGCTGAGATCAAAGGTCAAGTGGATTAGACTCCAGGGGAAAAAAGAGAGAACCTTTTTTGCCCCATCGGGGTTCTCTTGGAAGTGAGCTGCTATGTTGCCTGGAGTGGAGGTTTTCAGAGGTGTGTGGCAGAAACGGCCTAGTGTTCCAGTGAATTGCTCAGGGGGCAGGAGAGGGCGTGTCTGTGCTCGACCTGCCTTCCATGGAAGGGAGCAACTGTAGTGAGTTCAGTTTATCAGAGCTCAGCACATTTCATGTAAATAAAGGGTTCTAACGCTTCCTTTTTTTTTTTTTAATCAGTAGTAAAACTTGGCAACTGCAGAGGTTTTGTTCCTCGTTGCCCTTGCTGGCACATTAGGCAAGGTCAAAGTCTCATGGCGAATTGGATCTGGGGCCCAAATAGAGGAAGTGGCCTCAGACATGTCAACACAAATAGAAATCACTGAAGCTCCAGAGCAGTGTTGTTCGAGAAATTTCTGCAGTGATGGAAACCTCTCTGTGGGCTGTCTGGCACAGGAGCCCCTAGCCACATGTGGCCATGGAGCACGTGAAATGTGGCTAGTGGGACTGAGGGCTGAATTTTCAAGTTTGTCTAATTTTCATTATAATTAAAATTTGAATAGACTAAAGTGGCCTGTGGCTACCGTCCTCGATGACACTGCTTCAGAGGGCACTTTCCCCACAAACCGACTTGCTCTAGTGTTACCTTCCTCAGTTTATCTCAGGAGCCAAGCAGCAAGCACAGATTCTCACACGTTTCCTACTGCATAGGCTGGGCACCTGTCTTTAAAATCCAGAAACCTGGCCTGAAATGTTATTTTTAAGTGACATTTTAAAATTAAATTTTGTGCTTGCATTTGCGTCTGGTTTTGCTGTCACGAGATCCTGCAAAATGTTTGTGCAATAGGTTGCCTTTTCTGGAAGGTACCGAGAAGGAATGTTTCCTCTAGACCAGGTCTCCCATCCATGTAGAGAGCGGGGAGCATACAGAGACTTCTTCTCTCGGCCTTAGTCCCAGAGGTCTCTGTTCTGTGGGACAGAGAGGACTGCCTGTGATTTTGTTTCTCTGTGGGGGTAAAACTGAACTGAAAAGCTTCTTTCCAAAGCCATCATTCAAACTAGAATAGAGGCTTTTCAGCTCAGATCCACCCAACAAGCTACCTTGGTGATGTCGCTCTTGGTGATGCTGAGTGAGTGGACGCTCACTAAGGCTTTGAGAAGAGCTCTGTCCCCAGATGACCTGCTGGCCTCCTGCTCCTCTCATTACATAAGTATCAACCCGCATACCGCCTTGGCCATCATAAGCTGGTGTCCTCCAGGACAGGAGATCAGAAACCATCTCCCACCTCTGGGCAAAGCAGCCTACAGCTGTGCAGGTGGATCAAGCAGAAAGACTAAGAAGACCCGTCGGCTGAACTTTGAAGTCCCTCTCTAAGCACAGCGCTGGGGGAGGTCTACATTTGGGAAACAGGAGACTCCCCTACTTTGTGTTTGGTCGGCAGAGGCAACTCAGACTTCCCAGAACAAATGGCTTTATGAGAATTTTAGGCATGTGTGTAAATGCTGTCCTACTTTAACTGAGAGAAAACTCAGAGAAAACCTCTTCCATCTATAGGTAAAAACAACATGGCCAGGTGTCCCATCAGAAGACAGGCTGACGTGAAGCTTCAGGGGGGCTGGTTGGGCAGGGCAGCGCCACTGAACTCCACAGGCAAACTATTCACTTCTAGGAACCTCAAGATATTCTGGCTAACACGCCTTCTCTTTGCCTTTCAGCAATCCTGACACCAACGTGCCAGGCTGCCTATCCATCGTCGACAAGTCCTTAATGACAAAGTGCAGAGAAGGCATGCGATCCTTGGCTTTGGGCAAAGGAAATAAAATATATAAACACCCGTAGGCTGTCCCTTGGGTTTCTCCTTCACTCATCCCCCCAGGAGTGGCCAGGGTCCCCTCGCCCTTGGGCTTCACACTCACCTGTGCCCCGAGAGTGGCTGAAGTCTCCTTTCACCACACGGCACGTCTTGCCGTCCCCGCTGCAGACCCCACACCGGTCTTCCTTGGCCGCGGACCCGATGATGCCATCACAGCCAATTTTCTGAATGACAAAAGGGTGGGGTTATTGTAGGATTAAGACTCAGAGGGATTTTCTAAGAGAATCTCTGCAGGGCTGACTTCTCCCATAGGAGCAGCAAGCGTGGTGCCTGGGGCCCACCATATTTCCAGAGGCCTGAGAAAATATTTTAAAATCAGAAAAGAAAAAAAAATTAATAGAATCCAACTTGTAGTATACCTGTCTTTATACCCACATAGTTGTCACACATATTTTATTATTTGTTAGAGAGGAGGAGGCCATAAAGGCAAAAAAGGCCTCAGAAGTCCCACTGAGGCCGGAAGCCTGACCCTGCGAGCGCTCCCTGAGGCACAGGCCACGCCTCTGACTCCCACACACCTTCCAGGGTGACCACAACTTCACAGGAATCACGTTTCCCTTGGGGCTGCACGGGGCACCTCTATCTTGGTTGGAACAGCCAGCAGAGCAGCGTGGAGAAGCCACACTGACTTTTCTACTCAGGTCAGGAAGCCCAAAGCTCATTCAGACATGGCTGGGAATGAGCCCCTCCACTTCTCCGTTGAGACCTAGCCCAAGAAGACCCCTGTCCTCCAAACCTTTCAAAAAGGCATGGGTGAGGTCAGAGAAGAGTAACCTGACCCTGAGTGGCTCTGGGCAGCACAGCCCAAGTCAGTTCATGAAAAGTGGGGAAAAGCTGTGAACTCTTGTTTTTCCTTCAAAAACAAACGCATGAGAATTTTACATTCTGCAAAACAACATACCTAGCTTTAGAGTATAGTGAACACTGAGTGTTCCACTTTCCCCCCTGAAGCAAGTACTTCCAGAACAAGACTGAGTTTCCCCATTGCCCTGCATTAGGGATTAGTGCTTCAGGCAGGAAAGGCGTCAATAGCCAGATAACTCAGGCCAAGTTAATTTTGCTCCTTCCCACGATGCTTGGAGGGGTGCTAGCAAGGTGCTTCCCTCCTTGCACCCCACTCTAACAGGGCAGGGCGTGGAGCAGAGCTGGCTGAACAGCAACTTCCTCTTGGCCCCACGGCTCACCACTTAATCAGAATCCTCTGCTTCGTGATGGTAGTGTTGGTTTTTTTTTTAAGACTTGTTTATTTATAGAGACAGAGAGAGAGTGAGCATAAGTGGGGGGAGGAGCAGAGGGAGAGACTCAAGCAGACTCCCCGCTGAGTATGGAGCCCAATGCAGGGCTCCCAACCCATGACCCATGAGATCACGACCTGAACCAAAACCAAGAGTGGGACACTTAACCGACTGAGCCACCCCGGCGCCCTGGCGCTGGCTCTGCAGCAGGAATATGTGTCCACCTGTCTAGGAGGGTTATCAAAACAGACTGCTGGATCCCATGCCCAGTGTTTCTGACCCAGTAGGTCTGGGTGGGTCTGAGAATGTGCATTTCTCTCTTTTTTTTAAAAGATTTTATTTATTTGACATGGCGGGGGGAGAGAAGTGGGCTCACAGCTGAGCAGGGTGTCCGATGCAGAGGCTCGATCCCAGGACCCTAGGATCATGACCTAAGCTGAGGGCAGATGATTAACCAACTGAGCCACCCAGCCTCCCCGGGAATGTGCATTTCTAACAAGTTCCCAGTGATGCTGCTGCTGCTGCTGGTTGGGACAACACTCAGAGAACCACCGCATTGTGGAATGCTCTATGGAGAGCAAGTGTGTGTTCTTCCTAAGCAGCAGTCCCAAGGTCTCATCCTGGGATCCCTTCATTTCTTTAGGGAAGAATTATGAGAAAAATCACTGTTGTGTGTCCAAAAATGGTAGCATAACAATACATTTCAGTGAAGACCTGAAGATCTGCTAAATACTGAGAAAGGTTGGTCCAAAAATGACCATTAAGAAAACTGAAGAAGATTTTTTTACTGTTTCCTTGGCTGTGCAGAAGCTTTTTATCTTGATGAAGGCCCACAAGTTCATTTTTTCTTTTGTTTCTCTTGCCTTTGGAGACGTGTCATGAAAAAGGTTGCTGTGGCCGATGTCAAAGAGGTTGCTGCCTATGTTCTCCTCTAGGATTTTGATGGATTCCTGTCTCACATCGAGGTCTTTCATCCATTTGGAGTTTATCTTTGAGTATGGTGTGAGAGAGTGGTCACGTTTCATTCTTTTGCATGTAGCTGTCCAATTTTCCCAGCACCATTTATTGAAGAGACTGTCTTTTTTCCACTGGATGTTTTTTCCTGCTTTGTCAAAGATTAGTTGCCCAAAGAGCTGAGGGTCCATTTCTGGGTTCTCTATTCTGTTCCATTGGTCTATGTGTCTGTTTTTGTGCCAGTACCATGCTGTCTTTGTGATCACAGCTTTGTAGTATAGCTTGAAATCCGACATTGTGATGCCCCCAGCTTTGTTTTTCCTTTTCAACAATTCCTTGGCGATTTGGGGCCTTTTCTGGTTCCACACAAATTTAAGGGCTGTTTGTTCCAGTTCTTTGAAAAATGTCATTGGTATTTTGATCGGGATGGCGCTGAAGGTGTAGATTGCTCTGGGTAGCACAGATATTTTAACTATGTTTATTCTTCCAATCCACGAGCATGGAATATTTTTCCATCTTTTTGTGTCTTCTTCAATGTCTTTCAAGAGTGATCTGTAGTTTCTAGAATATAGTTCCTTTACGTCTCTGGTTAATTCCGAGATAATGTATGATTTTTGGTGCTATCGTAAATGGAATGGATTCCCTAACTTCTCTTTCTTCAGTCTCATTGTTCATGTATAGAAATGCAACTGATGGGGCGCCTGGGTGGCGCAGTCGTTAAGCGTCTGCCTTCGGCTCAGGGCGTGATCCCGGTGTTGTGGGATCGAGCCCCACATCAGGCTCTTCTGCTATGAGCCTGCTTCTTCCTCTCCCACTCCCCCTGCTTGTGTTCCCTCTCTCACTGGCTGTCTCTCTGTCAAATAAATAAATAAAATCTTTAAAAAAAATGCAACTGATTTCTGAGCATTGATTTTGTATCCCGCCACATTACTGAATTGCCCTATAAGTTCTAGTAATTTGGGGGTGGAGTTTTTTGGGTTTTCCATATAGAGTATCATGTCATCTGCGAAGAGAGACAGTTTGACTTCTTCTTTGCCGATTTGGATACCTTTTATCCCTTTTTGTTGTCTGATTGCTGTTGCAAGGACTTCTATGTTGAATAATAATGGCGAGAGTGGGCATCCTTGTCGTGTTCTTGATCTTAAAAGAAGGGCTTCCAGCTTTTCGTCATTGAGAATGATATTCGCTGTAGGCTTTTCATAGATGGTTTTTATGAAATTGAGGAATGAACCCTCTATCCCTACACTCTGAAGGGTTTTAATCAGGAAAGGATGCTGTATTTTGTCAAATACTAAGAGGCAGCCCACGGAATGGGAGAAGATATTTACAAATGACACTACAGATAAAAGACTGGTATCCAAGATCTACAAAGAACTTCTCAAACTCAATACATGAGAAACAAATATTCAAATCAAAAAATGAGCAGAGGATATGAACAGACACTCTTCTAATGAAGACATACAAATGGCTAACACACACATGAAAAAATGTTCAAAATCATTAGCCATCAGGGAAACTCAAATCAAAACCACATTGAGATACCACCTTATGCCAGTTAGAGTGGCAAAAATTGACAAGAAACAACAAATGTTGGAGAGGATGTGGAGAAAGGGGATCCCTCTTACACTGTTGGTGGGAATGCAAGTTGGTACAGCCACTTTGGAAAAGGAGTAAAACTGAACTGAAAAGCTTCTTTCAAAGCCATCATTCAAACTAGAATAGAGGCTTTTCAGCTCAGATCCACCCAACAAGCTACCTTGGTGATGTCGCTCTTGGTGATGCTGAGTGAGTGGACGCTCACTAAGGCTTTGAGAGAGCTCTGTCCAGATAGCCTGCTGGCCTCCTGCTCCTCTCATTACATAAGTATCAACCGCATACCGCCTTGGCCATCATAAGCTGGTGTCCTCCAGGACAGGAGATCGAAACCATCTCCCACCTCTGGGCAAAGCAGCCTACAGCTGTGCAGGTGGATCAAGCAGAAAAGCTAAGAAGACCCGTCGGCTGAACTTTGAAGTCCCTCTCTAAGCACAGCGCTGGGGAGGTCTACATTTGGGAAACAGGGAGACTCCCCTACTTTGTGTTTGGTCGGCAGAGGCAACTCAGACTTCCCAGAACAAATGGCTTTATGAGAATTTTAGGCATGTGTGTAAATGCTGTCCTACTTTAACTGAGAGAAAACTCAGAAAACCTCTTCCATCTATAGGTAAAAACAACATGGCCAGGTGTCCCATCAGAAGACAGGCTGACGTGAAGCTTCAGGGGGCTGGTTGGGCAGCAGCGCCACTGAACTCCAGAGCAAACTATTCACTTCTAGGAACCTCAAGATATTCTGGCTAACACGCCTTCTCTTTGCCTTTCAGCAATCCTGACACTAACGTGCCAGGCTGCCTATCCATCGTCGACAAGTCCTTAATGACAAAGTGCAGAGAAGGCATGCGATCCTTGGCTTTGGGCAAAGGAAATAAAATATATAACACCGTGAGCTGTCCCTTGGGTTTCTCCTTCACTCATCCCCCAGGAGTGGCCAGGGTCCCCTCAGCCCTTGGGCTTCACACTCACCTGTGCCCCGAGTGGCTGAAGTCTCCTTTCACCACCACGCCGTCTTCCGTCCCTGCAGACCCCACACGGTCTTCCTGGCCGCGGCCGTTGATGCCATCACAGCCAATTTTCTGAATGACAAAAGGGTGGGTTATTGTAGGATTAAGACTCAGAGGATTTTCTAAGAGAATCTCTGCAGGGCTGACTTCTCCCATAGGAGCAGCAAGCGTGGTGCCTGGGGCCCACCATATTTCCAGAGGCCTGAGAAAATTTTTAAAATCAGAAAAAGAAAAAAATTAATAGAATCCAACTTGTAGTATACCTGTCTTTTACCCACATAGTTGTCACACATATTTTATTATTTGTTAGAGAGGAGGCCATAAAGGCAAAAAGGCCTGAAGTCCCACTGAGGCGGGAGCTGACCCTGCGGCGCTCCCTGAGGCCAGGCCACGCCTCTGACTCCCACACACCTTCCAGGGTGACCACAACTTCACAGGAATCACGTTTCCCTTGGGGCTGCACGGGCACCTCTATCTTGGTTGGAACAGCCAGCAGAGCAGCGTGGAGAAGCCACACTGACTTTTCTACTCAGGTCAGGAAGCCCAAAGCTCATTCAGACATGGCTGGGAATGAGCCCCTCCACTTCTCCGTTGAGACCTGCCAAGAAGACCCCTGTCCTCCAAACCTTTCAAAAAGGCATGGGTGAGGTCAGAGAAGAGTAACCTGACCTGAGTGGCTCTGGGCAGCACAGCCCAGATCAGTTCATGAAAAGTGGGAAAAGCTGTGAACTCTTGTTTTTCCTTCAAAAACAAAGCATGAGAATTTTACATTCTGCAAAACAACATACCTAGCTTTAGAGTATAGTGAACACTGAGTGTTCCACTTTCCCCTGAAGCAATACTTCCAGAACAAGACTGAGTTTCCCATTGCCCTGCATTAGGGATTAGTGCTTCAGGCAGGAAGGCGTCAATAGCCAGATAACTCAGGCCAAGTTAATTTTGCTCCTTCCCGATGCTTGGAGGGTGCAGGCAAGGTGCTTCCTCCTTGCACCCCCTCTAACAGGGCAGGGCGTGGAGCAGAGCTGGCTGAACAGCAACTTCCTCTTGGCCCCACGGCTCACCACTTAATCAGAATCCTCTGCTTCGTGATGGTAGTGTTGGTTTTTTTTTAAGACTTGTTTATTTATAGAGACAGAGAGAGTGAGCATAAGTGGGGGAGGAGCAGAGGGAGAGACTCAAGCAGACTCCCGCTGAGTATGGAGCCCAATGCAGGGCTCCCACATGACCCATGAGATCACGACCTGAACCAAAACCAAGAGTGGGACACTTAACCGACTGAGCCACCGGGCGCCCTGGCGCTGGCTCTGCAGCAGGAATATGTGTCCACCTGTCTAGGAGGGTTATCAAAACAGACTGCTGGATCCCATGCCCAGTGTTTCTGACCCAGTAGGTCTGGGTGGGTCTGAGAATGTGCATTTCTCTCTTTTTTTTAAAAGATTTTATTTATTTGACATGGCGGGGAGAGAAGTGGGCTCACAGCTGAGCAGGGTGCTCGATGCAGAGGCTCGATCCCAGGACCCTAGGATCATGACCTAAGCTGAGGGCAGATGATTAACCAACTGAGCCACCCAGCCTCCCGGGAATGTGCATTTCTAACAAGTTCCCAGTGATGCTGCTGCTGCTGCTGGTTGGGACAACACTCAGAGAACCACCGCATTGTGGAATGCTCTATGGAGAGCAAGTGTGTGTTCTTCCTAAGCAGCAGTCCCAAGGTCTCATCCTGGGATCCCTTCATTTCTTTAGGGAAGAATTATGAGAAAAATCACTGTTGTGTGTCCAAAAATGGTAGCATAACAATACATTTCAGTGAAGACCTGAAGATCTGCTAAATACTGAGAAAGGTTGGTCCAAAAATGACCATTAAGAAAACTGAAGAAGATTTTTTTACTGTTTCCTTGGCTGTGCAGAAGCTTTTTATCTTGATGAAGGCCAAGTTCATTTTCTTTTGTTTCTCTTGCCTTTGGAGCGTGTCAGAGAAAAGGTTGCTGTGGCCGATGTCAAAGAGGTTGCTGCCTATGTTCTCCTCTAGGATTTTTGATGGAATTCCTGTCTCACATCGAGGTCTTTCATCCATTTGGAGTTTATCTTTGAGTATGGTGTGAGAGAGTGGTCACGTTTCATTCTTTTGCATGTAGCTGTCCAATTTTCCCAGCACCATTTATTGAAGAGACTGTCTTTTTCCACTGGATGTTTTTCCTGCTTTGTCAAAGATTAGTTGCCCAAAGAGCTGAGGGTCCATTTCTGGGTTCTCTATTCTGTTCCATTGGTCTATGTGTCTGTTTTTTGCCAGTACCATGCTGTCTTTGTGATCACAGCTTTGTAGTATAGCTTGAAATCCGACATTGTGATGCCCCCAGCTTTGTTTTTCCTTTTCAACAATTCCTTGGCGATTTGGGCCTTTTCTGGTTCCACACAAATTTAAGGGCTGTTTGTTCCAGTTCTTTGAAAAATGTCATTGGATTTTGATCGGGATGGCGCTGAAGGTGTAGATTGCTCTGGTAGCACAGATATTTTAACTATGTTTATTCTTCCAATCCACGAGCATGGAATATTTTTCCATCTTTTTGTGTCTTCTTCAATGTCTTTCAAGAGTGATCTGTAGTTTCTAGAATATAGTTCCTTTACGTCTCTGGTTAATTCCGAGATAATGTATGATTTTTGGTGCTATCGTAAATGGAATGGATTCCCTAACTTCTCTTTCTTCAGTCTCATTGTTCATGTATAGAAATGCAACTGATGGGGCGCCTGGGTGGCGCAGTCGTTAAGCGTCTGCCTTCGGCTCAGGGCGTGATCCCGGTGTTGTGGGATCGAGCCCCACATCAGGCTCTTCTGCTATGAGCCTGCTTCTTCCTCTCCCACTCCCCTGCTTGTGTTCCCTCTCACTGGCTGTCTCTCTGTCAAATAAATAAATAAAATCTTTAAAAAAATGCAACTGATTTCTGAGCATTGATTTTGTATCCCGCCACATTACTGAATTGCCCTATAAGTTCTAGTAATTTGGGGGTGGAGTTTTTTGGGTTTTCCATATAGAGTATCATGTCATCTGCGAAGAGAGACAGTTTGACTTCTTCTTTGCGATTTGGATACCTTTTATCCCTTTTGTTGTCTGATTGCTGTTGCAAGGACTTCTATGTTGAATAATAATGGCGAGAGTGGGCATCCTTGTCGTGTTCTTGATCTTAAAAGAAGGGCTTCCAGCTTTTCGTCATTGAGAATGATATTCGCTGTAGGCTTTTCATAGATGGTTTTTATGAAATTGAGGAATGAACCCTCTATCCCTACACTCTGAAGGGTTTTAATCAGGAAAGGATGCTGTATTTTGTCAAATACTAAGAGGCAGCCCACGGAATGGGAGAAGATATTTACAAATGACACTACAGATAAAAGACTGGTATCCAAGATCTACAAAGAACTTCTCAAACTCAATACATGAGAAACAAATATTCAAATCAAAAAAATGAGCAGAGGATATGAACAGACACTCTTCTAATGAAGA
This sequence comes from Ursus maritimus, assembly GCF_017311325.1. Taxonomy (NCBI): domain Eukaryota; kingdom Metazoa; phylum Chordata; class Mammalia; order Carnivora; family Ursidae; genus Ursus; species Ursus maritimus. The sequence goes on along the minus strand of NW_024425230.1, from coordinate 9,017,577 downwards.
CATACAAATGGCTAACACACACATGAAAAAATGTTCAAAATCATTAGCCATCAGGGAAACTCAAATCAAAACCACATTGAGATACCACCTTATGCCAGTTAGAGTGGCAAAAATTGACAAGAAACAACAAATGTTGGAGAGGATGTGGAGAAAGGGGATCCCTCTTACACTGTTGGTGGGAATGCAAGTTGGTACAGCCACTTTGGAAAAGAGTGTGGAGGTCCCTCAAAAAGTTAAAAATACAGCTACCCTATGATCCAGCAATTGCACTACTGAGTATTTACCCCAAGATACAGACGTAGTGAAGAGAAGGGCTATATGCACCCCAATGTTCATAGCAGCATTGTCCACAATAGCTAAATTGTGGAAGGAGCCGAGATGACCCTCAACAGATGACTGGATTAAGAAGATGTGGTCCATATATATAATGGAATATTACTCAGCCATCAGAAAGAATGATTACCCAATATTTGCAGCAACATGGACGGCACTGGAGGAGATTATGCTAAGTGAAATAAGTCAAGCAGAGAAAGACAATTATCATATGGTTTCACTCATTTATGGAACATAAGAAATAGCAGGAAGATCAGTAGGAGAAGGAAGGGAAGAATGAAGGGGGGGTAAACAGAAGGGGGAATGAACCATGAGAGACTATGGACTCTGGGAAACAGACTGAGGGCTTCAGAGGGCAAGGGGGTGGGGGATTGGGATAGACTGGTGATGGGTATTAAGGAGGGCACGTACTGCATGGAGCACTGGGTGTTATACGCAAATAATGAATCATGGAACTTTACATCAAAAACTAAGGATGTACTGTATGGTGACTAACATAACATAATAAAAAATTATTATTAAAAAAAAGAAAACTGAAAAAGAGCAACATTTGGAAAAAAAAAAAGAAGAAAAGTTCTAATGTGTTCAAAGTAGAAAGGTCAAGAGCCAGACTGGGGGGCTTTAGCAGCCAGAGGTCAGGCAAGGAACGAATGCAGGTAAGTGGACCCGAAGGAGATGGGGAGATTTGGGTGACACATGGACACCTAGACGGTAACTGGCACAGACTGCAACACTTTGCTGGGGTAGGACACCCAAGGGTAGCCCGGAGGTAGACCAGCTGCCGCAGGGTACCTGGAACCTGGAGCACATTACAGGAGCTGCCGAAATTCGTGATCTGGACTGCTGGCTGATTGTTGTCAAGTTACTTGGTATAAAATGATGCA